>NW_025111004.1:0-600000 GCF_015476425.1 Leptopilina heterotoma
AAAACGAGATTTTTGAATTATTATGAATACGCGAATTTACCTCGAAGCTCTATTTCAGGGGAACCATCAAAATTTTAGAAAAAATCAATTCTTCCTCTATTGCTCTCGTCGATTTGCAGATACACGGAGAGAAAAAGAAAGTTTTAACTGCTTTCTTTGAGTCGTCATGCTAATTTTATAAAGTCAAGTAATGATAACCGGAGAGCCAGGCCGTTTGACTTGGCTCTCCTGTTGAGTCTTTAGTTTTCGTCAGTCAAAAAAAAAAATTTACTACTGATATCGATCCAGCCATTGACACTACTTGAGGCAGCCAGGCCAAAACTGCCTGGCTGTCAAATTGTGCTGACTTGGGAATCAGAGGTTATGTTAAGGGGAGAGCCCGGCGAAATTTGAACCTATCAAAATATCCATCGCTGAGAGGAGCCAAATTTTTTTTTAGCATCATTTTAGATGCAAAATTATAATTTGGTGTCAAATTTGAAAAAAAAAAATTTGTTGGCCATTTCAAAAAATTTTTTTTTTCAAAATTTGAATTTTCAAAATCGATACGATTGATTGTTGGGGGACATCTGAATAGCTTGTAAAAAAAATTTCGTTAAAAAATATTAAAAATTGTAGAAGTAGTTCCACTTTTTAGGTTAAAATTTTGCAAATATTGCATTAAAAACGATCTTTTTAACTATTATTTCTTATTTTTCACTCAAAATACACAAATACACTTACACACACATAATACATACATAAACACACATAAAAAAAAATTTTTTATATTTAAAAAAAAATTTTTTTTTTCAAAATTTGAATTTTTCAAAACCGATACGTTTAATTGTTGGGGGACATCTGAAAAGCTTGTAAAAAAAATTTCGTTGAAAAATATTAAAAATTGTAGAAGTAGTTCCACTTTTTAGGTTAAAATTTTGCAAATATTGCATTAAAAACGCTCTTTTTTTTAACTATTATTTCTTATTTTTCACTCAAAATACACAAATACACTTACACACACATAATTCATACATAAACACATAAAAAAATACTAAAAAAAAACATAAACACTTTATATATAAGAAATAATAGTTAAAAAGAGCGTTTTTAATGCAATATTTGCAAAATTTTAACCTAAAAAGTGGAACTACTTCTACAATCTTTAATATTTTTCAACGAAATTTTTTTTACAAGCTTTTCAGATGTCCCCCAACAATCAAACGTATCGGTTTGAAAACTTCAAATTTTGAAAAAAAAAAATTTTTGAAAATGTCCAAAAAAAAAATTTTTTTTAAATATAAAAATTTTTTTTTAATGTGTGTTTATGTATGTATTATGTGTGTATAAGTGTATTTGTGTATTTTGAGTGAAAAATAAGAAATAATAGTTAAAAAAGAGCGTTTTTAATGCAATATTTGCAGAATTTTAACCTAAAAAGTGGAACTACTTCTACAATTATTAATATTTTTTAACGAAATTTTTTTACAAGCTATTCAGATGTCCCCCAACAATCAATCGTATCGATTTTAAAAAATTCAAATTTTGAAAAAAAAAAATTTTTGAAAATGGCCAAAAAATTTTTTTTTCAAATTTGACACCAAATTATAATTTTGCATCTAAAATGATGCTAAAAAAAATTTGGCACCTCTCAGCGATGGATATTTTGATAGGTTCAAATTTCGCCGGTCTCTCCCCTTAACGCCTGCGTCGGTCAAGTAGTTTTAACCGTGGTCTCCGGTTGGTATAACTTTCTTTTTCTCTCCGTGTAGAAAAGAATCCAAATTTTCTATTTTTCTTCATGCGCGAAATTTTATGATATTAAAAGTTATTGAAAAAAATATGGAGTTCGAGAAGTTCTATTCTTTGAATTGACTGGATTGACTTCTAAGATTTTAGGTAGTCAATTCAAAAGAATAGAATGTTCGACGAGTAAATATGAAATGTTTATTCTTCTCAATAGACTGCTTCAAATTTCAGAAGCGCATTAAAAGGACTACAACTTTTGACAAACAATTTGGAAAAGCCTAATCTTTACAATTGTCTGTAGGAGCTCTTCTAGTTATTGGTCTTAAAATAAAACGCAGTGACAGTTATGTTTCGAGTCGTGTGAATTTCATTGTAATTTCAATGCTAAACTATTAAAATTAAATATTAAAACTAGTGAAAATATGGTTAAAAAACGCAAAGTGATTCCGATAAAATATAAAATGCTCTTACTGACAGGAATTTTCATGTGTTCAATGTTTAACGTCAAGTTTTGAAACCTAACCTCACTTTCTAGTAGAATCTTGAGTGGTATTGAGTCAATTCAATGGAATAGAAATTTCTACTGATTTGCTATAGATTCTGATTCTTTTGAATGAGCGTTTCATATTTTTGTGAAGTCAATTCAGAATAATAAATTTTTTGAAATTTTGGTAGTTCCCGTGCAATTCTACGCTTTTACCGGGTCCTCCAAAGGGTGTACTTATTTATGGGGTTCTAGGGAGTAAAGGAAGAGACGAATTTGTTTTTAGTGGTCTTTTTCGGTTTCAACGCGAGACCAGAGTATATCTGCGAATTTATTTAATGACGCGGATATCTCTCCCTCTCGCTTATCATTGATTTTTCAATGATAGAATTTTTTTTGCAGAATGCTGTTTCCTAATAGCTGCTGCATTTTTAAATAATTATAATTTATAAATAATATATTATTTATATAAATTATTAAAAATAAATAATTAATTAAATAAATATAATAAACAAAAATTATAAACATTAATTTATTATTATTTAATTAAAAAATTTATTTAAAAAATTTTTTTTCTCTTGGTTGCCAATATTCGGCCAATATTGGACCAATATTAACAACCAATGATTGGCGAACCCGTTACATCCCAAGCATCAGCCCATATTGGTCCAATATTGAGAGTCAATCGCGCCCAGCACGGCAAACCAATATTGGACCGATATTGGACCGTTTATAGTCTATATTGGCAATTTCTCACTGGGTAGACTTATGCCATCTGACGCCACCACTACTTTTCAGGCAGAGTAGATGGAATTAGTACATCTCTGCGTAGAATAATACTATGCAGCGATGGACTAATATTATCTACTCGCCTGAAAAGTAGTAGTGGGGGTCCGATAAAATAAGTCTATTGGCCGCCCAATGGTATAATACTAGCAGATTTCTTTCCGTGCACAAATCTATGAAAATAAACATAATTGCGAACAAGGGGAATCGAACCTACGACCTACGGACTTATAGACTAACGCTCTAACCACTATGCTAACGACGCGTGTGTGCAGTAAAGTTTTAAAATCTTAGTATCATTCAGACTTACAATTATTGAATCAAAGATGAGAAAAAAAAGGAATACGTTAAAAATAATAAATTGAAATAAAATAAATTAAACTACATTTTTAATAATTGACTTAAATAATTTAATTTTTGCATTTAACATTTTACAAGTGCTAATTATTGAATAATTTTTTATTCATAATAAGAAGTATAATAATATTTTAATAAGAATCAAATTATTGTTGAGATTAAAGTTTAAATTTTATTTATAATTTTAATTTGTTTAAATAATTTATTACTTACAAAAGTAAACAATTATGTTAAATTATTATTATCATTATTAAATGTAGTAAAAATAAAAAATGAATATCTGTAAACTAAAATATTAATTTTTTCAATAAATTTATATTTATAAATATTCATAAATTTTTTTTATAATTTCTTTTGCAGTTTATGTAAAAAAGCAATATTGGCAAAGAGCGTTTTAAATCATTTTTCTATACTCAGTCAGCACTTGCCGCTGTGGCTTGACAAGCTTTGACGAAACAAAAAGTCTGTATTGCGCCAGCACTAATTGTCGAGGCTCGGCTAGACTACAGCCGAACAATAGTCTGAGTACTAAGCCAGTGGTGAACAATGGCACTACACTAGCATTTCCCATCGGGATGAGCGCAAAGGGTATTACGACTCAGGCAAGATTTCGGGACCTCAGCTTCGTCTCGAGTGCGAAATTGTGTCCCATCTGTCCCTTATTTTATAGCTATCGTCCCAATCATCTATTTTACGCCCTTGATACGAAAATAACTATAAATAACTATAACTATAAATAACTATAACTATAAATCGAAATTAATTTCTTTTGATTTAATTACTAATATTCTATCATATTATTATTATAAATAATGAGATATCTCATTAAAAATTGAAGTTTAATAGTATTTTAAAGATAAAAAATATTATACGTATCAAAATTTCAATTTATATTTTGTACATTGTTATTAAGGCTTGAAAATGATCAGAAGCCTACAAATTTAAATTATAAAAAAGAAAAACAAGTAATGCTTCGCGTGAGAAGGAAAATGGGCTACAAACAACCGACATCTCTACTCAACGTTGCGGAAATAATATTTTCATCTTTCTTACCATCAGTTACATTATTGAAAGCAGTTATTATAAAGAACGATAAAACAGCTCTAATTTTTTCTAGTGCAAATTTAATAGAAAAATTGAATGAAGTTGACGAAATCTTTTTAGATGGAACCTTTAAAGTAAGAGACAATATTTTATTTAATAATAGCATTTAGAGGCCTTTTACGGTTAAAGATGTTCGTTTTTTACAAAAATATTGTATAAATTGCTACAAGTTTCGACTTTAATTAGGTCCTCATCAGGCAATTTTTTAAAAATAATAAATAAATTTTTAATCTTAAAACGAAAATAAGCAAATCAAAAACACATCTTGTGTTTGATCGCATTAATAATCATATAATAAAAGGTTAAATTTAAAAAAAAAATTTGAAAACCATGATGGTAAGAAAGTTCAAGATAATAAGAAAGTTCATGGTAAAAACCATCGTAATGAAAATCATTTTAAAAGGCCTCTAAATACTATTACCAATATTATTAGAAAACGGTTCTTAAATAAATATTTTATTTACATAATTAAGTTTTTTGTCATTATAATACAATTAAATTATGATATCAAAAGCAAAACCTGGAAATAATTTCTATTTAGAGTCAGTTGGGATAAATAAAAACAGATTTGCTAAGTTTTACCGATAACATAAGTTTTTTCTTTTAAATCGGAATACTTTCGATTTTCTTATGTATTGAGTTCCGTGGAACAATTTTATGGGACAGTAAAAAATATGGGTATCATTAAATCGCAATAATCAAACTAATTAATTAAAATATACGTTATGAAACATCTATAATATTAAATCAATAGAACTTATAATAAATATACAATTACAGGTTACTCCTAGAATTCCAAAAGTTTGTCAACTTTATACCATATTGATAAGGATTATGGATAAGGTAAACTGTATACATACAAAAAGAAATTTATTCTAAAATTAAATTATAAGTATTCATATGTATATACTTATATAATATATACATATGAGTGCGACACGTTCAAACTAGGAAGGCATCTTTGCACTCTACTGTACACAATCACCAGGCCGCACTGAGAAAAGTAGATATTAAAAATCTTAATATACTAGATATTAAGAAAAGATGCTAATGCATATCATCTAGATGTTATGGTTTAATATCTAAGATATTAAAGAGTATAATCTGTAAATGTGAGGTATACGTTTAAACACGTATTTTTCCAATATCTGAGATATTAAATTTGGACATCTAAGATGTTTACATATTTGACTGTCACAGATATTGACCATTAATATCTAGATACTAAAGCTTAATATCCATTTTGCTCAGTGCATTTGGTAAAAGTGAAAAACTTTTAAATTAATGAAAACATTTCGTACATTTACCATGTAAAATCGGTAAATGTGCACATTGACCAGTGTTGGTTGGTAAATATTGATATTTCATTTTGTAACCATTTTAATTTATTATTTAAATTATCTTCCGAAAACTATTATTTATTTTGACAAGGATTACTCCCATGGCATTTCGAATTGCATAACAGATTGTGTGCTTTACAGCTGCATTTTTTGTGTTACACTTCCCCTTACAGAAACATCTTTGAAATCCTTGTCCACCAGTCAAGGATTGTAAGGATACTATTTCCCGCAAAGATATTTCTATATCTGGGACATCGTCAGGAGAAAGAAATTTTTGTCTGCAGACTGTAAATTGATTTCTGTTATAACTGTGTTTTAGTCGTCCTTCTCTAGTTCCTAATAAATACTGCAATTCAATTGAATTCATTATTTAAAATAATATTTTTCGAGGTTTCATACTTCTATTTATAACCTATTTTTAACAAATCAAATTATTTATTTTTTATAAAATTATTATTTATTATTTAAACGTATATTTCATTTCACATTCTTAACGAACTTTGTACACATTACACTTCAAACTAAATTTGAAAAATCTCGCCCACAGAAAAGTTCGAATTCTGCACCTTCGGGACACAAGTCGGATATAGGGGATGATGGGGCAAGGATAGTTAGATTCTGTATTGTTTAAATGGCTTGTTCAAATTAGCATTATCATTCAAAATATTTTCGGGTCTAAATACCAATAAATGATAGTAAGAATTGGAAGTAAATCTGCCACCATTATTTATCACATTATCTCTGCTATTTCTTTTTTCATCTTCACTATCTGCCTAGGTAGAAATTCGTCAATTTGTTTTCTTCTAGTAGCTGTAGACTCAAGAGCGAGTTTTACTTGCCAAGACAATTTGGCCAGTCCTAAATAAATGACTGGCCAGTATCACTGGATAAAAGCAATTCCCCTTTGTGAACAGTACTTTTGTCAAGTCACTGGCCAGAAAATCTGATCATAATAGTGATAAGAATTTCTTTCCAGACACTGTCCAGTCACTGATTCCAAGAATTATTTAAGATTCCACCTAGAAAAACTGGTCCACCAGTGATAAGAAAAAATTGCCGATTCTTATTAAAAGAATTATTCTAGTTTTTTCCAAATCTCTAGCCAGAAAATCGTGATACACTGAAAAAAATAATAGACAAAATGTGCTTTTTACTCAGTCAATTTTTGCCTAAGAACAAAAGCAATACACGTAAAGCAATTTTTTCTTTGAAAAAAAAGTAATTTTTGCCTAAACTAAGGCAACTTTTGCCTTTATTTTCGGCAAAAAATGCTTTTTTTAAAAGAAACAATTGCTTTATTCGTATTGCTTTTGTTCTTAGGCAAAAATTGCCTGAGTAAAAAGCACATTCTGCCAGATACTAAGGAAAATAGCACCAGTCCCATAAAAATACACTCTTACTCAATCATTTATAATTAGATATTTAAAATAATTTTTATGTTCCATACGGTAAAAAACAGAAAAGTCTAAAGTAACTTTATTTAAAAGTTATGATCGTTTCACTGTCAAATAATTACCAAAGTTTATATTTTTCTAAATTTTGACAAGATAAGCCGACAAGTCTCTGACAAGTGACTAAACAGTTTATCTGCTCATAATTTCTGATCATTACTTCTGAAAAATCACTGGCCAGAAATTCTTGTCACAATCGGAATAGAACTTCAGTTCTTAAACTTGTAGTTATGATAAGTTACTATCTAGACATCGTGGCTGCGTGTGGTTCGATCCCCCATGCGTGAGAATTTTTCATTCTTACTCTCTCTTCTTTTTTTAAGTGCATATGCACTTATTCATGTTTCAAAACTCTTCCACGTAAAAAATAAGTGCATATACACGTAAAATAAGTGAAATTTCACTTATGAGTAAATTGAATTTCACTTATTTCAAGTGTATATGCACTTATTTTTTTACGTGGAAGAGTATTGACTTATTCAGATTTAGAGAGTAGATTTAAGTGTTATTAGTAGAGTAATTGTTCATTAGTCTTAAATATTTGATTAAACACAAAAATATAAATAAATATTTAATTATAAACAAAATAAAAAGAACCAGGAAAAATTATATTTTATTCTAGATTTTGAGCAGAAAACTGTCCAGTTACTGGTCATTTACTTACCAATCACTGGCCAGATAATCTAACCATTGACTGCTAAAGCAGCGCGTTACATTTCTAATCAATCACTTGCCAGATTTTCTGATCAATCACTAATCAGAATCTAGAAAAACTTTCCATTTGTAATGATAGGGTTTTTATTTGCTGGGAATTCGCTCGCCGGATGGAGTTCGGGTTCCCTTAAATATTAATTAAATAAATAATTATCCATAGTTAATGGCGTAAAGCGCCATCTATTGAGCTTAACTTGATTTCTGTGATTCTGAGTAAAGGTGTAGTCAATAACGAGGCGAGAATTAAACCTTCGAAAGAAAAGTATATTATAATAAAATAATATTTTACAAAAAATAATAAATAATTAGAAATTATTAACAATAATAAAGTAGAAAATAATAATAATAATTCCAGTACGACGAAAATAAAATAATGATCGAGAATCTAATCGAGAAATAATAATAACAATATAATTTCGAGACGCGAGTAAATTAACATTTACTAATCAAATAATTATTAACAATAAAAATAACTAAAATGCGAGTAATAAAATATTCGAAACTAGTTTACATAGATTTTCCTTTTGTCTGAAACTATCGCATACTATCGAGTTTATAATTCACGAAACTAGTCTAGAATTCATTCCATAATCTATCATGACCGACGCGACCAAGACGTGCACTCTGAGGAAACTGAATCTGCTCTTCGTTAAGGCAGAAACAAGATTCTAATACCGGAAACGCTGCCGATATTCTTGTCCGACGCGAAAGATTTGTGAATTAGGAACTCAACGGTCGATTTCTTGTCCAGAGTGCTCCCTGAGAGAAGAAATCATCTCCGTAGCTTAGCCTCAGGTGCAATAAGAGCTCCTACATACACCTGGGGGGCAGAGTATAGAAATAGGAAATCTTTACCACGAGGTCCTCTCGTGAGAGCTCCCGCAGGGAGGTCCAAGTGGTAAAATGGCTAGGGAGTGAGTTCGTAACCATCCTTCCCAAGGAGCTCCTTGAAGCATGTCAGGCTACGTACTGAGGAGTTTGAATCGTGTCGCGAGATATAAGAGTTTCGCTCTGTCGCGGTACGAAGAGAGCGAGTGGTGGGGGGGAGCGACTGCAGGCGGCGCGAATTACGTGCGCGTTTGCTACTCTCTCCTTGCATTAACGCAAAATACGACGACGATGGCTGTACTGTACAATGCATGCAATTTGCTATATTATAGCCCATCGTTACACATTGATTGGTCATTATAGAGTTCAAATTTCTACCTGGGTGCATTAATACCAGCAAACCTTCCTAATAGTCTAATCCTTATGTTGCAACTCAAAATGAGCTCATGTTAAACGCCATATAACGTGGCGCTACCTACTAGGTTCATTTTTGTTGCGTTTCAAATTAAGTAGCGTAGGCTACTCAATTTGAACCTAGGTTTTTTCAATGTTGAAATCTCCAACAATCACTCATTTCTCTTCTAGAAATTCCGCTTCTTCCAACCTTTCAAAAATTTTAACAGTATTTGATAATACTCACTATTTTCATAATTACATACTGTCCACACAACAGATATCCCATGTTCATTAATTATTTAAGTTTCTATAACTTCTTCCTCCAGTTGTGTAATTTGACTTTTCTATACACCGATCCTTTTTAATGCCTAATATATACCCATCCATTGCCCTTCCCTTTTTTTCTTTTTTTTGACAATATGAATTCATAATTAAAATCCGTAGAAAGTTTGTTTTTTATTTTATTTAACATCTTTTTTTCCAAACCAAGTTTCTATAACAGTTTAATTCAAATAGGCTGTTGGAGCTGTTTTTATTTTGATGACACGCAGATCAAGTGATTTGTATACAGCAGTGTTTGAAAAATTAAATGAGTTTTGCCCAATGTTGACAGAAAAATTACGAATGGTAATGGGAGACTGCGAAGCAGCTGTCATGAAGAGCATAAGGGAAACTTATTCAAATTGCCGTATACAGAATCTGTTGGTTTCATTCAAAGAAGGTAAAAGTCATAAAAAAATTGTATCATACACCTTAGAATGGATTGTTTAGAAACTCGAAAATAAACAATTATTTATTTTTATGTTTTTGGTTACACACTTTCTTCAATAAAAAAAATGTGTATGTGTACCGATTTTTATCTCACTAAATTCAAAAACACAAGTCAAAAGATGTTGTTAAAATCGATAAAGATTTTTAAATAAAGAATTCATTAAAATCCAAACAACTTTGATATCCTCTTAATAGTAAATATTCATATTAGATTTATTAAAGGGGAGTGACACCTTTGACCCGAAAAAATATTGATTTTATTTATTTTTTGCTTAAACGATACTTTATGAGGTGTAGAATAGAAATGATATCATGAGAAGTAATTTCAAAGTTATTTTATGTGAAACAAATCGATATCTGGAAAAGGTGTCCAAGAGCGCTTCGAGTTATTTTTAGCACCAATGGCTATTTTTTTATCGCAGCAGCTCAAGAATACAAAAGACAGCTTCAAATTATTCGAAAGGATGGAAATGAAGAAAATATTAATGTAGAAAGTCACTTATATGGTGCAGGCATCATAGATTAACAGTGGTTTCATTTTTCATATTTTCACATTACATAAGTTTAAATGCGTTTTTCTCGAAGTGACATTTTTCAAAACGGTGGGCAATCTAGCCAGAACAGTTTTGATTAGACTGACTTCGTCAGCTAAATCTATCACAGATTCAGAAAAACCTTGAATTTTTGTTTTCGATTAAACGGTTTAATCAGAATATTGTCCACCGATTTGCCCTACATAGAAACGAGACTAACTTCGGCGCCCTCTATATGCAACAAATTGAAATTTTTTTTTAAGTATAAATATATTTTCTTAAACTTAAAAAGTTAATAAATAAAGTCCCCCAAACCAAATTTTGTTTACATTATTCCTGTATCTTAAAAAAATTCATGAAAAACAGGTTCAAAAGGCACCTCAAAGGTACGTGTCACTCCCCCTTAATAGAAAATATTATACTACACAAAATTTGCAAAACTAAAATGTACATTTAATCAACATAAAATTTCTTACCTCCACTTGTTTAATTATCAGTCAGTTCGAGAATATTGGGAAAGCACGTGTAAATTAAAGAATGCTAATGAACTTATTCTGGAAATGGCATCAAACTTGCCATTACTTCCAGTCAATAAGTTTTTAGACGGTATTGATGAAATAGAAAAGGAAATAAACAATTACCCTGAAAAGTACCACGAAAAATTAATAAAATTCATCAAATATCTGAGAAAATATTGGGGCCCGAAGAAAAATAATTATTGTGTTGGAGATCTTATTCACAGAACCAATAATTTAAGTGAGTCGGCAAATAAGAGACTTTTTACTCGATTAGGAGGACTACATCCAGGAATCTGGAAATTCATAAGTAAATTATTATATTATTAACTACAAAAACAACCATTTTTTTGCGTTTTTAAAAGTTTTCAGAAAAATTATATAAATTATAAAATCTATGATATGTTTATTAATTATTATAACTAGTGCCAAACCAGTGCGCGTTAAGGCGCTCGCACAGCTCTACTGCCTGCATGAGAGTAAGAGAGAAAAAACATGAAATTTGAATTTTCTGACTTACTTACTCTCATGTGTTACCATGACAACTATGCATGCATTGGCTCGCTTTTTAGTTAAAGAAAAGGACACGTTAAAAATATTCATTATAAACAAATTTTTGTTTAGCGACACTATGTGTATAATGTAATTGTTTTATGGATTTTTATGTTAAGAGATTTATGAACATATATCTTCATAAAACAATTGCATTACACAAAGAATCGTCAATTGAAAATTTATGTATAACAAATATTTTTGACGTGTCCTTTTTTTCAACTAAGAAGCGAAGTATCCTCTTTTGGAATTATTTCCTCTTTATACACTAGTACCTCCATTTCTTCTATATCTCTACAATTATTAAAAAATGCTTCGATCCTACTTCTATCCCTGTCTTTCTTCCCTTTTATCTAATTTTTTCATTTTTTTCTAAAACACTTAATCTTTATAATTTTTCTTCTATTTTATTCAATGATGATATTATCACTTACAACGGGACGCATGAATAATCTCTAGAAATCATTAGTTAGAAGTTTTAAATGATTGAATTTCATTTATTAGAATTTTCTTTTAGTAGAATTTCATTTTTTTCGAATTTTTGTTTAATCGATTCTAAATTGACCCGAATATTTACATTAACAGATTTATAAATACTCGAATTTTTATTTATGAGAATTATCATTTAACACAATTTCCATTAATGGTACTTTCCATTAAAATGAATTCTTATTTATACGAATTTTTATTTACAACAACTCTTATTTCACATTATTTCTACTTAGTCTAATTTTGAAAAGACATAATTTCCATTTCGGCGAATCTTTATTTGTCCAAATAAACATATTATCATTTGACAGAATTCTTAAAAGAACGAATGCTCATTTGTGCGAATTTGCAAATGTCCGACATAACAACATGCCGAAAGATTTCGGCGCCAGTTTCAAAACTGACCAATTAGAAAATGTTAAGAAAATTGTGATTGGTCAGTTTTAAAACTGGCGCCGAAATCTTTCGGCATGTTGTTATGTCGGCCATTTGCAAATTCGCACAAATGAGCATTCGTTCTTTTAAGAATTCTGTCAAATGATAATATGTTTATTTGGACAAATAAAGATTCGCCGAAATGGAAATTATGTCTTTTCAAAATTAGACTAAGTAGAAATAATGTAAAATAAGAGTTGTTGTAAATAAAAATTCGTATAAATAAGAATTCATTTTAATGGAAAGTACCATTAATGGAAATTGTGTTAAATGATAATTCTCATAAATAAAAATTCGAGTATTTATAAATCTGTTAATGTAAATATTCGGGTCAATTTAGAATCGATTAAACAAAAATTCGAAAAAAATGAAATTCTACTAAAAGAAAATTCTAATAAATGAAATTCAATCATTTAAAACTTCTAACTAATGATTTCTAGAGATTATACATGCATCCCACTATTACAACCACGTATAGTGTAACGACGTTATTCAATGTGCACCCTCAATTAAATTACGGTAATTTGTAGAATTTTACTGATTTAATAAATTTTATAAAAATTTGAAAAAAAACCATTACAGGAGAGCATTCTCCACATATTTAAGAATATTTTCAAGCAAAAAAATCAATTTTTTAACCAATTTCACCAGACTTCTCCTTTAAATGAAAATACCCCTGTTTTATAAGATTTTATTTCTCAAGCATATTTGTATGATCAAATATAATTTAAAAAAAAAATTTACCTTATAGTTTCTTTGAAAAATACCATTGAAGATGAAGAGATTCGAATGAGAAATTTAGAACAAGGATTTGTAGATGGAGAATTCTTAACACGCAATAATATCCAAAGAAATAACATAATTCGAAATGCTATACAACGACTGGAAACCGGATGGTAAAATTCGAATTCCAAATAATTTTAAAAATAAATTCTATTAATATATATAAAACTTTACAAATATAACACTCAACTATTATAATATGTAATTTCATGGGAATCCAGTTTAAAATCACATCGATTCATATATAAGATTTACAAAAGTATTTTAAACATTGAAATACTCGCTCCATCTTATTTTATTTTCAAATACTATCAGGATGTCTTACATGGATTAAGGGGGTTGACCCGTGTGATGGATTCAAAAAGTCGAAAAATTTTTTCTTCTATAAATCGCATTTATAACATGTAGAATAAGTGGTTAGAAGGATTTTTCGATATGTGATGTCGTTAGAAAGTTATGTTGCAGTAATTGAACCGTGTGATGAGTGCAAAAAAACCAAAAAAAATTTTTTTATATAAATCGCATCTATAACTTTTGCAAAATAAGTGGTTAGAAGGATTTTTCGATAAGTGATATAGACCCGCATATTTAGAGTCCAAAAATATAATTTCGAATACAACGGTTAGTTTAATTTTGTCTTGGTATTGAAGATTGTAATGCATCCCAAAACCGTTTGACTTTCAAAATCGTTTTTCTCAAAACCACGTTTTTTCAACTGGTCGTCAGGATATCTCAAAAACTTCTTGACCGATCACCTTGAAATTTATAGGGAGTGTTCAGCACATGTGGGGCTATGGCCTGAACTAGGATAATTAAAAAAGGTCACTTCGTTTTTTTTCTATACAACAAAACAGATCCAAAAAAAAATTGTTTTTTTAGAAAAAAAATTCAAAGCCGCATAAAAATTTTATTTCTTAATATTTTTAAGTAATCCTAGTTCGGGCTGTAGCTACAGTAACAGGGATTAAAATGCTTATTCACTTTTTGAATTCAGATCACTCAGTTGGTCGGAATCGTGGAGACCAATGCTGTACTTTTTTTTACATGTATTATTTCACAGCGCTGTATCACGGACATTTTTCACTATTTTAACTTCTAAAAATTTGTAAATGTACTGAAGTACATTTACAAATTTAATAGATTATTAAATTAATATTAATATTAATAATATTAATATTAATAATATTAATAATTTTAATATTAATATTAATATTAATAGATTATTAAATTAATTAATTTAATTTTCAATAGATACTAAATGTATGGTGAAAAATCCAAAGTTGCAAGTTTTAATCGCTCCTAAAAAAAATTCCCAAAAAACAGTTAAAAAGCGGACGTCACACGGGTCAACCCCCTTAAGAAAAATTTCTCTAACTTTTTCTTGATAACTGAACAACATTACAGTAAAGGCACTCACAGATAGCAAATAAACTGACATGGTGCGAGGAATAAGTTAGAGTCCCATTAGAGCGTTTTGTAACTAAAGAATTCGTTTAAACCTTTGAATAATATAAAAAGAGAGATCTGTATAATTTTCTGATGGGTATTGTTTCACTTTTCCAACAACAGTCTATACTGGGCGCTTTGTGTGACTATCTCTCCTCTCACTGTGGTAGAATAGTTAAATAGTTGTAATAAAATAGTAAAATAGAACAGTTTTAACCAATCAAATAAATGTTTCAAACGATTTTTCTTATTATTCAAATCTATATTATATGGGAATAAATAAAGTAAAACAAATAGCTAAAACGAATTTCGAGAAAATAACATTTATTTATTACGAGCTGAGATAAACAGTACAGTAGTACTCAAACAACTGAGTTATCTAACCTAACGTGGTTGCAGAGACACCGTGCTTCAATATAAGAACTAACTTTACGTTTAAACGATCTCTGAAATACTTAAATTTACTTTCGGATAATTGTTTTGTAAAAATGTCTGCTTCTTGTTTTTCAGTTTAGATATAGAACAACTTAAATTTGTTTTCAGCTACACAATCTTTTACAAAATGAAACTTAACATCTATGTGCTTGGTTTGTTTAGTTTCCAAAGTAGACGCCATCTTTATGCAGATATGAATTTCCTCAAAAATACTAATTGGATAAACATCATGATTTGCAATTTCGAATAACATTTGAGCTAAAAAGAGGCTTTCTGTTACACAGTTTGTTAAGACAACATACTCTGACTGTGCGCTAGAAAGAGTGACAATGTTCTGTTTTTTAGTTTTCCAGTAAATCGAATTATTGACTAATTTTATTACAAAACCGGTTATACTTTTACGGTCAACAATACTGTTAGCAAAATCAGAATCTACATAGGAAATTAATTTAACTTTCGAATCACTACACTTTTTAAACTTTAATCCAAAATTCATCGTTTGCTTTAAATACTTCATAACGTACTTTAAATGTTGCCAATGTTCTTCCGAATAACTATTTTGAAATTGACTGAAATACGTGACACAAAAACTGAGATCCGGTCTAAAGCCTAGCATTATATACATTAAACAACCAATTAATTCACGTTAGGGTAATTCTTTATTTACAATGTTTGAATTAGTGAGCAGTTGTAACTTTGGTTGCATTGGTAGTTTCGAGGGTTTACAATCACACATGTTAAAACGATTTATAACTTTTTCAATTAATTTCTTTTGAGAGATATGCAATTAATTATTGACTTTAGAAATTTCCATGTCCAGAAAAGTTATCTTTTCGTTATCAAGTTCTTTTACTTTAAATGCTTGAGACAATTTATCTTTAATAAAGTTTAGAACTTTTAAAAACTTAGAAAACATTATAAGATCATCAACGTATACTAATAAAAAAGTGTCATCGCTAAAATACAAACAAGGATCTTTTTGTGAACGTTTTAAACATAAACCGATCAAAGTTTTATGAAGAAGTGAATTCCAACATTTTGGAGCTTGTTTGAGTCCACATACTGACTTGTTCAATTTACATACAAAATTTAAATCAATTTTACACCCATCTGGTTGATTCATATAAACAGGTGTGTCTAAAGTATCATGCAAAAATGCCGAACTGACATCCAATTGTTGCACAAGCAAATCATTCTCAAGACACAAGGATGACAACAATCTAATTGTAACCATACGACCCTATTGAAAATCCCCACATGGGAAACCACATGGGTTCCTATGTCAAAAACCATGTAAATCCCTACTTCCATGAAGGAAACCACGTGGTTTAACATGTGGTTTCCCATGTCAAACCATATGGGAAATTGAGACAGGATTTTAGTTAGGAATAGACATGGGGAATTTGGACAGTTTATCTATAGATAAAACCATATCAAATCCCACATGAAATCCTGCATGTTTTTCCCAGTCAAATCCTAAACCAAATCCCATGTGAAAAACAGTATTATTTATATATAATTATTTTCCCAAGTCAATCCCCAAGTGAAATCCTTTTTCCTTTTTTTTAAATTTTCCCATGTCAAATCCTAAACCAAATCCAATGTGAAAAACATTATCCACCTTATTGAATATCCCTACATGGGTATCCACTTGGAATTTTACAAGGGATTTCACATAGAATTTTATATGAGAATTGACATAGGATTTCATGCAAGATTTCACCTAGGATTTAATATGAGATATCACATAGTATTTTATTAAAGATCCAATGAAGAAATTTTCAAAGGATTAAAAATTATTTAATAAAAAATTAAATAATAAATAGTATTAATGTTACAAGTCATCAAAAAAGTAAAAAAATGATAATTTAAAACACGACCTCTGTGCTACAGGTTCTCAGCTCTTATATACTTCCAGAATCGTCTCAACAGCGAGAGAAGTAACTTTCGCCACCTAGCGGTGAAAGTATAGGAACGACAGTAATCTTTAGCATTACTAAAGAAACCATGTGGTTTCCTACGTGGGGATTTACATGGGATTTTACTTAGGAATTCATTTAGCAATTTATTTCAACGTAAATTTTCAGATGGTGGTACCAATTGCCACGTTTGATTTTCTTTGAGAGAATTCAGCTCCTACTGAATTGCTGTTTTCCAACTATTATCACTAATTGCTTCACTGTAACTACTGGGTAGATTAGAAAGCAAACAACCCACTGATAAAGCTATCATTAGATTCGCCTCAAATCCAGAATAATCTTCTAAAAAACTTGGAGGTTTTCTGTTTCTTGAGCTTCTTCTTAAGGTAGCATCTTCTTTTGATGTTTTTGTATTTTCGTCTGATTTTTGTCGTCTTTCGTCTGATATGTTTCTGCTTATGTCAAGTGGTTCTTCGATATTTTCATCTTGACTATCATAATCTGGAATAATTTGTCGAAGTGTTTGGTCCTATTTTAATTCTTCGAAGACAACATTTCTTCCGAGTACAATCCTTTTATTTTCATCGTCCTACAATCTGTAACCGTTATCAGTATATCCAACCATTATTAATTTTTTGCTTCGTGAATCTAATTTCGATTTTCTATCTTCTTTAGGGACAAGATTGTATGCGATTGAACCGAATAGTTTTATTTTACTCATGTCAGTTTTTTCGTTGTACCAGATTTCTGCTGGAGTTAAATTGTTTGGCAATACACTGGTTTGTGTTCGATTTGTAAGAAATACAGCCGTTCTTACAGCCTCGCCCCAAAAGGATTTATCTAATTCGGAATCAAAAATCATGCATCTGGCTTTTTCCATTATGGTACGATTGTACCTTTCGGCAACTCCATTTTGTTCCGGATTTCTTGCAATAGTAAATTGACATTTTATTCCATTTTTATACAAAAATTCTTCATCTCTGCAGACGTATATTCGCCTCCATTATCACACCGAAATCTCTCAATTTTTGTTCCAAACTTTGCTTCAACATGTTTTACGTATTCTTGAAATTTATCGAAAACTTTTTACAATCATGAGTAGGTGGACTTATCAGACCACAGACATCACTTGAGATGACTTCCAGAATGCGACTTGCTTTTCGTTTTCGGGTATACTTTAAACGGAAGTCTGGGTTCTTGCATACCAAGATTTCTTGACTAGTTTCCGAATTTTTAAGGCCAGTGAATTGTTTTTTCCTTGTAGGATTACTTAAAAACCAATGTCTTTAATTTAGGGCTGATATTACCTTAATAATCCAAAAAGGTGATATTTCATGGCTCACACCCAGATAGCACAACATTTTACGGAAAGTTTGCATTGCAAACTTCGCAAATTTGTAGCAAATTGTCAAATGTGTTTTCACAGAAAACTTGCAGCAAACTTTCTGAAAACTTTAAAAATTTTCAAAAAGTACATATTTTGTCAAATGTTACCTTCCCTCTTGGGGAAGGTGACAAAATGTAGTGTGCAGCTCTATATGTCATAGAAAACTACTGCGCAGACATATTAATTTACCTTGCCACACAAGTTTTCTGCAAGTTTGCTCCGCAAACTTTACACAAGGCGGACATTTACCAATTTGCTATAAATTTGTTGCAAGCTTGCCATGAAAATTTGCGAAGTTTGCATTGCAAAATTGCTGCCAATTTTTGCAAAATGTTGTGCTATCTGGTCAGTTATTTAAAAAAATATTGAAGTTCTCTGTACTATATGAATAAATAAGATGATTAAGGGGTTACGTACAGTTAGAATTTTCATAAATTCGATTTTTTTAAATTGCATTTTCTAAAAATATACCATTTCAAGAGTATTCTCTGAAAATTTGAGACAAATCGGACCATTATTTATGGAGATATAGATTTTTAAATGGAGCCGTCTCAGCCGTCACTGTGGCCAGGCGGTGGTACTTAAAACTTAGAATTCATTTTTCTTAAAACCACACGGAAAGAAATCTGCTAGTATTATACCATTGGGCGGACAATAGACTTATGCCATCTGACGCCACCACTACTTTTCAGGCTGAGTAGATGGAATTAATACATCTCTGCGTAGAATAATACTATGCAGCGATGGACTGATAGCATCTACTATCTACTATCTATGAACTTACGATTCCTTCTTTATTTTCTTGAAATATGTATATTTTATGTGGAAAAAGATTTGTTAATAATTAGTTTAATAGTTTAATGTATGTACACAAAAAATTTCCAAAAAATAGCTTTTTTTAAGCTCTAACTGTACGTAACTCCTTAAAAATAATTACAATGTATTATTTCAATAGGTCAATCAAAGAATTTCTATGCATGTTCAATAATGAGAGAGAGTAATGAATCAATAACATGTTTCATAATGAGTCAATTAAAACAAATATGAAGAAGTAAAGTGATTCAAATTCCTGCCATCATTGAATCTGAAGTGATGAAATATTTAATTTAAACTATTTACTTATGTTAAAAAACAACAATTTATTAATTTACCGAGCTTTCGTTACTTTATATTAAATTTATTGATTTTTTCTTACATTGTCTGTACATATAAAATAAAATGATATTAGTAATTTTATTATTTTAAATTGTTCATTTACCTTATAATTAATGGTATTGATGTAATGAATAATTATGCTTAATAAATATAAAATTTAGTAAGTAGTTAGAAATATATTCTTCCATATTTTGTTATTTGTTGATAATATATATTATGATCTTGAGAAGGTAAGATTTGAATGAGAATTCAAAAGTGTGTTGTTAAAAAAGCGACGTTTCGTTGGCTAGGGTTTGCCAACCTCATCAAGCTAAATGAGATTTATATATGTAATAATATTTCATCATGTTTTAAAGTTATTTACAAGTGTTTAAACGAAAATTTTATAATTATATTAATATATTATTAGAAATGTATATTAAAAAAGAAAAAAATGTTATTTAATATCTGCGTAATATATAATTTAAAGAAATTTAAATTTAAAGAAAATTAACATACATATATCAAAAGTTGATTTTCTTTATTCTTTTAATTCTGAATTTTAATAAATCTTTGAGTCAAAAATGGCGATTTGGTGCACAAAATAGCCCCGGTTGACGGTAATGAATAATAAACATAGGGGAAGAGGTTCGGTTGTGGGCATAGTTTCGTTTTTAACTCATAATTTGTGTCCTTGTAGATAATAAGCAAACATATGTATATGTATTTAAACCTAGGGACCTTAGCTAACTACTGATGAAGAAACTAAATTGATTCTATTGACTAGAAAAATTTTATTAAAAATTCAATAAAGTGGGCATTTTTCTAACAAAGAAAATTTTGGTTCGGTTATGGGCACTCTTGAAAAATCAAATAAAAATCAAATAAAAATACAAAAAATTAACTAAGTAACCATTCATTAACTACGTAAGGATGATTTTATCTAATTTTGACATTACTTCTTCCCCATGTAAGGACATATAAGATTTCTAACACTGAACCTCAATAACATAGTCACTAGCTACGAACGACGCATAAAAATCAAAGTCTTGTCATATTAATTTCCGTGCTAAACTACGAAACTTTTAAAATTCATAAAACACTATTAAATGTTGTAAGGAATTACTTATGATTATATCGACTACGATATTTCACGATTTGTCAAGAATAAGAGTGGTGTCCACAACCGAATCAATTTAGGTGCCCACATCCAAACTTTACCATCATTTTGAAACATCATGAAAAAAAATTTGCTTGTGAACATGGTTGTGATACTTTGTATTGGAGCACAAAATATAACATATTACTGTAAATACTTCGATTTGTTAAATATTTAACAATGTTTAAAAATACATTTTTGTTATATTCAACGTGTCGAAAAATTAATTTATATGTAGTAAAAAGCACAATTGTCTAATCACTTTTGTATTCGCATCGATAACTACGTTTGGTCATAACACACACGTGAAATTTGTCAGATTAGAAAAATCTCATTTCTGTCAAAAGTTCTGCGGGGGTGTCCACAACCGAACCTTTTCCCCTAATAAATAAAAAATTGTTTATTATTAACATAAGGGAAGTGTTGCGGTTGTGGGCACCTTTTTGTTTTTCCTATGTCAAAAACCATATAAAACTCTACTTCCATGAAGGAAACCACGTGGTTTACCATGCGGTTTCCCATGTCAAACCATATGGGAAATTGAGACAGGATTTTAGATAGGAATAATCATAGGAGATTTGAACAGTTTGTCTATGCATAAAACCATATCAAATCCCACATGAAATCCTGCATGTTTTTCCCAGTCAAATCCTAAACCAAATCCCATGTGAAGAACAGTATTATTTATATATAATTATTTTCCCTAGTCAATCCCCAAGTGAAATCCTTTTTCCTTTTTTTTAAATTTTCCCATGTCAAATCTTAAACCAAATCCCATGTGAAAAACATTATCCGCCTTATTGAATATCCCTACATGAGAATCCACTTGGAATTTTACAAGAAATTTCACATAGGATTTTATATGGGAATTGACATAGGATTTCATGCAAGATTTCACCTAGAATTTAATTTGAGATATTACATAGTATTTTATTAAAGATCCAATGAAGAAATTTTCAAAGGATTAAAAATTATTTAATAAAAAATTTAATAATAAATAGTATTAATGTTACAAGTCATCAAAAAAGTAAAAAAACGATAATTTAAAACACGTCCTCTGTGCTACAGGTTCTCAGCTCTTATATACTTCCAGAATCGTCTCAACAGCGAGAGAAGTCACTTTCACCCCCTAGCGGTGAAAGTATAGAAGCGACAGTAATCTTTAACATTACTAAGGAAACCATGTGGAATACCACGTAGGATTCCATGTGGTTTTCTATGTGGGAATTTACCAAAAAAACGAATTGTGATCAAATCGCAATAATTTTGAAATTATCCGCCATTTTGAATTTTGAAAATTTTTGTAATCGACATTTTGGGTCCGACATTTTGAATTTTTTAAAATCTGACTTCAAATTCGGATTCAGCGACCCCAAAAACCTTCATGTATACTTCGCCACTCAAATCGAATTATGTTTAGTATTTTTTTGAGATGACTATATATGGCCACAGACGCAAAGGTGGCACGACTTTCTCTTTACGTGTCCATTTATGAGCCATGGACTGTCAAGGGGTTAACCACCAAAAACAAAAAATAATATACATTCAAGAAAAATACTTTTGTTTTGAGAGGAAAACTTGAGAGGATATTGGAAGGGGGATTAAGATCTCGGGGATTTTTCATCTAAGTCTATGAGATTACATTTTTAGGGAGGACCGACCTTTTGGGAGTTAGAAGTTTGAATAACTTTTTACCTACATGTGAAAAAGTAGATCAAATTATATTTAAACAAAATTCAACAAAATTTTTATATAAGTAAAATAGACCAAAAACAAACAAAAAATTGTAATTTTTTTGTAAAATATAACAAAATCAAAAAATTGGTTTGCCCATAAAATAGACAAAAAATAAAAAATATTCTGTCTGTAAAATAGACCCAAAACGAAACTTTTTTTTATCTGTAAAATAGACCCAAAACAAAACTTTTTTTTATCTGTAAAATAGACCCATAACAAAATTTTTATTGTCTGTAAAATAGACCTACAATATTTGCCAACATTTTTTTTGTCTGTAAAATAGACCTTCTTACTATTTCATATTTTGTATAAAAAGCACCTAAGATAATTTTTTGTTGATGAATAAAAAATTTTTATTGGGTGTGTAAAATAAACATTTGTTACTTTACTTTTTGTGTATAAATGATACTGTCTCAATAGAAATAAATTAAAAATAAAGAAAAATGAAAAAATTGTAAATAAACAAATAAGAGAAAACTGGAAATGGATATTTTTAATTAAATTGTATTAAGAAAAACTTCATCTTTCTTTCTTTCTTTTAAATAAAAAGAAAGTTAATTGAATATATAATGTTTTGGTTCTTTGGATTTAGACAATTTAGTTTAAATGTAAGATGTCAGCGAGAGAAAGCTTATAAATAAATTATATTTAGATTTCTTTCCCAATGTAAATCTTGGAAGTGTAAGCGAAGAACAAGGGGAAAGGTTCCATCAGGATATAAAAAAATGAAAAAATGGTATCAGGGAAGATGGAATACGAATATGCTAGCTGATTATTGTTGGTCCTTAAAACGCGACTTTCAGTCACAAGCTTAAAAAACGAAAATCTAAAAAACCAAGCTTCTTTGAAACTCAATGATTTCTGCATTAGCTCACTTTCGTTTCGTTGTTTTTTCAAATTTTCTTAAGACATCATTTTTTTAAATAAAACAAAAAAGTACTTTTAGAAATACAAAAAAAATATAAAAGAACAAAAATACATAAAAAATTACAACAAATGGAGTGTAATTTAGATCGCCTCCCCGTAGTGTACTCTGGCAAGCAGAGTATTATAAATCCTGTAGCGATCTTAACAAATACACAGTTTTAGTATTCTTTATAACATTTACTTCGAACGTCATTTCTTTACTGCATATAAAGCTTCTCCGATTTTTCTCGAACAACAAAATTCATAATTTTATAAAAAATTTTATTGACTTTCGTATTGAATTAAACCTATACACTTGGATTTTTTAAATCTAACTTTTTATTCGTACTCAGCAACCCTAACAACCCCGCTTAAACGTTTTATTGAAATAGACGGAGTTTTAAATATTTTTGTTCTATTAACATTTTCTTCTTGCACCCCTAGATATAAACACACCCCCTGCATCAAGGGTGCATGCGATCAAATCGTCATAGGGCTCATGTGAAAGGGCATGGTTTAATTTTTAATTTCTGATATTAGCGAAGTTTGTAGCACGTCAGGATTTAGCTGTATAATTTTTTAAAAATGGCCAAAAACGCAGTTTTTAGGGGTTTCAATCCCAATTTTCTCTAAAACGTGACGCGATGGGAAGTTTTTAAGCCCTTCATTGTAAATAAAAGCTTCTAAATTAGAGCTGATTTTCGGTATTAAAATAGAACTAAATCTAGATTTAGTACCAAAAATTGGTACTGAATTAGTACCTTCCATTTTAATGTGTGATTCGTGTTCAGCATAAAAAGTCAGTTCGGGAACACTATACCACATTCTATTCGCAGAACCCTTGCAGGGCAGCGATATTTAAATTTATTTATTTTAAAAACAGATTACTTTAATTACATTTAATACTTTATTTTAATTATTTGAGTTCAATAGGATATTTTCAGAAATTAAATATTGCAAACTAAAAAATAAAATAGGTTTGATTTATAAAATTTTTAAAACCATTTTTTAAATTATTTCCAAAATATATGTAATTTAATCAATTTTTTGTTATTATAAAGTTTCTTATAACTAATTAATTGTTACATTATTCAATATGAGTATTTATAATTAATAATAAGTAATACATTTGTTAATTTTCATTGTATTAAATTATAAAGGGATTCTTTATTTGAAGTAATATTATCTTCGATTCATTTAATAATAATTAGAAAAAATTAATTAAAAAATGGATTAATTAATACCTAATAAAATTTTTATTTTAATTAATACATTAATAAACTTGAATGTACTACTGAATTAAAATGTAGTTTATAATTTTAAATTATAGAAGAATTTAATAATGTTTTATAACGGGTGTCTTACTATTGTTGTTAATATTTGAGAAATTATTACTAATTTTATTGCTCTAAATGAGGTTATTTTATTTCAAGAATTTATTTTTATTTATTTCCGAATCAACAAACTAAATAAAAACACACGTTACTTTGTTGTTTGAATTTATGCCTGAACGCCAGAGATATTTTATGGAAAAATATTCAAACCTAAAATTTAATTAATTTTACGCTAGCTCAATCTTTTCAAGGAGAGCGCGGGGTAAGAGAAATCACCAGTTAATGTTTAAATTTTGATTTAATAATAATAAATTACAGGTCCAGACGGGACCTGTTCAAATTACAGAAATGTCGTGAAACAAAGAAAATTGACACGTTTATTTTTGATCGATTGTTCGTCAGGAGACAACACATTATTACTTTTGAGACTCACCGGAGATGCGCCGACGCCCCCGCATTGTTCCTCGGCTCATCCTTGAGAAGTAGGCACAACTTATTAAACTTTTTAATTTTATTTTAATTCAAAATGGTCTACTGCGACCTGTCATTAAACGACGCCAAATTGAGAATGAATTAAATGGCCGACGGGGACGCTGAAGCAGACGCGCATCTCGGCTTCGTGGTGAGTCTCACGCGCACTTGATACAAAGATTTTCGGTAGGTAATCGATGCGCGACAGTAAGTAATTCAGGTCATTTATCGACCGTCGAAAAAGAGTTCATGAAAGTTCGTTTAGTCTCCGCGAGGGGCACTGCGCGACGACGTCCTGTTCGCAAGATGGCTGCAGCCAGTGTTTTGACAGCTGATGTCCTCGTCGATGGACTTTCGCCTTTTTGTCACTTCGTATGACCCGTAATGATTACAAGTAAAAACATTACTTGTTGGAATACGAAGCAATCTCTCGGCAGTGATCCCGAAGATTGAAAATCCGGATCTCGCGATGACACTGGACATGAAATGATAAATCGAGTATCACCTTCTTATGTTTAATAGCAATAGTGTTGACCAGCGATCTGACGGTTCGCTAACTTTCAGGTTTAAATAACAATATTTTAAGAGAAACTAAATTTTACAGTAGTGGAAAAATTTAAAGTAAGTTTTCGCAGAAGGAGAAAATGATTGTTGATTCTCAGTTTGACGTGAATCAATAAAATTTAAAGTCTAATAAATAATAATTTAAAGTCTATTATTTAAGGAATATTAATTTGTACGCGGCAAATAAAATGCCGCGTTACAACTCCCTCCTGCCAAGGGTGAACCTGGGGGTGGATAGAAGGCGAACCGATGAGCTCTCCCAAACGAGTCATCTCCGTTAGACTGCCGATCAACCACAACAGTCATCAGATTTAATGTTAGAATTATATATATTTCTTATTTACGTGATTAGATTTCTAATTTAATTCGATTAATAATAAAAAAAATCAAACATCAATTCACCAAAAAAAATTGAGAACGTTTCAAGTTAT
This sequence comes from Leptopilina heterotoma, assembly GCF_015476425.1. Classification (NCBI taxonomy): domain Eukaryota; kingdom Metazoa; phylum Arthropoda; class Insecta; order Hymenoptera; family Figitidae; genus Leptopilina; species Leptopilina heterotoma. The sequence continues at coordinate 26,190 of NW_025111004.1, forward strand.
TAATTAAAGTGACATTTAAAATGATGGAATATAGTTTGTCGATTTAATATCAAAAGGAATTAATTGTTTTTATGGATGAATTTAGGTTTTGAAAGCAAGAATAATAACATGTTAAATCAATTGTTTATAATTTTAATTCCAAAGTAGGGGTATTTCCGTCCCTACAAGAGCTAATACGACATTCTAAGTTTTTAATTTTCCGAATTTTCCACTTATCACGTTTACTGGAGAGGACATGGAGTGATTTCTTGACCAGATCTTTAATTACAAAACGCTGGTCCCGATAATGGCGATTGTAATATTTGGCTTGGTGAAGAAAAGCCTTATCTTGTTTCAAAGTTAGTTTCTCTCTTAGGTCACTCAATCCGGTCATTCGAGTTGACCACTCATTGACATCAGGAGGAGGCAACTCGACCTTCCCCTCCACAAGGCGACGGAAGGATCGTAGAGGGACTCGATTGGTGCTGTGAAGCGCCGTGTTATACTTGAAACGAAAATCGACTATATAGAAGTCCCAATTTCCATGGTTATTTTGACGGATCGACGAATGATCCTCGGTGTTAATGACGTGTTCAACCAACTTAACGGCCGGTAGTTTATCTGGTAGAGGACGTGCTAAACATTTAATTATCGAGTTTAAGTCCTCTTGTTCAATAGGAGAGGGTGTCATGAGGCCTCCACATTTCTCAAGGTTAATTGGTTTATTAGATTTACAAAACGCGATTCTAATAATCGGTTCTTCCGCTAACCAAAGCCGCTGAACACTTGTGTCAATTACTACGCCAAATTTTGTTAAGAAATCTATCCCTAACACACATTGATCAGTTAACTCTGGGATAACTTTAATTGTTAAATCGCGAGTCACTCCCGCGATAGTGACAGAATATTAATTTGTACGCGGCAAATAAAATGCCGCGTTACAGTTTATTCAAATTACGACATCAAAAACATTTTTAGATCTGAGTGTTTCTGACATAGAAGTTCGTTTTGTCAAACAATTCAAAATGACAGTTTAGTTGTCAAGTCAACTGCAAAACAAAAATTTCGTTCGTCTAACGGTTCGTTTCGTCCGAATTAATCACTTGTGATTTATGTAACTTTTTTATATGTCCCAAAAAAGTAACATTTGTTTCATAGGCTTATTTGTTTCGAATTGTTTATAGAATTGATATTTTGACGAGACTTTATCTACATATGTTTCTTTAGAAAATGCAAGTAAAATGTATAAAAAATTTTAAGTTACTTTGGGGCCGTACACATAATACGTCACGCGATTTTTGACCATTTTTGACCCCTCCCTCCCCCTATGTCACACTTCGTCACAAACCTTGAACCCCTCCCTCCCCCTACGTCACGTCACACACGTAAATTTCACTGTAAATTTTATACATTGGACATTATATATTATATACAACACTCTAAATTATTGAATCAGTTAGAAATAACTGATTTAGAAGCAAGAAATCAGTCACTAATTCAAATAGTTATATTTTTTTCTGACAATTAGTTAAAAATAACTGATGTTTCAATACAATTTTTTTGGTTTGATTCAATTAGTCACGTTTAACTACCTACATAGCACCGAAACTTTCCTAACAATTTATTGAAGGCAAGCTTCGAAATATTTAAATGCAATGTTTAGTAAAAATTGTATAAAGATTTAAATATCCCACTTCAATAAATGTTTAGCGCGAAACATTCCTGAAAATTTAACTTAAATTTTCAGCAAAATTTTTACGAAAGTATAGTCAAAAGTGTAATTAAATGTTCAGGAAAGTTTCAAGCTATATTTTTAAGAAAATTTGACGATAAACATTTATTGGAGTGAGAAATTTAAATCTTTACACAATTTTAAATAAACTAATTGCTAGTAAACTTTTCGAAGTATGCAAGCAAATCTTTAATATACATATATGTAGAAAAGTTTCGGTGTTTTGTGGATAATTTTTCAGTTATTTTTAACTGATTCAGATACAAAAAGACAGTCACTGCTGATTGCCAGTTTAAACCATGATTTTTAACTGATTCAAATTAAGAGAATATATTACTTATCATATTATAAATAATATACCAATAGATGTTAAACAGGTACATATAATAGATATTAAATAGTTTAGAGCATTTTTAACATGAATGTTTCCTATTTCTATACAATTAGGGTATCCCTAAGATATTTGTACTCTCTAAATTTGAATTAGTGATAAGTCGCTGATTGGGTAGCTATAAGTATGCAGCTGATTTAATCAGCGTATATACACTAATGAATCAGCGAATAGTCACTGATTTTTTAGCTTATATTCTACGATATCTGCAGGATATTAAAATTCTTCGCTCTACTGGATATTCGAAATATTTTATGTGAACATTTTTAAGATATTAAAGCATATAAAAATTACTTAAATGTATTGTGGAATTTGTGGGATTCATTTATAAATGATTGACATATTAAAAAAAATTGAAGTGCTCATTTAAAGCGTTTTTGTTTAAAAGATGCATAATCTTTTATAGTTAAAAAACAATTAATGGGCGCGCGTAGCGCGCAGAAGTTGTACTAGTTTATACTTATATTAGTAGCAATATAAGGTAGGGGAGGGTGGTCCCATACCGACCCCTCGTACCATACCGACCCCCTTATGTTTCTTGAAGATGGTACCACTAAAAAGTTCGTCAGTACCATCAGTCGAACACTTTCACAACACCAACAACTGGGCCACAGGTTTTATCAATGCGTTTGATTTCATTTTGAAGATTCAAACAATATTAGATTTTAGCATTGTTTAAATTAATTTTTGACCTATACGGAATTCGAGCTAACTGTTTTTTGAATACAGGAAAATTTTTACGAAATTAATTTTGATTGTGTGTGACCTTAACTTCAACGCACAACATTCATATTAAATTGATTCCATTGATATAAGTAATTGGCAAAACATTTTGTGAAAATAGTGGGGGTGGTCCGAAACCGACCCCTATATTTTTACATTGTAATTGTTTATTCTCTTCTTCCTTATTGTTCACATGAAGTGAGGATAGGTTTTGCATATTTACTTTAATTTTTTAGAAATTTATAAAATATTTTATTAACAATCACAGCACTTATTACTTAACTTTAATTGTCTTTTGGTTAAATATTTTATTCATTGTCGGTTGTAAAATGTTCTTGACAAAGCGATATGAATTAAAAAAAGGTGTACTTTTCGTCATCTTTGGAAGCAGTTAAGTACGAAAACGAAAAAGAATTAATAACAAAATTCGTATATATTTTACTAGAAATAGGGCTAAAATTAAAACAGGCAAAACCATTGCTGCTATTATATTTGAAATTTAGACACTGTTTAACAGTTCATATTTATTATTATTTTAAAAAAGACCTTAAAATTTATTTAAATAAAGTAATAATATTAATTCAAGTTTAACTATGTCAACATAACTTAAAGACATAAATAATCTCAGAGTAAAGTTACTAATGATTTATTTATTTACCTTTTTGTTCAGAAAAAGGTCCAAAAATGTAATTAAATAAAGTCAAAATAATTTAACAGTTCATTACAGACTGTTGAATTTTATTTTAATTACTATCAGAATTTGATATCTTGATTATTCTTGAGATTTCCCCCAAAAAAATGGGGGGTCGGTTTCGGACCACCCATTTTGAAAAAGTTAAAAACGTAAATTTTCGCTTTTTCTTTAGATCTTTTATTAATGACAATCAGAAACCTCGTCAACCGTCAGAAAACCTTGAAAAATAGTTCCTTTACTCAAAAAAATTTTGACGAAGACGAAGAAACACATTTGTGGCACATTTTTAGCCTTTGCACTTTAGGGGGTCGGTATGGGACCACCCTCCCCTACCAATATGAGCTTAATACATGCGGGGGCACTTTTTGCATACTTATCCCCCTATGCCCTTTCTATTTCAAAGGAGGCTAAACAAAAACTTCTGATTACTTGAATCATATCCTGATGCATGAATATAATTTGTATAATTTAGTTTCCACTGTATTTAAAAAATTTTGAAATTTTAATTGTACAGTCATTAATGTTTTAAAAATAAATCAGAGAATAATTTAATTTCATGTTTTGGAAATTAAAACTTTTTGCTGTGAATTTGAAAATAAAATTTTTCTACTTACCGTGAATATTATTACTCAAAAATTTAATTACTTACAATAAATTTTAATAAAACTTTTGACAACAGAATTTAATAATTTTAAAAAACTTTTTTTAATGCACATTTTATTATTTTTTAATGCATTTTTTATATATAATTTTTATAGTATATAAATTATTTTATTAAAAAAATTTTTTTTATTTATTTAAAACATTTATTTTTTTTATATTTTGTAAATAATTTTATTATTTAAAAAAAATTAAAAATTTATAATTCTTATTATTTTTAAAACAATTTTTATTTTTTTTCAGAAGATCTATTGCGTTATATTCTTGAACGTGGGGACAGACAACAAAACAGGAATGTCAACATTATACCAGAATGTTGTTTATGTCTTGAAAATATTGTTCAATGTGCCTGCATGCCATGTGGGCATCTGTGCTCGTGCTTGGGTTGTAAAGACAATTATAATCATCATCTTTGCCCAATTTGTCGGGAAGAAATTACTCAAATTAATAGAATTTATTTCTAAATTTATATTATTTTTCAAAATGTTTACTTTTTTTTAATTTTGAAAGAAATAATTTTTATTTTTCTATACATTTTTTTGTTGAATAAAAAAAATTTAATTAAATTATTATCTTCATTATTATCTTCCTTTAAATTTACTTATCATGAATTGTTCCCTAAGTATTATTTTTTTTAATCATTTTTAGAAATCATTTAAATTCTTCTAAAATTTTTCACTACTTTTTTTAAATATTACATAAATTAAATAAATATTAAATCGCTTATAAAGTCTATTCTTTTTGTCTAATCGATAATTACTACACTTTTATTGTAAATAATTTTAAGTTTGTTGTTAATTCCGTATAATTTAAAACCCTTTGTATGCTTTCATTGATAAAAATTGCCGAAGAATATTTCGTCAATTCATTGAGTTTAATAAAAATCTATAACTATTTTTTTAAAAATATTAATCAAGTATATGAAAAAAATTATGTTTTAGAAACTTTTATCAATCATAAAATTTGAAGTGACGTTGATATTAACAATTATGTTAAAATATGTTTCCATATTCATAATTGTAAATTCTGTCTCCAAAATTTTATTTTTAATAAAAGTTCCGAAATTTCAATAATTTATGTTAGGGGAGGGTGGTCCCGTACCGACCCCTCGTACCATACAAAAATTATAATTCATACTAGTAAAATGAAAATTATCATAGAATTTTAGAATAATTTAAAATAAATATTTACTACAAATTTTAATAAAAGCGAGAAAAGCCTATATTTAAAATTGGCATTATACATTGCGAATCACACGTCAATAAAAAGTATCGATCACTTTTGTGATTTTCTAGTAGATTTAAGAAAAAAATACAATTTTCCAAAGTTTAAAAATTCAACGCATTAAATGCGGTAACTTGATAAAGCATTTGATCGTACCTAGTATGCTTTGTGATTTAATAATCTACATTGTAGATAAGTCATTATCATTAATTGTTGATGAGTCAATAGATGTATTTCAACATTCTAATATTTACCTAGGCAGAAAAGTCGGTGGTGTGCCGATGCCTACGACCGGCTCGACATCGGCCCGGTGGTAAATTCGGACAATAACCGGTACCGACACTTTGGTACCGGGCCTGTTCCTAAAAGACAGCCGGCCCCGTAGTAACATCGATACAGTTTTTACGCCTGAAACGTAGTTATGCCGGCATCAAAATTAATACTGGCCTAGCACCGGACCAGTACCACTACTTGATACCGTTTTTACACCAGCGACGGTATTTTCCTGACATTAAAATTAGTACCAGCCCGGTACCACTACTTGATACTGTTTTTACACCGGCGACGGAGTTTTCCCGGCATCAAAATTGCATGCATTTTATTAATTTTTGTCGTAAAAACTCTCAAATATTTTTTTCTTTTTATTTATTTTTATTAAAAAATTTATTTATTCCTTTTTAATCCTTGTGAAAAATGGTTTAAATATAAAAAAATTCTTGAGGAAATTAAAAAAATTTAAAAAAACCTATTTGATTTCTTGAGGAAATTTTATAAAACGAAAAAAAATTCTCGAGGATTCCTCGATAAAATTTAATAACAAGAAAAAAATCCTCAAAGATTCCTCGAGGAAAATTAATAAAATTTAAAAAAAAACCTTGAGGAATACTTGAGAAATTTTGATAAAATAAAAAAATTATCAAGAATTTGTCGAGGAAATTTAATAAAATGAAACGAATTCCTCGTTAAAAATAATTAAATAAATTAAAAATACTAAAAATTTACAGGGAATTTTATTTCACTAGTAGAAATATTGAAATTTCCAACAAAAAAGAGAATTAGTTAAAAATAATATTTAACAAAAGTAAATCATTTACTAATTTGAATAATAAAATATTTTCTAAATAAAATAAACATTTATTTGTAAATCATTATTAGTTTTTTAAAGTCAAATTGAATGCCTTGTTATTAATAATAAATTTTAAATGTATTAGTATAATTTAAAACAAATAAAATTTAAAAATATAATTAAAAAAATAATTTGTTATTCTTTTCATAATTACATAAAAAATAATATTACATTGACATTTATTTAATATAAATTAAATTTTACATATAATTTGAATACTTTATATATATTCCTTTTATATTTAATATTGAAATTAAAAAAATACTAATTTTTTTTTTATTCTTTTGATAGTACTAAAAGAGTACCATTTTCTTGCACTTCGACGTTCATTAAATAATTTTCAAGTTGAACAAGATTTTGACAATATTTTAAATATTGTGACAACTCATTTAAAATATTTACATCATCTTTCTTTTCATTTTTATATTTTAAATAATTTTTTGCAGTATACCCAGTAAACGAAAACTAATTGAAATGAATTAAAAAGAATTCACAAAGAGCTTTCGTGAATCCCGCTTTGTGACAAATACGAATTGGAGCCATGATGCAATTTTCCTGAATTCGTGAAACTGTATTGAACTTCCGAACCTTCTATCCGTACCAATTCACTGGACAAGTTTTGAGCCTTTAATTTTTTTCAATTCGTTAGCACGAATTCAATGCATTCCTTGGCCATTTCTTTCGAATGCGAATTCGTTTGGACAAATTGGTACATATTGAATTAAATTCAATTGAATATACAAAGAGCTTGAGTGAATCCCGCTTTGTGACAAATACGAATTGGAGCCTACCAAAAATGTTAATTCGTTTCAATTCATTTGAATTAGTTTTTTTTTACTGGGTACCCTGTAATTTGTTCAATGAAATAATTGGAAAATTTTACATTTATAAATCCTTTTTCATCATTAATATCTCCTTCTGCAAACCATTCATTGTTGTCTCCTATTTCAATGTCATATATATCAAGATTTTCAATGCGACATTTAAATCTTCGTGATTGTATTTCAGCAGGCAAATTTTCATTTTCTTTCAATATTGTATGTAAACATGAATTTACTTGTGAATTATTTGTTTGGTCATTACAACTTGTTCCTTCCTCATTTGGCATCATGTTATCAAGATTTATTTGCTCTAATAATAAATCATCCTCATCATTAAAAATATATGTAATAAAAACAATTTTTTACGTGATTCACTACAATATATTTAACAACATCTTTTTCTTATTAAAATTAAAGAAACATTTATAAAATTTAATTTATTATACTCACTTCATTTTTGGTTTATATATTACTTTTTTGTTATTCGTTAATTAATTAATTGTTATTATTAATTATTATTATTAATTGTTTTAATAAGAAAAATTGAGAGCATTTTCACATATAAAAAACTTTTTAAACACTATGTTTTTTCATTGAAATTAAAAAAAGTGTATAAAATTATATTTCATAACCTTAAATTATTTATTGTTTACATATTATTATTTTTTTCTTTTAACAAAGTAAATTAGAAATAGGATGTCCTAAATTGCATTTAAGCTGCGTTTGCAACTCTTCATGTTTCCTGCCTTGGCATGCATGAGCAACGACAATTAAGAGAGAAGTTTGAAGTCATTGACTCTCTTACTCTTGTACGTTACCATGACAACCTGCAGGAAGGCAGGCTGCCTGTAAAGGTGTAACCGCAGCTTTAACATTAAAGGCAATTTTATACCTCCTTGTTTTTAAATAATATCAGAAACTTTCAGTCAAGAAGACTAGAAACAGGAGGTCTAACTTGGTAGTGGGGGGAATGTAATAGACGTGGGGCCATGAGTCGGCTGGTCTTTGTTTTCTCGGCATTTGCGCGGTGAACCAGTTTTGTTCTCTCGCGCATATTTGATATATACATCCAACTTGTATACATCGTAAGCACGTTGTATTTTATAACGTGTTTGATTTTTTGTATTCCCAAAAATTTTTTCGTACAGACAGGTTATGAATATTTATGTTTAACTCGTTTAATTATGATACACATTTGTTGTATAAAAAAATGTCGTACTAGTAGTATTCAGGATAGTATTGTTTTACAACTCATTTTCTTTCCAGTTTTATAAAAAAAATTTTATTAACATAGTTTTTATCAAATACTCCGCCTTTAGCATACAAATCGACACATTAACCACATTAACCCTTTAACCGCACACTGGGTGTGTGACACCCATATTTCAGCTTTTTACTCTAATATCTCGTTTAAAGTCGTAAAAATTGAACATACGTCTTTATCGGACGATACATTTTGCACTTAACTTTATGTTCCGTGAGGGACATTATTCTCCCAAGTGTCCTTGTGTGTTTGATAACTTTATAAAGTTAATAGCGAAAATTTTCGTCTTCTCTTAAAGTGAAACTTTATTTAAAGATACTGTCGGAGTCTTGTCGCAAATTTTGGCGACAAAGGTTCGCACGATTCATTTAATTAATGTAGTATTTACTACAATTCGTTATTCGATTTGTATCATTTACAATAGTCGAGTGACATTACCCACCATATGATTTTTATAGGTATATAAGCTTGATGTGAAACTCAATTATTTATCTTTTTACCTAACATTTTCTTTGAAACTAATTAATAGTCAACGACCTTTCCTCAATTTTTCAATTAATTTGAAATTTGAAATTTAAAATTTAGTGCCAAATAATTTGTCCAATAGCAGTGCCATCTAGAACATCATTTTTTTCTAAAGGTACCGTCCCATGACGGCGTAAAAGCGTCGGCGTAAAGCAGAAATCTTGCGATAGAAAGAGATGAACAGATATTACGTTCTCACACACTCACACGGTTTACGCTGTACGTCGACGCTTTCAGGCCATCATGGGACAGTACCTTTACTATCATGACTTTCTCAATATTATGTTTTAGGGTGTGATTCCATGTAAGCAGAATACGTCCACCGATAGCAGAAAATCATGAGTGGAAAAGAAATAGGTAGATATTATTGTTCTTTTTACTCTTATGATTTTTTGCTTTCGGTCGACGTATTCTGCTCACATGGGATCACACCCTTAGGGTGCGATCACATGTGAGCAGAATACGTCGACCGAAAGCACAAAATCATGAGTGCAAAAGAGACAGGTAGATATTGTTGTCCTTTTCACTCTCATGATTTTCTACTTTCGGTCGACGTATTCTGCTCACATGGGATCGCACCCTAATGATTTTTAATTTCAGTGTTATTAATTGTTTTAATATTCGATACTTTCGATTAATTTAATGCTATTATTTTTTTTTTTTAGTACACACTCTAGGTATTTACATACTTAATGTTTTAAAGTTATTGTCATAAAAAATAAATTTTTTTGATTGTTGCTGCTTATAAAGTGTTTTAAAATATAAAAATTTTCGTAAAGTTTATTGATCATCACCACGTGTTTCATAAAGAGAATATAATTTTTTCCAAAAAAAGTTATATTTCTAAGATAAGTATTATTTAGATCTACATCACTTCAAAAATAATTATCTTATTTGAAGATGTTCCCTACTTAAAAAAACCACGTATAAAAACACGTGTAAAAACACATGTAAAAACACGTGTATTCATATGTGTATTTATACGTGTTATAATACGTACGAATTTGAAACAACACTTATACGTGTATTTATACGTGTATTTATACGTGTATTTATATATGTTTATAATTTTTTAATATTTATATACAAAAATATTCTCTATATTTTTACTTATGATTGCATGTTTTTACACGTATAAATACACGTGTATTTATACGTGTATTTATACGTGTATTTATAAAACTATTGAAATTTTTATTTTTATTTTCTTATTGTTAATAATTATGTAAAGAATTAATTTTTTTCATGTAATTTATTTATAACATTTTCCTATAAATAAACTTGCAAAAATTATTAATATAGCAGTTATTTTGTTACAATTTTTAAAAAATTAACTTTAATTTTGCAATTTGTGTATCTAATTATAGTAATAAATGAAGATTAAATGTAATACTATCTATTCAACGATTGTTTAAAAAAATAATTGTTTATATTGACTACTTTTTGATACAAAGTATCTAGAAACTTGAAATTTTTTCTATTTTGCAATTAATTACGCAGGATTGTAGGTAATGGATAAATTAAAAAATAGATAAGATAAGTAATTTTTATTATTTAATATTTTGGATCTTTATTCAACTACTTTTACACATGTTCTATTGTCCTATCCAAATAAGTATTTGCTATGTTTTTTTTGTATAATTCTCGACGGTCTTGGTTTTATGACTTAAGAAATTCGAGATTACTTTTACTAATTTTCACTTAATTTACAACATTTATAACCGTGGAAATAATATTTTTAAATTATAAAAATCATTAATTATTTAATTCTATAGTTCGTTAATTTTGATTGTCTATTTTGAGATATTTATAGCTTCAACAAGAGCATTAAAATTGATTTCTTTTGAATCAATTAATTTTTTTCCACTTGACATGCCCAAAAGTACTAGAAAAAAAATCAAAACAACATTTAAATAGTATGCCTGCAAAGACGTATTTTTTATGCTGCCTAGATGGGTGTCGACACCGTCTCACAACTGCCCTCTGGGCACGGAAACGTTTTTGTTCTAGAAACGTTCCTAAAACGTTTTTAGAACGTTTCATGTCCTCCACATAACGTCTTAAAAACGTTTTATGTTCTAAAAACGTTTTTAGAACATTGGACGTTCTTAAGCCGTTATCTAGTGGACATGAAACGTTCTAAAAACGTTTTAGAAACGTTTCTAGAACAAAAACGTTTCCGTGCCCAGAGGGTGGTGATATGCTGTGTCTCACACCCTGAAATTGGCGCTATTTTGAAAAAGGAAAATTAAATTATTTTTAACCGTAGATTGGAACAATGCAATATTTCATCACAAGATATAAGGAAAACAATAAAAGAAAATCCATTACATTTACCTTTTCCAATTAATTATACTAGTTTGTAATTTGTGAAATTATTGTAGGGTATAAACTATAGAGTTATTAGTATAGAGTGCGTGAGTTTTACCTTTTACCGTGAGCGGCATTTTTATGCTCATAGAAAGAGTTATAACATCATGAAAGGAGACGACCCCTTATCTTACCTTTTTTAATGGCGCATACGCAAGAATGAAAGTTTTTAATTATGTTTATTTGAAATTAATACGCAACTATTGATTCTAGTTTGAATGTTGTATCGATAAAATTATAGTAATTGGAATTTTTAATTTTGAGCTGCTTATTTCGATGACTATATACTGGAAGCAGGTAGAGTTAACATAAAATACCATTTTCCTGCTATAAATGTTTTTAAGTTGTTTATTTGTCATATAAATAAAAGAAAAGTATAATTGCGAGCAAGCAACAGTTGTATCAGTCTATGCTCCTAAGAAACATTTTGGTCGCTTGCGCACTCTATTCTAATAACTCTATTGTATGAACAGTAAAAAATAAAAGATTTATTTAAATGTTTTTATTAAAAATAGAGCGCTAATGCATTAACTTTAATCCTCCTCTGGACGGTCAGGTAAAAGTCGTCTTCCTAAAAACAAAGAAAAAGACATTTATGAATTTTTATTTTTTTTATAATTAGGGGAAAATGTCTTTGAGCTGGATATTTGTGTCATTTAATATTTTTAAATTTAAACTCAATAATAAGATATTAAAAATATAAGGCACTCTAAATCTGAATCAATGAAAATTTCACTAATTTTAATTCAGTTGACCAGTTTTCTGTCATTCATGAGTAGAATTTCACTAAGAATCAGTAAAAACCATTGTATGAAAGTGAAATTGCACTGATTCATCAAAGAAAACCGAGTCACTGAATTGAAATCAGTGAAATTTTTAATAATTTAGATTTAGAGTGTGTTAAATTAAATTATAGTACAGCGAGTTCTCGTGAGTCGTGTATCTCTCGAAAATGTTAAGTTTCATAAAACTCGTCACGAATCGTTCAACGCATAAACCGCGTCTTCAGGTCGATTGCAGGGATGTGTGAAACAAATTTATTGTCCCCAATGAAAGACAATATTCGATAGTTTAGGTTAATTGTAACATTATGTTACGTGGGGTAAAAAATTTTTTTAAATTTGCGTTACGTAATATATGGATGGACACTCAGCTGTTACGATTCGCGAGAACTCCTTGTACTTCATACATCATTTGATCGTAAAAAAATGTTGCATTTTAAACACAAACAATTTTAAAAGCTTTTAATCAAATTTATAAAATAAAATCTAGAAATTGTATATTACCGTCGGGAATTAATGATACTGTTGCACGCGCATGATACGAAAACATGCCAATCACGATTTTATTGTAAATACAAATGTTACAAAATTAACAAATATATCATTCTCAAGATTATTAAATTCTACGATTAATTATACATTACTGAAAATTTTAATAATTTATACAAAGATTGCAGCAATCGACACCGTCTCACAACTGGTGATATGCTGTGTCTCACACCCAGAAATTGGCGCTATTTTGAAAAAGGAAAATTAAATTATTTTCAACCGTAGATTGGAACAATGCAATATTGCATCACAAAATATAAAGAAAATACTAAAAGAAAATGTATTACATTTACCATTTCCAATTAATTAACTTGGGAAAAAAACGCTTTTTAGTCGATCCTCACACACAGAGTTGGGATCTAACGCAAACAATTCATAAATCGGCATCGGCGCACACGTTAAAGTTGGCTCATATAAAAAGAAATACACGGAAAAAAAAAGTTCACGAATCTCTCGTGAACTAGTATATCACTTTTGGATGGGACACAAAATTCTTGAAAATCAACAAACACAGTTCGTCAAAATTTCATCAACTCCTCCACTAGAAACATAGTACGGTTTCCGAACTTTTCGTCAATAAGTTAACGAAAAATTCGTGAACTTTTAAAAAATGCTAAAAACAAGAAAAAATAATTTCCAGACACTACTTTTTTATAGTATTTCACTTAATTTGATAACTTGACGCCTATTACGCACCCAACTACACAGAATACACAATTTTATCGCCATTAAAATTCGTAATTCGCTTCACGGGATTCGAACCTAGTACCTATAACCCTAAAACACTCGTTCTAACAACTAACCGCCACGGCTAAATCTAGATACACTGTCCTTTGACAAACGAAACGATCATCTTTGTCTGCTGTAAAACTCAGGACCGTGCAAAGTAGAAAAAGTCCCTTATCGTAACTTTTAATTCATTTTATGAATTATTTGTTTCACAAAGGAAATTAGCAAGCAAAAATATTCACTAAGTAATAAAAAACACTGATTCTAAATAATAACTTTCATCAAAGAATTTGCCCGAATGTAAACACCGATGACACCGACTGAATGATGAATGCTTGATCAGCCATATTTGATGCGCATTACGAACTGCGCATACTACTGAAACTCGCGAGTTCACGATTTTTTCGTGAACTTGTACCTCTACTTTTGACGAACTACTCATCCTTAACACAGTTCATCAAAAATTCATTAACTTTGTTTCAGTTTTTCGTTGACGTTCGCCATTTCTAATCAAAAGTGAATGAAAATTTTGAAATTTTGTGTCCTATCCAAAAGTGATATACTAGTTCACGAGAGATTCGTGAACTTTTTTTTTACGTGTACTTTTATAGAAACCAATCGGTTTTTTAATATTGCATGTTAAAAAAATTGACTGTCTCACAACTGGAGGTGTCTCACAACTTGAGACACTCCCCTATATTAGTTAATTTTCTAACATTTTTATTTACAAAAAAATCGTCATTTAAATATTCATATGTTTTTGGGCTGTGCGCCTGCAGCCGTACCAATAATTCCTGACAGTAGTGAATTTCAATTAAAAAATATGAATAATAAAAATTAATAATATTAATTTCTAAGCCCCTTATAAAAATTTGAATTAAAATACAATAATAAAAAATGTATCTATACTGGAAGGGACAGAAAATTTAGCATTGCGTATTAAATAAATTCGTTTTATTGAGGCCTTCATAAAGTAAATGACATAAAGTACCTTAATTAATAATATTGTTTTTAGGTCGATACTATAGTTTGTATATATTTTACTCATTGCAGGCTTCACACTCTTCTACTAAAAGCTACTATTTTGATAATTTGATTAATTCAATTTCATTAAAATTTTTGAAAATAATTGAATTGTAGAGAATTTTTTCGAATTTTATGTAAATTTATGAAAATAATTGAATTCTTGTGAAGAATATTTTTCAAAAATAATATTTAAAAGAATTTAGTAAATCTAAAAACTTTTGCTATTTATGAAAATAATTGAAATAATTGAATTATTTCGACAAATTTTAATCAAGTTTTTAAAAACAATTGCATTTTTCGACGAATTTGATTAAAATTGTATTAAACATTATTCTATTTCTGCAATTAGTTTTATTATTTATGAAAGTAATTAAATTATTGCGAGAATTTTATAAAAAAAAGTTTCAAATTATTGATTTAAAAAAATCTACATAAACCCTATTTTTAATAATTCAATTCCTATGAAATTTTTATTCTTTTAGAAAATAATTGAATATTTGTGTAGAATTTTGTCAAAATTGTTTTTAAATAATTGAATTATTGTGGTTAATATAAATGAATTCTTGTTATTTATAGAAATCATTTAACTTTTACAATTAATTTTATTAAAATTCATGAAAGTAATTTAGTTTTGTCGAAGTTTTACTATTTATGGAAATAATTGAATGTATTGGGAATGAATTTTTAAAAATAAAATTATAATTATACGGTGACTAAGTTTCCTTGATTATTTTCAAAAAATTTAAATAAAATTCTTTAAAAGAAGTAAATTATTTGTAATAGAATGTAAAGAAATTTCAATTACATTAGAAATTTTCAATTATTTGTTTATAAAAATTCAATTATCTTGAAATAACAGAATTAAAAAACTTATTTTTCAAAATTTTCAAAAAAAAATTTGCTAAAATTCAATTGTATTAAAAAATTTAAAGTGTGTATCTTTTTTTAAATTAACTCTTAAAAAATTTAATTATTAATCTTCGCACTTAGGAACATGAATACATTAGAATGTGATTCCTTGTAAAATTTAATTATTTATCAATTATTAAATTAAAATACTTTGAAAATTTGATTTTTTAAAAAGTTTTTAATGAAATTCTTTAATTTCTTTTTGTCACCGAGGCTACTATTTCCTACTTTTTTTTGTCGTTGAGGCTACTTTTTCCTACTTTTTTAAAATTCATAATGGAGTGCGAAAGCTGTCATTGTAATGTAAACATTATTTTTTGTCTTATTTGTCATACTATCTGAGCAAACCAATAATAGAATTATTACCTACATAATAAAAAAGAAATTTTAAAAGTTGAATAAAGAACTCTAATTAGTATAGTACCAATGCATACGCGTTAACTCAGCTTAGAACAAAATAAGAGTTCATTTACATATTTGTATTTTTTAAATAAATAAAACAAAAACTCACTTTTCACCGTCTCCGGGTAATATTTTCTTCTTATTGAATTTATATGTTGACCAATATTATAGCCTACTCTTCTTAGTTCCATTATTCTGTCTACATTATTTATTTTCATTTCCTTTAAACGGTCATTGAGGCATCCTGAAAACATTTTTTTTTTATTTCAAAACTTTATAACATGGAAAAAGTTTTATATAATTTAAAAAAAAAATTTATTGGTTTACAATAAAATAAAAGTTAACATTTATTTTTATAAATGTTCCAAAAATGGTTAAATGTGAATGAATCAGAAATCTTTTCTATATACAAAACGAGTTTATAATCTACAGTTTAATTGCAAAAAAAGTATTCAGGGTGGCCACAAGTTTCAGTTTATCAATTTCCCTGACAATTCCCTGACAATTTACTGACATTAAAATTACTTTCCCTGACAAAATTATTTTTAAAGGAAAATATGAATGTTTACGGAAAATGGGTAAAATTTATGAATTTGAATAATTTCTAAAAATTACAATTATAACCCTTCCTGAATTCATTTATTTTTTACAATTTTTAACTAAACTTCATCTCTGAATCAATTAACCCATTAACGCCTGAAACCTCTGAAAATTTGTGTTTAATTAAAGATTTAATTCCATATGCTGAAAATGCTCCCTGCAAGTAACTGAAGTGTTTCTTTATGTTTTCGGGGTCGCTCTACAAGATTCCGGGCTCAGATTTAAAATTTAACGAAAAGAAAATTAAATATGGTGAATTTTGTGCATAAAATTGTAAAAAAAAAAAAATTTTTTTTTAATAATTATTTCTTACTGAAAACATTTTTTTCACCTGAATTCAAGTGTCACAATTTGGCACAAACTTATTAAACTTTTAAAACATGCAATAGCGGAAATAAAAAAACAAAATAGCGGCTTCAAAATGGCGCTTATGTGAGAAAAAAATTATTCAATTCTTTTTATGGTGCACCGATATTTACCATGTCTATAAAATGTGATAGAACTTAGAGTTTATATGTTTTTGAGATCGCTCATGACGAATATAAAATAGGATTTTCAAAATTCAAAATGGCGGATCCAATATTTCCGACAAAATTTTTTTAAATTCACTCGATTGGCTTGAATTTTATTACTCGCGGGTTTTTAGGGTCGCAGATTATGAATCTGCAATCGGATTTTCAAAATTCAAAATGGCGGATCCAATATGGCCGACAAATTTTTTTTAAATTTACTCGATTCGTTTAAATTTTGTTACTCAGGGGTTTTTGGGGTCGAAGGTTATGAATCTGCTATCGGATTTTCAAAATTAAAAATGGCGTATCCAATATGGCCGACAAATTTTTTTAAATTTTTCTCGATTTTCTTTAATTTTGTTACTCAGGGGTTTTTGGGGTCGAAGGTTATAAATCTGCTATCGGATTTTCAAAATTAAAAATTGCGGATCCAGTATGGAGGACAAAATTTTTAAAATCAATTCTAGTCGCTTGAAATTTGAGAATGATGACCATCCAAGAGCCAGAATAGTCAGAATAAGACAGAATAAGGCAAAATACAAAACAAATCTATCAGAAGTACACAACCAAAAAATTGTTGGTCCAAATCTAATTGGCTTAGCTTTGATAAATTCTTTTAACACTGTTCTATCATAAGACTTAATATTTCCAAACTTATAATGTGACAATGATGATGAAATAATTTGAGATGACAGATAAGGAATCTTCAAGCGAACCTAGTAAATTAAAATAATTTTTGTTCGCCATATTAGATCCGCCATTTTGTATTTTGAAAATACAATTGCAGATTCATAATCACCGACTTCAAAAACCCCCTGAGAAACAAGTTTCAAGCGAATCTAGTAAATTTAAATAATTTTTGTCCACCATATTGGATCCGCCATTTTGAATTTTGAAAATCCGATAGCAGGTTTATAACATGCGACCCCAAAAACCCTTGAGTAACGAAATTTAAACGAATCGAGTAAATTTAAAAAAAATTTGTCGGCCATATTGAATCCGCCATTTTGAATTTTGAAAATCAGATTGCAGATTCATAATCTGCGGCCCTAAAAACCCCTGAGTAACAAAATTCAAGCCAATCGAGTAAATTTTAAAAAATTTTGTCGGACATATTGGATCCACCATTTTGAATTTTGAAAATCTGATTATATATTCGTCATGAGCGACCTCAAAAACATATAAACACTAAGTTCTATCACATTTTATAGCCATGATAAATATCGGTGCACCATAAAAAGAATTAAATAATTTTTTTTGTCAAATTAGCGCAATTTTGAAGCCGCCATTTTGTTTTTTTATTTCCGCTATTGCATGTTTTGAAAGTTTAATAAGTTTGTGCCAAATTGTGACACTTGAATTCGTGTGAAAAAAATGTTTTTAGTAAGAAATACTTATTTAAAAAAAAATTTTTAAATTTTTTTTGCAATTTGATGCACAAAATTCGCCATATTTAATTTTCTTTTCGATAAATTTTAAATCTGAGCCCGTAATCTTTCAGAGCGACCCCGAAAACATAAAGAAACACTTCAGTTACTTGCAGGGAGCATTTTCAGTATATGAAATTAAATCTTTAATTAAACATAAATTTTTAGAGGTTTCAGGCGTTAATGGGTTAATTTAAATAATTTCCTAAAATTTCTTCTAGAATTCAATTATTTAAATAAAAAAATTAAATTTTTTATAATAATTGTAATTATATACATATAATAGTTTTTCAATTTTGAATAATTTCCAAACAATTAAAGTTTAGTTAAATCTTTTAAAAATAATTGAATTTTTGAAAAATATAAATAAAAATTATCAAATTTTTGAAGAATTTTAATTATAAACAGGAACAAGATTTCTCAAAAATCTAAAAAAAAATCTCTAAAAAACGAATTAATTTTTTTTTTTTAATTAAAAATTTTGAACTTGATTGTATTCTCCAAAATGTTAAAAAGAATTCTAAAATGTTGTTATTTTTGTATGTATGTATTTAAATTTTTGGAATTACGTAATTGAAAATACTGAAAACATTGAATTATAAAAAATTAGAAGCTAATTTTCATTAACTTTCCTTTTTAAATTTACCTTTAAAGATTTTTCATTAAAATTTCTGATATTTCAATTATTTTCAAAATTTGCAATTGAAATTCTTCAAAAATTGATTTTTAAAAATTGTTAATTTATACTTGAAATGTTTGGAAGAAAAGTCAAAAAAATTCCCAATTTTTTTAATTTCCCTGACAAAAATTTTTTTCCTGACATTTTCCTGACTTTAGTGACAAAAAATTTTTTTCCTGACATTTCCCTGACTTTACTGACAAAAATTTTGTTTCACTGACATTTCCCTGACTTTACTGACTTTACTGACATGTGGCCACCCTGGTATCTTAATTTAAAATGTTTCAGTAGACAATTTTCAGTTTTTTAAAATATTTTAATTTAAGTTGAGATTATCATTTTTAATGATGATAAATGTATAAAGTTAAGAATTTTTTTTTCATATACGGATATATTTTTGTAATTGCTGTTTTTTACTTAAATAGTAGGGTGATGTGCAACGTTTTTTTCGTTGGACGAAAAACATGTCAAATAATTGAATTATTGAATATTTCAAAATTGGTTGACTTAGAGGCATAATAATAGAATATTTCTGCATTATTAGATTTTCATAATTTTTCCTAAAAATTTTTCGCTTTTTCAAAAACGTCTGTTTTTGCATTTTCCAAAAAAGTTGGGGTGATGTGCAACACCAGTAAAATACAGGTATGTAATGCATAAATATCGATGGAAATCTCTTTAATTATTAATTTTAGGCTTTTTCAATGCAAACTAATCGAAATCTGGCAAAAAAAATTTACTAAGGTATAGTTGACCTCTAAGAAGTGAAGATTTCACCAAAGAAAAAAATTTTTTTTTGTTTAATTGTTTATTTAAATTCATAACTGAATAAGGAATATAATTAAAGGAAAATAACTAAGAATTTTTTATTCATCATGTGAATCGGAGTTATGACACGTAAAAAGTAGTTACGCCCACCCCAAAAAAAAGTGTTTCACATCACCCCACATCACCCTACATCATTTTTACACATTTATATTAAAAAAATGAAATTTTTAAAATGAAATAATTTCCTCGTAAAATTATTGTCAAAACTTAGAAGAACGAACGTTAGTTAGTATTCTTATATCACCCCTCCAAATATCAACCAGAAATAATTTATTCTGTCAGGATAAGCAAAAAAAAATTTAAATCTCCTATTTTCCGAATGTTTTAAAAAAATGTTATAAAATATTTATCAAAAATTTTTCAAAATTTCGAGATCTTTATAGGAATCTTTATAGGAGTATACTGATTAGTATAAATTTAAAAAAGTTGACCTTTTTATTAAATTTTAGACAATTTGATTAAATAAATAAACAAAATATTTTTATTAAAAAAAGAAGGTGTGATGGAGATAAACTTGCAATTGATTTGCCTTCAGCAAATGGAATTCACAAAAAATTGGTACACGCTCACCGGGTAAAGGACCGTTTATTAATTACATAATGATAAATTTAATTAAGTTTGACCCCCCCCCCTAATTTCATAAGAAAATGGTTAGTTACACTTAAACACGCACATTATTCATTGAAATAAGTAAAAGATTTTAAATGCTGAAAACTTTATTAAATATTAATGTAAAGATTTTTTACTACACTTTTGGAAGGTTTATAAAATTTGCTGTAAAATGATCTTATACTTAAGACTTTTTGATAATTACAATCTAAGATATGAAGTGATAAAGATAGGTGTAATTTCCGTTTATTGTGTATTTCTTGTTGTCTAATTTTGATGGAGTGCAATTTCTAGAAAGTGTTTAGGGGTTAAAATTAAAAAGTCGTTGAAATCTTGTCCTGGATAAATAATAATTTGTTTGTTAAAAATTCATGATTTTAAATACAAACATCTTTTTATCTACAATACCTGCTTATTTAATCTAATTTTTTATTGATACAACAAGTACAAAATAGTAAAAATATGTTCAAAATTTCATCGTGTCCCTTGTCCCTATATACATTTTACGATATAAAAAAATTTTTAATTCAATTTTTTATTATTTAAAATAAAATTTTTCTTCGTGTACGTGTTCTCCAATATATAAAGTGTAATATAGGAAAGTGGTGAGAATTGTTATAACACTAAATGCGAAATTTAAAGAATTTCTATCGTGTTCCCAGTTTAAAATTTTTTAATGTCATCGTGTGTTCACACACATATTTACCGGTTTTCAAATTGGGATCACAATTAAAAGTTCTAAAACTATGAATTAAATGAAGTACGATATAAATTTGATAATACGTGAGCATAAAGAAATGTCAAAATCAATTTAAAAATGAGAAAAATGATATTTTGATAATAATAAAAAAAGAGTTCATCTTCTTTTAGTCATCGTGTCCTCAAGTTTTTTTAAGGCAAACATTTTTAAATGGTAATTAATATATAAAAAAATTTTCTAGTATATGTATATTATTTGTGTAAATACACAATTAAAACTAAATTTAAGTTTTCGAATAATAACAAAAATAAAAATTCATGTTTATTATTTTTTGTCATCGTGTCCCGTCCAACATATCTTTTTTTAGGAGTAAAGTCTTACGTTACATAGACAGAAAGAAAATTTTTAAAATCTATTTGGTTATTTATCAGAAAATATTTTCATAAATTCATATTGAAACGATTAACACGCTAAATAATATGTTATTATTATTCAACAGGTAAATTCAGTAATTAAATAATTAAACTAACTAAAAACAACAAAATTAATTATTATTATAAACTTTTTTTTGTAAGTTCAGCATATTGAAATAGGTTTAATATGTAATTACTAAAAAAATATTATTAATCTAATAAGTATTCCTTGATCTTGCATTTTATGATTTTTGACATATTTTAGAACATATCTAACAAAACAAACAATTTTTTCAACATTTCAAAGAATTTTTTTTCTTTTAAAAAGTTAGGCATATATTGTCGATTATTTGATTTTGATCCTTAGACAAATTTAAAATTTATTTTACAGACATCACAGTTCGTCCTCTTTACCCTTTTTTTGATGATTTGTCCCCTTTTTTCCTCTATTACTGATCAGTAATAAAATTTTTTTATTTTTTTAAAATATATTTCACTGTATGATCATAACATTTATTTAAAGGGCATTCCATTTGAAATCGTTCCACCGACAAAAAGCAATCGCAAGGAGAGCGATTTTCTAATAAATATAATTATTTAAAAATTTAATTATTTGTAATATATTATACACTGAATCGAAAAAGAATTTCATGAACTTTATAATGCTATTTTTATTTTTTTAAATTTTTCTCAATTTCGTAGAGAAATTCCTGTTTGAAAGTTTAAACTCTTAATATCTCAAAACACCCCCCGTCGATTTTTATCAAAATTTTATGAAAATAAAGCTTAACTTTTCTAGTTTCCATTCCCGTATAATATATTATGGACATTTAATGGGATTAATAGAAAAAAAATTGTTTAAAAAATGTGTTTTTGAAAAATTTGACAAATGGTACGAAGTTGAATCCTAACTAACCTTCAACTTCGTACCATTTGTCAAATTTTTCAAAAACACATTTTTTAAACAATTTTTTTTCTATTAATCCCATTAAATGTCCATAATATATAATATATTCTCTTTCGATTCAGTGTAGGGTAACTGCACCAATTGCCGAGGGTGCACCAATTGTCGAGGATCATAATTTTCTTTTTTAGGTAAATAGTATAATATATAATATTTAAGAACAAAAAAAATTTCTAAATAATCTTTGTATTTTCAACTGTATATTTATATATTCAAATTTCGTAGCGATTCTACTAAAATAATTATTTAATTAATATTATAATTCACTGCTGTGAAATTTACTCGAATCTCCATTTTCTTAATACTTCAGGTTGACTAAAACAGATTTTTAGAAATGCAAATTAAACGTATTTATAATGACTTTTTGTGTACAAAATTATTATTATAATTTTGTACAAGAACTAAATTAATTTTGTGTACATGTTTTTTTGTTAAAAGAATTTTTTTAATATTTTTTAAAAGCAAATCATCGGTATTTGGTTCCTTTTTTTTGTCAGTTCCATTTTTCGAGGTAATGACTCGAAAATTGGTGTAGTCACTTTTTTCGCTGATGCACCATTTATCGATGGTTAAGTGTTTATTTACTAAACGTCAAACATAAATGCGAAACATTTATACGTACAGAGAATAAGAAAACAAAATGCTCCAAAAATTTACAACCAGCAGAAAATAAGCAACGAAAAAAACGAGGAAGACCGAAAAAAAATTAATAAAAAAATGCATTATTTAAAACTAAAAAATTGTGTACTATAGTTTAATTATAATAAACCATTATATTTACAGTTCATAATAAAAGTTTATTTTATTCGTTTACAAATTTAATGTGACTTAAATTAATTTATTTTTTCTATTAATGTCTGATTAACAAAATTGATTAAATTTAATTAACTTATTTATAAAAGTTTAAAAAACAGTTAAACAATATTCTGTCCTGTATCATCTACTATAAAAATGTTTTATATCGATATTATAAATTATTCAATTATAGTTAAATAAATATATTTGTTTTCTGGTAATGTTGTATAATATTTCTATCGAAAAAAAAATATCTACTCGATTTTCAAATATCTGTACAGGTTAATTGTTAGGTTATTTTGGGTTATATGTTTAAAAATATCATACCCTCGACAATTGGAACAGACCCTCGAGAAATTAGCACAAGACCATCGACAAATGGTGCTTTTGCTCGATTGACTTTTAAATATATTTTTTGCTTAACAATTTAGTTTATATTAAAAAAATAAATATGAATATTAAACATTATTAGATCCTTCGTTCAAATATACAAAAATTAAATTTTAAAGTGCATTTACTTCCGAGAAAAAAAATGTCAAAGTCACATGTTGCCTAAAACCCTCGACAATTGGTACAGTTACCCTATAATATATTACAAATAATTAAATTTTTAAATAATTATATTTATTAGAAAATCGCTCTCCTTGCGATTGTTTTTTGTCGGTGGAACGATTTGAAATGGAATGCCCCTTCAATTTTTGAATTCACCAGGTTCTACCTTCTATCAAACAATCTAAAACTATAAGAAATTTGTAAGAATTCAACTCAGTTTAATCTGTTTGGTATATTTTTGTTCTTTTTTTGAAGAAAAACATTACAATTTTCCCATATTTTGACCATAAAATGTTAAGTGATGTCTGTTTATATAATATATTTATTTCTATTGTAAAAGCTTAAACTGTCAGATCTAAAATAAGATCAAGAATACTTTAATTTGTGAAATTATTTCTAAGTTATAAGTAAATTATTTTAATCCTGCACAAAGGATTTTTACTGCAGTGATTCGAATGCTCGCTCGTCTCGCAGGGACGAAGTAGACTAGTGTACTAGTGACGCTTATAATAAAGGATCAGAGTTTACAATGAAAATGAGTCTCTGGATCTTAAAAGGGCACTTTAGCATTGATTTTAAATAGTAAAAGTGTCCTTGTAAGATCCGTAAACTCATAAAGTAGTTTTGAAATGCTTTTTTAACAATATTATAAAATATAGAAACAAATTTTGTCCCTGGATGACCGGCACCAGAGGAGCGAAGAGTCGAATTACTGCATTGAAAATCTTTCGTGCACGATTACAATAATTTACTCATAAGTTAGAAATCAATGCATAGATTAAAGTTTTCTTGGGTTTATGTTAAAGCTGAAAGTTTGCACCCCATCTGCAAACGGAAATTACGATTTTATATGCGATATTTTTAGACAAAAACTTAACTAAAAACCTTACATTGTAAAATAGTGATATTAAAGTTTAGAATGTAAAAAGATGATTTAGATAAAATCGAAATTAAAGATTGTTATGCTAATATGTTTGATTCTTCTGGAAAGTTATTTAGATAAGAATTGTTTCAAATCTAGTACACCCTTCAGATAAAAAATCAAAAGGTTTAGAATTTTTCCGTACCCTTTCATTTTGAAACAGAAACAACTTTTGCAACAGACCGACAAAGTGATCTCTTTTCATTTTTTCTGTCTAACAACGAATTGAAAAGCAAAGAAAGTATCCATCGTAGGATAATTAATATAATAAAAATTTATACTTACTAATTAAAACGTTTTTCTTTCCATCACATATTTTATGTCGTGGAGACCTTCCTGGGATTTGGATTAGATCCCCGTTGTCCTCCACACAACTATTAGCTAGGCCGTACTCAGTCCACATACTTTCGGCTAAACTTTTGACAAATTTGGCATGATCTTTTTGGACGGTTATAAGGTCCCAGGCTTCATGAGAAATGTAATATCCTGACCCCAAATGCACGCAGTTGATCTAGAAAATGAATTAACACTAGCCCCAGTAGTACGTAATATTACAGCGATATTGAGAACATTGCCTTAACATTACAAATATTCCCTCAATGTCGTGGCATATTGTTGGAATGTTCCCAATATTACGTGCTACTTGGGAGGGTGATTGTGTGCATTACTACGTGTTTTAATTTAAAGTTTGAATGATTGAAAGATTTGAAAAATGAATTATTAAATGATTGAAAGATTGAATAATTGAAAGATTTAATGATTAAAAGATTGAGATTGAGATTGAGAGGTGCATTTTTCATATCAATGGCGAAAAAACAGCATATGCGGCTCGAACATAGCAATTTTTAGGTTCGGATGCTTTAAATAGTCGCTGTCTGTGCGACTTCAGCTTGACTCAGAATCGTCTTCGTCTCACTTGCGTCGCACTAACTTCAGCTCTTTTCAAAAATGACATCCTCACTTAAAAAGTATTGCTTTACGCGCTTTCCACATTATTTACCATTTATCCCACATGCACAAAAATGAAGCTTTCTGATAGCAGACGATAGGGAGTAAAGCAGTTTATGTTAATTACGTTAGAAAATAATTTGCAGATTTCATATATTTTCTGAAGACGTCCATCGACGATGGAGTTTATTTATTTATATTATTTATTTGATTAAGGGGTTACGTACAGTTAGAGCTTCAAAAAAAGCTGTTTTTTAGGAATTTTTTGTGGCCACACATTAAAATAATTAATAACAAATCTTTTTCCACATAAAATATATATATTTCAAGAAAATTTTCTGAAAATATAGTCCATAAATATAAAGAAATATGCGAATGATCTATGAGGTAATTACTGATTAAAATGGTGTACACTCTAATACACTAAATTTTCATGCTATTACGCGTATTATCCGGTATTACAGAACTATTACAGAATATTACCTCTATATTATTTGGTATTACACTGACGTAATGATGCTCTATTACACTCTATTACGTGACTATTACATGACTATTACGTGAGGAGCGTACACGCTAATACACAAGTAAATACCCCCTCGCGAATGATAGAACATTTGCGTGAGCTCCTGAAATAAAAATGGTTTCGCGGTGATCACGCTATCTCTTGACTGGATCATCTAAGATCAAATCGCGAAGAAGAAATCGTTAGGTAATGATATAATGCGGTACTTGAACAAAGGGATTTAAAAAATTCTGATTTTTCGCAAAATGGCGGATGTTGAAAGTCAAAAATTGTATTTGGACCAAAATTTTACTCACATTTTTGGCTATAAAAAAATTATTGTCAAAAAAAATCCTTTGTTCAAGTACCAGCCAATTATATAACAAATAAGTGGTAAAAATTTTAAACCGATCAGTAAAGCCGTTCTCAATTTATAGTGATCACCGACTCCCACACGGAGAAAAATGGATAGTTAAATTTACTATCTAGATAGTCAGGGTGACGATCTTGGATACTCAACTATAGGACAACCATCTAGATAGTTAAATTTAGTATCTTGGGATAATCAAACTTACATACTAACTGCCATTATCCAAGATGTTTACTTTGACTATCCCTAGATAATAAACGCAAGTTGCTGTGTTTATACACATCTAAATTGATCAATAAGAAATATTTAATGATAAAAGTTAATTTTTTTAGAAATTAGTGAACATTTTTCCTGGATAAATAATTTTTTATGGAAAATCTGAAAATTTTAAAGAACAAAATACATTAATTTAACGGTGCCCTTGAAATGTTTAAATCCTTTTGACAGGTTTCAACGTTATGTTGCTAATCGTTAGTTTTATAAATTTTTTAAGCAATATTATATCTGAAATTCAATATAAAAAAACTTGGCAATGTTTTTAAACTTCGAATAATATAAAACTAAACTAATATAAAACTAAAAAATAATATAAAACATTCGATGGTCTGTTAAATTTCTCGATAATGTGCGACTAGCAGTTATCAGCCAACAAATACGGCACTGACCGATTCAAATGACATGAAATTGGTAAACATTAATTTTCTAACAAATTTTTCTCTGTTCACAGACACTTTTTACAAAATCTGACAACGTACATTTATCACAAATGTTTTTAATTGTCTGATTTCAAAAGATTCTGACAATTCCTGTAGAAACGCGGTTGCAGGATTGGAATTACCATAGCAATGTAATGCGAATCATTTTGACAGATGATCGTTTACGCACGCTGCATGCTTCTGCCCTCTAATGGCAAAGTGGCTGCAACATATGTATAACCACCTGTCATTACAATCCTTTTGTATTTCCAATCCTGTAACCGCGTTTCTGCATGGATTAACAGACAATTAAAAACATTTGTGACAAATGTACGTTGTCAGATTTTGTAAAAAGTGCCTGTGTGCAGAGAAAAACTCGTTCGAAAACGGTTGTAATCGGTTATCGGTAATCAAACTTCTGCGCAAGCGCTCGGCAAGTTGACTATCCAGGATAATAAATTTGATTATCTACACGGAGAGAAAAACCAAGTGTTTTTAGTATAAAGCCCTCCATGCTCATTTTGTATGGACGTTCCTGCTTAAGGGGCGTGGCCTCATACTACAGTTGCATGAATCTCATACCGAAAAAGCATGAATTCTTGCAATCGTAGTATGCTGATGTCCCATGCATTTAAAGGTAGAAAATTCATGCTCATATCGTACAAATTTTATACAAATACAGCAAAAATTTACGCCTAAAGCGCATGTAAATTCTTTTACGAAATAAGTATGAATGTTCATACTGTAAAAGCTTGGTTTTTCTCTCCGTGTAGATATACTAAACGGGAATATATAATATTTCAGGAAGATAGTATTTCTAACTATACAGATAATAAATTTGATTATATTTTTTTTTAACTATCTACTTTTAAGTATCCATTTTTCTCCGTGCAAAACATGGTTTTTAGAAAAACGAGTTCAAAATTTTGAATACCGCCGCCTGGTCACAGTAACGGCTGAGACGGCTCCATTCAATATTCTATATCTCCATAAATAAAAGTCCGATTTGTATCAAATTTTCAGAGAATACTTTTAGAAAATGCATTTAAAAAAATTGATTTTTTAAAAATCCTAAGTGTACGTAACCCCTTACAATTTCTAAGACTATTGATCTTTTCAAGGAACAGTACAGTTATAAATTATAATATAAAACTTTCAATACAAAAGGTACATTGGACTTGGAGTGAACAAGTTGATATCAATGCTATAAAAATTTACCTTCACTCCTGCATTCGTTATATGTTCAAATATGTCATAATTTGGCAGGTTCCTTATATCCTCTCTAAATCCATCATTTTCTTCTAAAATCAATATAATTAAAAATATGTTTTTGTAAATGCTTCTTTTATAATTAATAACTGTTTCTTCCTCACGGAAAAAGCAATGTATTCCTCAAATAACCAAAGTAGTAAAAAAAGTTGTAAACAAATTTTTTTCCATTTCGAATATGAACATTAACGAACGAGTGTGTAAATATACAAAACACTTTTTTTTTAAACACAAAAGTCGAAAAAGAAATAATTAATTTCAGTAAAAATTTTGAAGGAAGAATTATTATATACTTAGTTTGAAACTTAATATAAAATTTTAGATAATATTTACATTGATAACTAAATTGATATTCTTTTAAAAAATTTTATTATAAATCTTAATTGGTGTAATATTAAATTGAATGTATTACTTGAAGAAATATTTAATGCTTTATAAAAATTTAAATTATGTTGAAAATTTATAGAATTTATCAGAATTAAAATTTTTATTATTTTGTTTTACAATCTTTTAAATTACATTAAAAAAATGAATTTTTATGATTTCATGAAATAGAGGAACATAAAAATATAAGGAGCATAGAAAAATCTATAATAAATCTTTTTAAAGATACACCAAAAAATTTATTTAGCGGTCGATTCTGTTCTGGTTCGCTAAATTGAGAATGACGTCACAATTTCAATATCGTGTTATGATTAGTTCAGATTCAATTTCGATAATAAGAATTTCGATATTTTGAATATTATGCAATTGAATTTTGGGGAATAATCATTCGCCTCCTATAAACTGTAGACACCAGTACCGAGCAGTCTACAGTTTGGAGATTTCAGTGTAATACCTTCTTAAAGAAGCGACTTACAGCTGCAAAAATGCATTAAAAATTTTATTAAAAATATAATAATTTCTTTACTGTTTTTAATGATAAAATAATTTTAATAACCAAAAAGAGCATATATATTGTACCAAAAAAAAATATTCTTAATTTTATAATATATACTAAAATATGTGCCCAGAATATTCCCCACTCAAATTAAGTGGGAAATATTCTTACAATAAGAATATATCCTAATATTAAGAATATACCACTTAATTTGAGTGGAAAATATCCTGGGCACCTATTTTAGTATATATTCTAAAATTAAGAATATTTTTTTTTCGGTGTGGGTCTTAAATTTAATATTGGAAAATTTTATGAAACATGCAATAATAAGATTGAAATGTAATACAGTATATCTTAACTTTAATATTCAGACCACGTCCATATTCACCAATTTATAAATATTTTCTTAATCTTGATAATTCTTCTTCTTCTTAAATAATTTTAGACAGTAAAAACTCTCAGGTTAAACACTAGAAAAACAAAGTGTACTGTCATTAATATAGTATGAAAAAAATAATTTCAACTAAAAGCGTATCAATTGTAATTCTAAATAAAGCATCCAATTTCAAGTTCGAAGTAGAAAATTGTCGCAAATATAAGTTATTGATTTTAAGTAAAATAAAAAAAATTAATATGTTTAATTTTCGAATATGTATAAGTATATGTATGTGTATGACTATGAATTTTAATTATTGAATTCCAAAAAAAAATTTAAGATATCATTAATAAAACTTTGTGCATAAGTAAAGATTAGCATATGGAATTTGATTTTATAGTTCAAAATCTAATATTTATTTATATCTATTTTGGGTAAGGCGATTTTTTACTCGTAAGAACATACTTTTTGTATTTTAGAGCTGTGAAAAAAAATTCAAATCGCACTGTTAAAATTTTTTTGTTTTGTCAATCTAGTTATAATGTAGAATTTTCGACATTCTATATTTCAGTTCATTTAGAATGTCGAAAAACCGGCATTCGAATTAGCCTTGTTTTTGGAATCTTCCATTCGAATTATGTAATTCAAATGTAGAGTATTTGACATTTCGACTCCCAAAACAAAAAGAAATCGATTTGATTCAAATTTAGCACATCTCTATTTTACTTCTTTTTAATTTTATTTAAGTCAATTTAGTTAGTGTTAGTTTAAGTCATATTTATTTTAAATATCTTAAATTATTATTTTAACAAAAAAAAAAATTTTTTTTATCTACATAGTTTTTATATTTATTTTTAAATGTACTTTTTTGTAACAAGATAATTTAAAAAATTTTAAGGGGCGTCATAGTTAACATCATACAAAAAACATGTACTCATTTTTGTTGCAATTCAAAATTAGTCCATGTTAAACGCCATAAAACGTGGCGCCATCTACGAGGTTCATTTTTGTTGCGTTTCAAATTATTCAACTTTTAACAACAGATTTTTCGAAGTTTTAAATATTTTATTAGACGATAATAATAAACTTTTAATTGTTGTAGGTTTTATGGTACTTAATATAATAATTTAATTTGCGCCAATTTTCACTATTATGTAATAAAGAAATTAGTTACAAGGAAAAGTTTTAAAACGATTAGCTGATATTTTAGAATGTCTGCAATAGGAATTAAATGAATTTCTACGTTTCTAACTTTGTGTGGATAGTTCTCTCTTGTTTAGAAAATTGATACGGGAGCGTTTACAAATGATGTCACGCAATTTTTCGGAATTTTAGACCTCCCCTCTCCCTGTCACGCAATTTCACATGTAAAAATACATTGTATCACGTTTATTAGAGACCCCTCCCCCAAAAAACGTGACATCATTTGTGATCGATCCCTACGTCACAGATGTATAGCAAACCCAGTAAATGAAAACTAATTCAAACGAATTGAAACGAATTAAGATGTTTGGTACAAAGCGTAATTCACTCAAGCTATATATTCAATTTATTCTGTATATTCAATTGAATTAGATTTAATTTGCATAAATTTGTGTAAACAAATTCACATTCGAAGGAAACGACCAAGGCATGCTTTTAATTTGTGCGGGCGAATTGAAATAAAATAAAGGCTCCAAAAAAATTGTCTAATGAATTGGAACCAATAGAATGTTTTGTATTTCAATAGAGTTTGATAAATTTAGGAAAATTCCAACATGGCTCCAATTCGTATTTGTCGCAAAGTGGAATTCACTGAAGCTCTTTGCGAATTCTTCTTAATTCATTTCAATTAGTTTTCGTTTATTGGGAAGTTATCTAAAGTCTTCTATACCACTGTTGTTAGAAAGCTGCTGTCTCTCCATGGAAGAGAAGACTTTTCATATTGGTTTTGCAACATTAATATACACTACACTAACGCGGGGTTATTGTATAGTTATTAGATCAGCTTGTCAGAAAACTTTTTCTTGTAATGTATTTTTAAAAAATGTAGGGGATTATTGATTATAATTGCTGTCGATTATTGTCAATGTAGAGCATCTCTAATGGCTGCTTCATGTTACGTAAGACATTTAACTTTGTAGGTGATAATTTTTTTTAAAATATAGAGAAAAAGCAGCAACCTAGAATTGCTCTAATTGATTGATTTTTTTAGAAAGGAAGAAAACATTAATAATTGGTATATATTTATTTTTTTACCTGTCTCAGAGTGACTGATATAATCTTCTGGGATGATATAATCTGTGAGGATGTTTTCGTTATCTCTAAAAAATTTAAAAAGCAGTATCCTATATCTATCAACAAGGATAGACATATCCTCCTTTTTTATTAATGGGATGTTTAAATTTATTATACAAGTTCACTAGGAACTTTTATTAATAAAAATTTTATTTTTGAGGGGTTATAAAAAATTTTTGTATCGTTATATTTAAGGGTCTAAAAGCTTGAAAATTGGTGTAACGTATTTTATATATGGCCCCTCAGAGTATAGGTGTGAAATAAGCGACGTTAAAAACCCATAGATTCATACACGGAAAAAATTCCGGGATATTAGATGCGCCGAGGACAGTGTCAACAGCAGTACATTTCATTTTGCATGTCTGAGGTGCCATTTCGAGACTTTAGAAAAATAAAGCTTTTTGTGAAATTCCTTTTAAGAATATTTTGTTATAGTTTAACTGTGGTTTATAAAAATTTTCGTATTGATTGGTTTGTTATTAACAAAAATATTTAAAAATTGTAAAAAAGATTGTTCCAATTAATAATTTTTAAATTCTGGAAAAACAATACTCATCATTTATAGATTTCGATATTTTTTTGATTAAAATTTTAGAACATTCCTCTTTATAAAAACTTTGTTTTATAAATTATAAGAAATTTGTAAAATGAGAAAAATATGTAAATATTTGAACTATTATTTTCGGGCAAGTTAGAACGGTTGAGTTCGTCAATACATGCGCATACATAATAAGATACCAAGATAAGTAAGACCGTCCATCTATAACTATAGATGTCAAAATAACGATAGGATGGATTCCCGTACACGCGCCCGAATGGACATGTGCCCGAATATCTGTTACCCGAAAAATTTTTACCCGAATGTGTTTATTAATGGTCCATGAGATAATGTGAGAAATATTTACACGAACATTTTAATGTAAGGGAAGTGTGCCGGTTGTGAGCACCCTTTTGTTTTTGCCTCCTAACATTTATTTATGTGCATATTATACAAATCTATGTGAGGAATTTAAAGCTAGAGGTCTTAGGTGACTGTCAGTGAAGAAATTAAATTGATTCCTTTAAATAAAAAAGTTTTATTAGAAATTTAGTGAAATGGAAATTTTTTGACAAAAAAAATTTTGTACCTGTTTGTGGGCACCCTTGAAAAATCAGCTAAAAATGGAAAAATATTAAAGGAAACCAACACAAATAAAGAAATGAAAGTTTCTTTCCTTTAAGAGACTTCGCCGGCATAAAGAACAAACATGATGACACGTTTTCACACTATGCTCATCGCTAACAGAAGCATAATTTGGAAATGTGTTTTAATAGTATTGTATGAATTATTTTCAAACTACAAATTCTATGTTTAAATTGTGTTCATACTTTATGTAATCGTATAAGTATGTTTCAAGATAGTCAATTCTGTGTTTAACTAGAATAAAACTATTTTCAAACACTTATTAAACCTTCTTGAAAATTAATTTTTCAACTTTGATACACTTTTATTTTAACATTATTTAACCAATTAACTTGAATTTTGAACACCATGCGAGACACCATGTTTTTTCAATATGTAGTCTTCTTGTTAAATAGGATTTTTAAGATCCATCAATATTTAAAAAAGTTATAAACAATTTCCCAGGTGCGATTTTTTGGTCGGCCCATAGTTGGGTCAAGTTTTACAAGGTCGGTCCAACTTCTCGTGCCAGGGGTTGGGCCAACCATACAGATGATAACGGCGGCCGTCTAATGGCGACGATGGTTGGCCCAACAACTCATAAGGAAGTTGGCCCAACTTACAATGCATGTGTTGTGCCAACTATACATTTCAATGGTTGGTCCAAAGACTGACGCCAAAGTTGGCACAACTTTAGATGCGTAAGTTGGGCCAACCACAATTTTCAAAGTTTGGCCAACTTCAACAGCCAAAGGTAAAAAATTATTAAAAAACTAAATTATTTAAACAATTAACACGTTATTAGTAGCGGGAACATCAGTCATAACCTTTATCTATTATTATTAAACACAATCTCATACATATATTTTCGAAAATATCTAACACTTGCTGGGATCGAACCCCTAACCTAACGCACCACTACGCTACGCTCATATGGGAGTGCATATCGCAAAATGTATATTAAAGCTGCAACAGTCGGGCCAACCGTGGCCCAGAGTTCGGCCGACCAAGAAAGTTTAAGTCATTTAAACTGCATTTGAGAAAGTTTTGCCAACCGTTGGGCCAACCGTGGCCCATAGTTCGGCCGACCAAGAAAGTTTAAGTCATTTAAACTGCATTTGAGAAAGTTTTGCCAACCGTTGGGCCAACCGTGGCCCATAGTTCGGCCGACCAAGAAAGTTTAAGTCATTTAAACTGCATTTGAGAAAGTTTTGCCAACCGTTGGGCCAACCGTGGCCCAGAGTTCGGCCGACCAAGAAAGTTTAAGTCATTTAAACTGCATTTGAGAAAGTTTTGCCAACCGTTGGGCCAACCGTGGCCCAGAGTTCGGCCAACCAAGAAAGTTTAAGTCATTTAAACTGCATTTGACATAGTTTTGCCAACCGACGGGCCAACCGTGGCCCAGAGTTCGGCCAACCAAGAAAGTTTAAGTCATTTAAACTGCGTTTTATAGAGTTTTGCCAACCCTTGGGCCAACTGTGGCCCAGAGTTCGGCCGACCAAGAAAGTTTAAGTCATTTAAACTGCATTTGACATAGTTTTGCCAACCGTCGGGCCAACCGTGGCCCTGAATTGGGCCAACCGAAACTGAAAGTCTTTTAAACTACGTTTGGATGAGTCGGGCCAAAGTTGGCCCGACGGTTGGTTAAACTCTGCATTTAATGGTTGGCTTGCAAAGTCGGGCCAACTGTGGGCACTCGTACTTGCCAAAGTTGGGCAAACTCTGGCAACCAAAACTTCGCTTGCCAAAGTTAGGACAACCTTGGGCCAACCTTCAAACTCTAGCGGCCAACCTAAATTCGCACCTGGGTTATGTTAAAACATTATGGTCAACAAATTTAAAAGTCTATCATTCTTTTTTTCTGTAAATATTTCTGATTCTGGTCAACACAAGAGACAAAATGATACAGATTAAGAAACTTTTTAACTATTTTACATCTTAATTACAAATTCACCGTTCTAGAGAAAATTTTTTAAAAAATTTAATTAATAATAAAAATTTGATTGAAAATTATTTTAATAATTTATAGAGGTGTGCAAAAAGCTCGAATCTCGATCGGGTACTCGAAATTTTCGAGTACTCGATTTGATTCGAGTCCTTGAGAAAATCCAAAATTTTCTACATTATTTTTTAATTAAATTTTTTTTATACAAAAAATTTTTTTTTTAATTTAAAAGCTCAAATCAAATGGAGTACTCGAAAATTTCAAATACCCGATACATCGAGCCCGGCTCAGCTCGGCTTGGCTCGAAAAAATTGCGGCCCGGCTCGGCTATTCGAACTTATTGCACACCTCTAATAATTTAATTTAAATTAATTATTTATTAAAATAAAAATGATTCAGTGTGTCAGCAGAAGGTTAAACTTACCTGGAATAGACAGAAGATTTTTTTCTATTCTTATGTTGCGTTTTGGCAACGACGGACGAGATCTGCGTCGATTTTGCGCATTTTCGTTTCTTGCAGGTGGTTGCTCCTGCCCTTCCTCATTTATTTCCACTCTCAAATTTCCATTGTCATTTCCATTGTCATTTCCATTTTCATTTCCATTGTCATTTCCATTGTCATTTCCATTGTCATTTCCATTGTCATTTCCATTTTCATTTCCATTGTCATTTCCATTGTCATTTCCATTGTCATTTCCATTTTCATTTCCATTGTCATTTTCATTGTCATTTCCATTGTTATTGTTTCTTTCTTCATTCCTATCTCCATTGTCGCCCGCATTTAATCCCCCTCCATTCTCAATCCTATTTTCCTCAGGAGCAACCACCCTACGCAACTCTCCACTACATCCGGCCCCATCTCTTTTATTGGTCCTATTTGCTAATGTTTGTAGTAAAAAAATCACATCAGGGATCACAGTATTTTTTTTGACAAAGTGAAATAAAGATTTTAAAATAACAAATTTAATTTTAGTGAGATATTGTTTAATTTTAAATTTTTCGTTACATATTTAAGATTATAAGGTCTAAATTTTATAAGTGGGAGTCTGTGATCCTTGAAGTAATATATATGAGGCATTCTTTGTCAAGGGGGCCCACCTTCTCTCCAAAAATGGTTTGCGTTTGAATTACCAGCTATAAGCTTAAAAGTTAGATAAAAAGGAATACTTTTAAATACCGAGTGGCAGTTTTCAAAAATTCAAAATGGCGGATCTTATATGGCGGACATATTTTTAAAAATGTAATGAATTCGCTTGAAAATTGTTACTCGGAGGTTTTCGGGGTCGCTGAATACGAATCTGTAGTTAGATTTCAAAAATTCAATATGGCAGATCCAGTATGGCTGACAAATTTTCTTAAATTTGATCAATTTGCATGAAAATTGTCACTCTGGGTTTTTTGGGGTCACTGATCACAAATGTGACTTCACAGAAAAAACTTGGACTCATTTTTGTTGCAACTCAATATTAGTCCATGTTAAATGACACAGAACGTGGCGCCATCTGCGAGGTTCATTTTTGTTGCAGTTCATAATGAGTCACTTTTTCGACTCATTTTAAGTTCAGTTTTTCTCTGTATTCTGTTTTCAAAATTCAAAAATAAAATTTAGAATTTTCGTCAAATTTCTAAAAGTTTCTGTGCTTCACAGTGCTGACAAGGGCCAACATATGTACAATTAGTCATATTTTAATATGTGCACGTAATTAGTTTACTTTTTTGAATAATTAGTTTTTTTTGCTATTTTCGTGACAATTTTGGTTATTGTTTCAATAAAGCAATCGAATTTTTTTACAACTTTTCAAGACTTTAAAAATCTGAAAGAGAAGTTTAATGTTTTTATTCTCAATTTGAATTGGATTGACAATCTCTGTGAATTATGTAAACTTAAATTTAAAAAATTAGTCTTTAATTAATCGAGAAATTAGTTTCCTTTTTTGAATTAAAATTTCTTATAAAAAAATTTTTATTCAAAAAAGTAAACTAATTACGTGCACAGTATTAAACGTGCACATATTAAAATATGACTTATTGTCATATGTTGGCCTTGTAAGCACTGTGAAGCACAAAAACTTTTAGAAATTTGAAGAAAATTCTAAATTTTATTTTTTAATTTTGAAGATGAGAGAAGTCACATTCGTGATCAGCGACCTCAAAAAACCCAGAGTGAGAATTTTCATGCAAATTGATCAAATTTAAGAAAATTTGTCAGCCATACTGGATCTGCCATATTGAATTTTGAAAATCTGACCTCAGATTCGTAATTAGCAACCACAAAAACCCCTTAAGTAGTAACTTTTAAGCGAATTCATAACATTTTTAAAAATATGTCCGCCATATTAGATCCACCATTTTGAATTTTGAAAATCTAATCGCAGATTTATAATCAGCGACCCCTAAAACCCCCGAGTAACAAGTTTCAAGCGATTTCAAGTAAATTTTAAAAATACGACCGCCATATTGGATCCGCCATATTGAATTTTTGAAATCTAACTTCAGATTCGTAATCAGCGACCCCGAAAACCCCCGAGTAACAAGTTTCAAGCGAATTCATTACATTTTTAAATATATGTTCGCCAATTTGAATTTTCAAAAACTGCCACTCGGCATTTAAAAGTATTCCTTTCTATCTAACTTTTACGCTTATAGCTGGTAATTCAAACGCAAACCATTTTTGGAGAGAAGGTGGGTCCCGTTGACAAAGAATGCCTCATATATAAAAAAGTAAAAAAAAATTTTAAACCTTGTACATTAGCAGCTCCATCTTTATTTTGCCTTGACGTCTGTGACAGCATATTTTTATTGGTTAAGGCTTCTCTTTTTTTATTTAAAATTATTTGCTGCCGCCTTTTTTGTGATTCGACTTCATTTTTCTATTGTAAAATAAAAAATTTAGTCAATTACTATACTACACGTTAAAATGTAAATAAAAGGCTTAAAAAATATTAAAAGAAAATAATTTTTTGTCCTAACTGCATGAAAAGTATGGCATTGAGGGCACGAGCGAAGAAGAAATTTACAATATTCAATAGTCAGTCCAATATTATTAGACAATCAAAATTTTAAGAAACAGCCATTAAAAAAATTTTTTTTTTCAAAATTTTTAAATTTTCAGTCATCTAAAAATTAATACTATTGCACGGTACTAGAAAAAATGCGTTTCGAGAAACTCGCGTTTAAAGTTTTCGTTCCAAAAAAAATATTACCTCGTTTAATAATTTTATTTTAAAGGGGTTAAAATAAAGGTGGGGTCTCCCCCCACGTGAAAAAGTTCCCGGGAATGCACTCCTAGGAAATTCCAACAGGAAATTTTGGTAAAAATGTTGACAAATTAGTTTCCAATTTATCGCAAATAATCAGATTTTCTTCATAAAATTTCATAGTTCTGTCAATTACAATTAATAAAATCAATATTTAATAGAGGAGGAAGGTTTAAATTTTAAATTCGAGATATAGATCGATTATGTAACATTTTTGTACAATTAACCTAATTTATCCTAAATTGTCAGATTTCCTACATAAAATTTCCGAGTCTTGACAACTACAATTGATAAAATCGATATACTAGAGAAAAATCTAAATTTTGATTTCGAGATATAGATTTTGTAACATTTTTGTAAAGTTGACCTAATTTTTCTAGTGTTGCCGCAAGACTCAAGACTTTTCGAGACAAGACGAGACTGAAGGTGACAAGACCAAGACAAGACCGTCCCTATATCTCGTCTCGATTAGTCAAGACGAGACGAGATCAACTGGGTCAAGACCAAGACAAGACCAAGAGTCTCGAATTTAAACTGATAGAATAAAGTTAAACTAGAAAAATAAGTATTACGCATAATTTTGTTCAGTATAAAATGAATACTTTATTTCTTATAAATTTTTATTTATCTAAAAATAAATAATTTTAATACAGAGAACACAATAAAATTTTCCATTTATTTTAAAACACAAATATTTATAAAATAGAAATCTATTTTTTTCTGAAATTTTTAGATTTTTTTAAACTCATTTTTGATTTTTGTTAGCTAAAAAATTACCTAATCCACAATTTTTTTCTTTTCGCACATTTTACAAATACCAATTTTAATTTTATCTTCATATTTAAAGTCGAAGAATTCACTATAGTTGGGACAGTTATTTTTATCAGAAATTGTTGTATTTGATGAACTTTCAGCTTCAATATCAACAATTGGAGATATTTATGACTCTTCACTTCCGTCATTCCGATCATTTTGCTTTGAAGATTTAATTACTGGAGACAAGCTTATAAATAATTTACTTATATTTAAAAATTTTATACTTTTTCAAACTTCAAAATAAATTATATAAAAATCAATACAATATTATTCATTAATATCAATAGGGGAGTATAGTCGAGGTTGGACCACTGTCTAGGTAGGCCATTCGCGTTTTTTTGTCAAGTTCACTAGCGCCACCTACGCGCATGCTTGTCGAAGCTTGTCTTAGTAAAACCTAACTTTTCGTTCAATTACATTTTCGGAGGATCGAAAATTGTGTTTTCTGTGACGTCGGTACAAAAAAGGCTTAAAAAAGTTTTGTGCATCATGTGAAAAATCATTAATAAAAGATAAAAAAAAAATTGAATCGTCAAGGCAAGCATGCAGAAATTTTGTGGGACTCATTGTTGAAAGAAAATCAAAGTGAAAAATCGAATCCCGAAACGTATTTCTTTTTGGTTACAACAATTCGGTAATGTTACTTTCTGTCAAGGTCGGCCACTTTGTGTTTAAAATGCGCAAAGATGAGAACGAGCTACTTTATTTGCAAAAACTGCAATTCTGTATAACTCATAATATAATTGATCATCTTATTAATATTTTCATTTAATTTTATTAATATTTTAGTGCAAAATTTTTTTTTATTTATATTTATTTTTTTATATTGTTTATTTTTATTATTTTGTTATTTCATTAAGTTACAAAATATAATCAATAAAGAATCAATTTTCCGTAACTCCAAACATGTTATTTTATTTTTTAACGATTAATGCCCTTTGAATTTTAAACATGGCCGACCTTGACTGTAAGGACCAACCTGGACTATAAATTTTTTTTTTAAATCTTTATAACTTTTTCATTTTAAAACGAATCAATTTACTTTGTACAGAAAAGATGTTCCTATTAAACAGGACTTTCCAACCATATACTTCAATTCTCCAAATTCATTTTTAAAAAAAAAGTTATAAACAAAAGTCAAAAAGTGGGCCGACCTCGACTATGTTCCCCTACTCTATTATAACAATTTTTTTTGTTAAAAAAATTTCGAGACTATTCAAAACGAGACGAGACTGTGTGTCTCAAGACGAGACTTGTTCAAGACAAGACTCATTGTTTGTCTTGACGTTTCAAGACGAGACGAGATTGTAGAGAATCTCGTCTTGTCTCGTCTTGCGGCAACACTAAATTTTTAAAAAGTCAGCTATTTTGAATACTTAATGTATTGCTGATTGCTCATTGTTTTGTAACGATAAGAAAAGTAATCAAGATGATAATGATATTTTCAAGACAAGAAAAATGATTATATTTTAAGGAAAGATTTTTTCAGGGACAGTGGAAGAAAATCATGAATTTTTTTTTAACTGATAAAAATTAGTTAGGCATTAGCCTAACTAATTATAACTAATTATACCTGCAATATTAACAATTCTCTCGTTTTTTAGAATCTTTTTAAATATCCTGGAATAATAAAAGAACGTCCTAAATTGTTGTAAAAATGTAAGAAAAATTGTTTGGTTAAAACCTAATACGTTTATTCATTTAAAGAATGTTTTCATAAAAATTACGATACAAAATTATTGAAGTAATGATAATAAGTAATGATAAGTAAAAATTAAAAATCGAGATTTTCTGTTGGAATTTACTAGGAGTGCTTTCCCGGGAACTTTTTCACGTGGGCCCTT
The DNA here is from genome assembly GCF_015476425.1 of Leptopilina heterotoma. Taxonomy (NCBI): domain Eukaryota; kingdom Metazoa; phylum Arthropoda; class Insecta; order Hymenoptera; family Figitidae; genus Leptopilina; species Leptopilina heterotoma. The sequence goes on from NW_025111004.1 coordinate 67,441, forward strand.
AAAAGGATATTGTTTAAAATAATTTAATATAAACCTTTTTAATTTCCTCTTCAGTTTCAGATTCTTCATTATGATTCTCATTTCTTTCATCATTCTGTCCATAAAAACTTTCCTCGGAATGATAACATTTTGGAATCCTTAATCTGCTATTTCCGGAGCCCAATTTTTTAATTTGAATTTCCAAATCTTCTTCGGATTCTCAAAAAATAAAATATTTGAAGTATTTATATAAGTACTTGATAAACAATGTATGATGATTTCATTAGGGAATATCTTCTTAGGTGGACCTGATCCAAGATTAAACCACCTTTCTTATTTTTATACAACCAAAGTAAAAATGTTTAAATATCTGTTTTAATAAATATATAAGCACAAGGTTTGCCCTAATCTACACGGAAAAAAATACTAGGCTAAAAACACATGAGCGTCTGTTGTGTATATTGCACGCACACTACCATGCTTGATTAGCTTGGAATCCATCCTATTTTCGCATGGTGCTGTGGCAAAAGTCACAAAAGCCATGCATTTTTAGTAAACTCCTGTGTGATATTTGCAAAATGGGTTCATGTAAAAATCGAACCAATAGACTCCATGCATTATTAGGCTGATTTTTTTTTCCGTGTACCACAAATAAATATAAATTCTATTAACCCTGCGAGTATGTGGTTGGGCCTGTCATGACCCATACTTACTTAACCCTCCATCCGTTGCACCTTTTTCAGGGTCGCCGCAAGATTGACTTTATCAATTTTCCTGTCATTTTACTGACATAACAACGAATTTTCCTGACTAAAATTTGCTTGTTGCGAGCAAAAAATGTATTGCATGACCGTCTTAATTTCTTTAATCGCCCTGACAAAAAACTTTTTCCTGACATTTCCATGACTTTACTGACGAAAAATTCGCGTCAAAAATCCCCGACATTTGCTGCTTTCAAATTCAAAAACAAATAAATTAAAATATAAAAAAACACAAAAATTGTTTTAATGTTAAGAAGAAGAGTGCTTTAAAAGGTACTGAGAATATGAAATTATAATTTTTTTGTTTTTAAAAGTTATAAATAAACAAAGAAACTGGGTGAGGGAATTTGTCACCATGCGACGGATGGAGGGTTAAACCTTATTAAATCCAAAAGCTTCCTTGGTATCGTTTAGGGACTTCGAGTAGGTGTAGTTATGGGTTCGTAAGAGAAGACTGATATGGTGACAGTGTTGTGCTATTAATGTTTTAAATTACTTGGACGTAAACGTCATTTCGGCATATAATTCGGCCTATATATATGTACAACATGCGAGATTATTTTGCCTTTAAATGAAAGAAAATTGAATCGTAATATATTCTAAAAAGCAGTATTATACTTCACATTTTATAATGTTTAAAGTCAAAACTTTATAAAAATGAAAATTTTATTTACTAAAAGTTTTAGGGCTCGGATCAACTTTATGACCTAAAAAAGTCGCTTTAGTCGCATTAAGTCACAACAAAAAAGTCGCATGAATTTTTAGAAAAAATGACAAAAAAGAGGCATGAAATTGTGAAAATTGTAAAAAATGGCAAAATATTAGTGGAGTATTATTAGAATTAAGTGTAGAATGTAACAATATTTTTATGAAAATTATTTTATTTGTAGTTTTTCTATTTGCAATGAGACACAAAAATAATAATTATTTTAAATATTTATTTCCTTTCGTTTTTTAACATCTTTGTCAATATAAGTAAAAATACTACATCTAACTGAATAAGTGACGATAGAAAGTACTTTTTTTATATACCATGAGACACAAAAATAATTTTTAAACGTAGTAATTATTTTTTAATGCAAAAAAAATAATTGAATAAATCGAATAAAGGGTTTTATTTTCATTTATTTAAAAATTTATTTTTTTTATTATTTGAAAAAAATTTTAATAAAATTGTACGCAAACATTTAATTATTTTCATAAATAATAAAAATTTTACAGGAATTCAATCTTTTGCAAATTTTTTATATATTTCTTCGCAATAATTTCATTATTTTCATAAATACTAAAAATTTTTTAAAGAATTCAATTTTTTTCATAAAAAGTAATTAAATTTAAGAAAATAATACTCGGTCAACTTCAATTATTATAAAACAAGAAAATATCGATTGCTCCGAGTCGAAAACTCGAAGTGATCGATTTCTTTGTTTTATAACAAATTTTTATAAGTTGCTTAATTTTAAAAAGATTTGAATTTGAAATTTTTGAAAATCTTAATTTTCAGATAATAAAAAATAATAATAATTAAATATTTATTTAAAAAAGAAGTTATTAAGGTAGTACGCTCGCGACAGTCACTCTCAAAAGTGAATTTTAATAAAATCCTTTAGTATGGTGCATTTACTGTAGCATATTTTTGCTTGGACTGTACTGAATACATATTCAGCCCTATGTACAGACACACTCACACACAAGTATACTAGTCAGGTTAGAATATTATATTATATTATATCTTTTAACTGAAACGGTTAATATTGTTAATTCTTTTTGTTATAAATTTCTCAAACATTCATTTATAATATATTAGTTTTTGAAAACAATCTATAGAAAATTTTAGAAGTTATTAGAAGAAATGTGCCGTTTACATGCACTTTTCATAGGTTAACCATGTTAAATAACAAACTTTGAACTTACATATTTTGTTTTAGAAACGGTCAATTTTTTTAATATTTTGCAAATACATAGATCTTGTTATTAACTATTCTGATTTCAAATTTCATGAAATTCTATAGAAAAGTGCGATCACAAGCGTACTACCTTAATGTTTTAGAATAATTTTAAAAAAATTCGTAAATAAATGTAACATAACATTTTTTTGAGTAAATTTTTTTCCTTTATTTTCTAAAAATTTTAAAAATTTTATTTTTAATTAAAATTTTGTAATAGACAAACACAGGCTTCATAGTGCCCGGAAAAATTATTTTAGGCAAAATAGGTGATTTTTAGGGGACCATAAAAATTAGTTAAATAAAGTTAAAAATAATGTTATGTTTTATAATAATTAAAGATGACCGACTGACAAAATCATTATTTTTTGCAGCACCAACCTCTAAGGTTAAATTTTACACATCGAAAAGTATATATACTCTCTAAATCTAAATAAGTGAAATTTTCACTTTTTTCATGTGTGAACATTTTTCTCACTTATTAATAAGTAGAATCTACTTATACATAAGTGAAATATTCACTTTTTTATGTGTGAACTTGTTTTCACTTGTCAATAAGTGAAATCCGCACTTTGAAATATTTAGTTAAAAAGAAATTCATCTGCGCATTATATTACAATTTATTATTTATACCTACTTTTAAATGTTTAAAAACAATGTTTTTATCATTTCAGTTATTCTATTAGAATTTTTTTATTTTATTTAATTATAAAAATTGTCATTTAAAATTTAATAAATTTATTTAAAAATATTCAGTTAAATATTATATTTTATTTACTAAATATTTATATACATATATAATAAGAGAAATCTTAAACAAAACGTTAAAGTAGAACACAATAAACTAACTCTTTATAAGTATCACCCAATAATTTTCTATAAGTATAAGGCAACTTATTAAGTGGCATTGTAGTGTTTCTCGTTGATCATAATAGTTAAGCGACATTGCTTGCGGTTAATATTAGGATGGGTGACCGTTTGGGAATTTAGCTTAAAAAAGTTGAAAAATTGATATGTTTATAAGTTTCAAACTGATAATGGGAAGAGAAGAGAGTGTTAAATAGTTGATAGTAAATAAATATTTTTTTATATAATATTGATCCTGATTATTTATTTACATTCACTTCTTAATGTCTGAGTATTCACTTATTGATAAGTGAATGTAATTCACTTATTCATAAGTGAATATAATTCACTTATTTCATGTGTGAATATTCACTTATTCTACGTGGAAGAGTTTTGAAACATAGAATAAGTGAATATTCACTTAAAATAAGTGAAATTTCAATTATTCAGATTTAGAGAGTAAAGAACCTCTTTATAAAACGGTGTGTAAAGTGATTCACTTTATGCACTGAAACTTACTTTACGCACTGTTTTGTATGTTTTAATGATTGTGCATGTATTCATAGTATATACTATGTATGTATATGTTTTTTTATGTTTTATGTTTCATTTATTTATATATTCATATATATATATAAAATAAAAAATATATATATTATATAAATACAAATAAACAACTACAATTTCTCCCATAGTTACTACACTTGTATAGAAATGTTGCCCAAATTATTATCAATATTTTTGCAAAATTCGGTGAGGGGGGAAAGTAAGTGTTACAAAAAAAAGTTGTATTGTTACTGTAATTTCTTTAAAATTATTTTTATCATTTCAATTCAATTAACATTTTCTAGAATTTTTAACTACAATTCTACTTTAAATCAATAACATAAATTATTATTCCATTAAACTTTTTCAAAAAGAATTAATTTTACAGAATTGTTAGTTAAAAGTACGAAAAATAATAATTTAACTCTACGAGAAATCGTAAATTCGTGAAAATTTTTAAAAATAATGAATTTCTTAGAAGAATTTTATTACTTTTGAAAATAATTGAATTCTTGGGATTCATAATTTATAAAAATAATTACATTTTGTAAAGAATTTTATTAAAATTGATAAAAATTATTGGATTTCTGTGAAGAATTTTGTTATTTATCAAGATGATTGAATTAAAAATTTTGTAATAATTAAATAATATTAAAAAACCAACAAACTTTTAAACATAATTGAGACTTGACTTCACCAGAATACTAATTTTACAAATTGTATAAATTTCATGAAAAATTTCATCGATCATAAATTTGAAGATTTGAAACGGCACTTTGCTAAATTTGGTGTAAATTCATCATTAAAAGATAAAAGAAAAAATAGGGGAAATTTTCAAAATAGGGTACGTTTAGGGGCCAAAATTAAAAAAAGAGGACTTCTAGGGAAATAAGGGACAGACTGTGAAGCCTGCAAATAGAATTTATAATCATTTTCTTCCTTTATATTTAAAAAACTTTGAATTTTATTAAAGCAATTGTAATTAAGAAATAGAAATGATGCAAATTATTTCCTTATGAAAATTAAGAATTTTCTACAAAAATATTAAGAATCACAAAAAAGTCGACAAAAGTCGAACAATTCGAGCCCTGAAGTTTCAATGTTACATTGTTTTATTTAATCATAAGATTAATCTGAAGTTAAATACTTGTTTCTGTCATCATGAATAAATTAATAATTAATAAATAATTAATGAACTACATTTTATTGCATGCCTTTTTATAATATTAAACCAAAAATTAAATTAATACCACCATAAGTAACATTTATAGGGAATTTTACAGTTAGGGCATGTCATGTCCACCACATAGTCTGTGTAACAGTTTCGCGCCACATACTCCCCGGGTAAGTGTAAAGGCGCTCGCAAAGCTCTACTACCTGCCTGCCTGCAGGTCGTCATGGTAACACATAAGAGTAAGAGAGTCAGAAAATTCAAATTAAATGTTTTTTCTCCCTTACTCTCATTGCGCCTGCCTGTGCAGGCAGGCAGGCAGTAGAGGTGAGAGAGTACCTTAAGAAGTTCATCTCACTTGTGTTTCAAAAGTGACAAATAATTTTAGCTATTACTCAAGTGCGAAAACCAACGCGGCCGAACACTGGCCCAGTATTGGCAAAGCTGGCATCGAGACTTGGCAAACAATATTGGACCGACTTTGCGCCGACTCTTGTGGTGTTAACACCGGTTGGACGTCGGCAGCCAGATCTCGGCAGACATTAATGGCCCAATATTGGCACCAGATCTCGGCAGACATTAATGGCCCATTATTGGCAGCCAGATCTCAGCAGACATTAATGGCCCAATATTAGCTGCCATTACTCCCCCAGTGTTGACAAAATTAGAAAAAAATAAAAATAAATTTTTTTTATTCAATTAACTAATTAATTTATAACATTTATACGGCTTATTTCCCTAAATTAAACGCAAACTTACAAATATTTCAAAAATTCTTACCTATCGCGGGGATCGATACCTGCACCTGACGCACCACAGCCTAACACTCTGACCACTCTGCTACTCTGACTTGAAGTCGAGGAAGCAAAAGGGTTCTTATAAGCTACACTACACTAGCCGATACTGTGCCATTATTGGGCCGAGCTACGTCCCAATATTGGCAATTATAATTTACCATCATAGATACAAAGTGATAGACATTAATGTGTCATTCCTGGGCCAAGCTACGCCCCAATTCTGGCAATTATATTTTGCCATCAAAGATACAAAGTGTTTGCCATTAAAGTGCCACTAATGAGCCATTAATGGGCCGATCTTCGTCACATCACTGGCAATTGAATTTTGCCATTAAATATTGATCAACTTTGCCGCGAATGTGCCGTTATTGGGCAAAGCTACGCCCCAATACTGGCAATTATAATTTGACATCAAAGATACAAACTGTTTGCCAGTAAAGTGCCATTAATGGGCCGATCTTCGTCACATCACTGGCAATTGTCTTTTACCATTAAAGATTGATCAACTTTGCCGTGAATATGCCATTATTGGGCCAAGCAACGCCCCAATTCTGGCAATTATATTTTGCCATCAAAGATCAGGGTGGCCACAAGTTTCAGTTTATCAATTTCCCTGACAATTTACTGACATTAAAATTACTTTCCCTGACAAAATTATTTTTAAAGGAAAATATGAATGTTTACGGAAAATGGGTAAAATTTATGAATTTGAATAATTTCTAAAAATTACAATTATAACCCTTCCTGAATTCATTTATTTTTTACAATTTTTAACTAAACTTCATCTCTGAATCAATTAATTTAAATAATTTCCTAAAATTTCTTCTAGAATTCAATTATTTAAATACAAAATTAAATTTTTTATAATAATTGTAATTATATACATATAATAGTTTTTCAATTTTGAATAATTTCCAAACAATTAAAATTTAGTTAAATCTTTTAAAAATAATTCAATTTTTGAAAAATATAAATAAAAATTATCAAATTTTTGAAGAATTTTAATTATAAACAGGACCAAGATTTCTCAAAAATCTAAAAAAAAATCTCTAAAAAACGAATTAATTTTTTTTTTTAATTAAAAATTTTGAACTTGATTGTATTCTCCAAAATGTTAAAAAGAATTCTAAAATGTTGTTATTTTTGTATGTATGTATTTAAATTTTTGGAATTACGTAATTGAAAATACTGAAAACATTGAATTATAAAAAATTAGAAGCTAATTTTCATTAACTTTCATTTTTAAATTTACCTTTAAAGATTTTTCATTAAAATTTCTGATATTTCAATTATTTTCAAAATTTGCAATTGAAATTCTTCAAAATTTGATTTTTAAAAATTGTTGATTTATACTTGAAATGTTTGGAAGAAAAGTCGAAAAAATTCCCAATTTTTTTAATTTCCCTGACAAAAATTTTTTTCCTGACATTTTCCTGACTTTAGTGACAAAAAATTTTTTTCCTGACATTTCCCTGACTTTACTGACAAAAATTTTGTTTCACTGACATTTCCCTGACTTTACTGACTTTACTTACATGTGGCCACCCTGAAGATAAAAAATTTTTGACATTAATGTGCCTTTTATGGGCCAATCTTCGTCACATCATTGGCAATTGAATTTAAAAAAATTGTAATATCAAAATTCATGTTATGTTTTTAATATTTAATTATTATCTAAAAATTTTACTAGAATCCATTTTTAAATTAATTTTTACTAGAAAATTCTACGAGAATTTAATTATTTAAATGCAAAAATAAATAATTTATTGAATAAATTGAAAATTTCTTAATTTTTAGATAATAAAGGAAAAATTTTACTCAAAAAAAAGTTTCTGTTACATTTATTTAAGAATTTCTTTAATTGTAAAATTATTTGAAAACATTAATAACTTCTTTTTAAAATTAATACTTAATTAAACTTTTTCAAAAAAATTAATTCTTTAAAATTGACAGTTAAAAATATAGAAAATTCAAAGTTTCAAATATTTTAATTTGAATCCTTTTCAAGCTTATTCAATTATTTAAATACAAAATAAATAATTTATTGAATAACTGAATGTTTCTTAAAATTAAATTCTTATAAAAAATTTTACCAAATTAAAATGCCACTAATGAGTCATTAATGGACCGATCTTCATCACATCACTGTCAATTGTCTTTTGCCATTAAGGCGGTGTCAAAGTGGATTGGATTTTTGCATTGAGCTTCAATGGGAAAATCGCATCGACTTTGACATCCCCTTAAAGATTGATCAACTTTGCTGCGAATGTGCCGTTATTGGTCCAAGCTACGCCCTAATACTGGCAATTATAATTTGACATCAAAGATACAAACTGTTTGCCATTAAAGTGCCATTAATGGGCCGATCTTCGTCACATCACTGGCAATTGAATTTTGCCATTAAAGATTGATCAACTTTGCCGCGAATGTGCCGTTATTGGGCAAAGCTACGCCCCAATACTGGCAATTATATTTTGCTATCAAAGATACAAAATGTTTGCCATTAAAGTGCCAATAATGAGCCATTAATGAGCCGATCTTCGTCACATCACATCACATTTACCATTAAATATTGATCAACTTTGCCATGAATGTGCTGTTATTGGGCCGAGAGCTGGCCCAGTCTTAAAAAATTTGAAATTCTGACCATCGGCGCCATCAATGGCCCAGTAATGGGAGGTTTTGATCACCAATAATGGCCCAGTAACTACTGCCAATTCTCGGCAGACATTACTGCACCAATGATGGGCCGTTTTTGCAGTCTTGGCATTTCGCACTTGGGTAACATGTAAAAATACATTTAACTTTTCGCCCCAGGGTGCGTTTTAGGCTTTAACAACAAATATAAAAAATCTGACTAAAGATATTTAGCAAATTCCTTTTGGTACCTCTTCAGGGGACCCAGATAATGAAGTAAAAAAATCGCGGTGAGAATAAATGCAAAAAATATACTTAAAAGTTGATATTTTCTTTTACGAAAAAATTTTCAAAAGTAGGGCGAAAAAAAATTTAAATATGGACACCACAAAAATTAGCAGAATGTCACATAACTGCGGACATTTATTTAGTGTGATAACACCCTTCTATAATTTAAATTGCAATGCTCTAACTATTTCCGTTCGAAAGATAATGAATTTTAACTGTTTTCACAATTTAACTTTTCGCCCCAGTCTCCCCTATATATAAAATTTATTTTAATAAAATTTGACAGAATTTCTAAATGTTTTAATTTATAAAAATCATTTTCGCGAATTCAACTAGGGGAGAGTAGGCGACATTGAACCAGCGTCAACAGTGAACCACTTCAATTTTCTGAGAAATGACTGAGTGAAATTTTTTCTTATTCAATATATAAGTTAGTATTACCGAAGCAGACTATATCCAAAAATTTTCGGCACGTAGGTTTATTATTTACAAAAAAAAACTAAAAAAAAAAAATGTTTTTCACGTAAAAAATAAAAAATTTTGTGGATCATTGAACCACCTGAAAAAGCAAAGAGTTTTCAATTTTAAGAGTGGTAAAGTTGTCTGCTCTACTAATTAGTAAGAACAATACTGGAAAACATGCTATCATCACAATTGTCAACGAGAAAAACTTAAACTGTTACTTTTGCTACCTAACCTGAAATCGAAATATATTAATCTCCTATATTAACAAATAATAACTATTTAACAACAATTTTTTTTTTTTTTTTTTTTGAGTTAAAAATAAGATGGTTTACAATGTGTAAGTGGAAATATTATTTTCGAAGTAAGTTGTAGTGTTTTATTAGAGGTGGTTCAATGTAAATACACATCCTTCAAAATAAGAAAATTGTTAGAAAAAAATTAAATTTCATTATTTAATCATAGTAGTTTGTGTTCGTAGTGTGTATTTACTAAAGGAGTACTTTAGATTTATCTTGATAAAAAAACCTGATCAAAATTTGTAAAATTTAATTAGTTCTTTGACTTTATAAAAAACCTGGTTCAATGTAGCCTACTCTCCCTTATGTTTAAAAAATTTTAATTGCAATTTTTCAAAAACCTTTTTTGATGATTTATTAATTAAATTTTTCAAATTACAATATTTTTTGTATACTTTTACAGTAATTAAAATTTTAAAAATTTTAATTCAAAATTTATTGAAAGTAAATTATTTAAAAGAAATCTACTTTAAACATTTATTATTATTTGCTAAAATTTTAATCACAGTTCTTCTTATATTATAATTTAACTGCAAGAATTATATTATTTAATCTAACATAAGAAATCGTTCTTATTAAAGCAACACTAAAATATAAATATCATTATGATGAAAAAATATTCTTTAAAAGAGAAATAGTCTGTACAAGTATTTACTTGTGGTGTTTCATGGTTTCTAAGGTCATGTAAAATGACAACGATAGGATGAATGGTTTAATAACCGACACTCTAAGTTTTGTTTAGAATTTTATAGAAACTTGTAAAATAACGTATTTAAAAGTAGCAAATTTAAAATCAATACTTTTAATGTGTCAATTTTACAATTTTCTGTAAATTTACTACTCTGTAAGTAGGTAATATTTTTGTCTTTTTATTACCTACTTTTAGAGTAGTAAATTTACAGAAAATTGTGAAATTGACATAATAAAAGTATTAATTTTACAAAAGGGATTTTAAATTCACTACTTTTAAAGACGTTATTTTACAAGTTTCTATAAAATTCTAAACAAAACTGTAAATGTACAGAAAATTTTTTTACAGTGTATTTATTAAAAGTTTTGAATTGAAAAGAATGTTGACTAAAGTTAATTTTCTAATTTTCATTTTTACACATTCATGAAATGTATTTTTCTACTAAACTATCACATAAATATTTTTGTATTAAATTTTAATCCTTACCTGCCAAACATAAAATTTTAGCTTTATACATCAAGGAATCTCCATGCCATTTTATAGAGTAGCACTTACTAAGGTCGCAATCCGTTTTGTGCTTTGGATGAAAATTTTGAACGTTGTCGATTGTTGTTTTATAAAATTGTCTGTCAGTACAAAATCGACAAAAAATATGTTGAAAATTTTGAGACATTTTTAATTTTAAAATGTCAAAACATTTAAATAAGATAATTTAAACTTAATATTTAAATGAAAACGAAAATTATCAAATATTCTGATAATTTACTAAATATAGTTTAATACTTATTTTAAATAAATAATTATTAATTTTTAATTCAAAATTAAAAATTTTTTTTTTATAAAAACCTGAATTTAATTCAGAAAAGACCGAAATAATTATTCTTTAAGAACCGACACTGAGAAACGCTCGAATCGAAATGAAATGCAAGAGTGCGATCGTCTTATCTTTTCGTAATACAATTTTTCATAAATTGACATCCTACCTTACAGATGGAGTCTAAATCACTCTTTTCGATTATAATTAAACTATCTTTGTTCATCGAAATTTTTGTCCAACAAAAATCTGGTATTATTCTTGATTTTTTTTAATTCATTTTTTTATGAAATTTAAATCTACTTTATTTTCAGATTAAATAAATATATAACTATCTAAAAAAATTGAACAATTTTATGAAAATAATTTTTTCAAGTTTATGGGCATTTGAACCATGATGACGTCACACATTTGAAACTAATGCTTTGCACAAACTGTGACGTCATCAAGGTTCAAATCCCCTTATATACATGTATTAATGTTAAATTATCAAATCGAGCTAATATTCAAGTTTCATTTTAGATCTTTAAAAAATATACAGGAAATACTTTTAAATAATTTAAAATTTTTACTAATTTTTTAAAAATACAAAAAATTTATTAATATCTCAAATTGTTTGAAAAATAATTTATTTATTGTTTTCCACAGATTTTAGGGTTGTTGCAAAAGACGATAAATAGAAGAGCAATCATTTTTGTTCTTTAACGATTAGTTTTTTCAAAATTTTAATTAAAAAAAATTTTGAAATAAAAAAATTAGCTTTTCAAATTTTAATTCCAATTTGTAAAATAATAAATTGCACTTCTCTATTAAAATGTAACATTTTTTAGATTTTCTTTTCGCAAAGAAAACTGTTACAAAAAATGATTATAAGTTAAATGTAATATAATATATTTATATTTGTATAAAAATATGGAAATGTTCAAAAATTTTAACTTACCTGTTATTACAAAATCTACTTACGGACACATGAGTAAATTGTTCTTCATACATTAATATTTAAATGTTTACAGTCACTTAACATTTTATTTAAAATTATTAGACACTGACAATTAAAAATTCATTAGTAATAACAAAGTTGTTTTTAAAAAAAAGAATCTTGTTTTTCTTCTTTGTTTTTTAATGACTTCGACTAGTCAGGCCAATTCACTTTTATTTTAAACACTTGTTATTATTTTATTTACTGTTAATTGCACTTACGATTATTATTATATTTCATACTTTCCTTGTAATTGAGGTTACGTTTATGAGCATGCTATACTAAGCAACATACAACTTTAAAATTTGCTAAAAACATTTATTCTCCTTTTGAAATGACTCCTTTAAATACATTTTAAATAATCATTAAAATGATTATGTATATCATCAACAATTTTTACCATTTTTATTTTCGACATTGTTGACACTCATTCACATATATAAACATAACCTTTATACAAGACTCAATAAACTGAAACACAATACACAGGGCAATCATGTGAGCACGCTGACTCTATACTGGATTGTAAATGCTGTGAGCAGAACTTTTAGGTTGAGTCCACAATAGGCACTTTTCTTAAAACGATGCATACCATCTACATCCATTTCTATTGTTCGAACAATGGAAATCGACGTAGGGTATGCATCGCTTTAAGAAAAGTGCCTATTGTGGACTCAACCTTACCACGGCGGCCATCTTTCATTGTAGTAAAAGCACTGATCTCTGTATATAAAGGTCAACGCAGAATAGATCTGTAACCGGAACCCAATCGTAAGCGTAACCGTAAGAATGAGTTAAAGAAGGATAGGTATATTGTTTATCCTTCTCTAACTCATTCTTACGCTTACGGTTACGATTGCGGTTCCGGTTACAGATCTATTCTGCGTTGGCCTTAACTGGATGGGCGACTGTTGAAACTGAAAAATATTAGAAGACTGGAAACGCCACATTTTAGATGCCCACTTTTTCACAAATGGCGGAAATTTTTAAATATAAAAGTGAGATTGATATACGTTTTGCTGTATAGAAAAGTACTTAACTAATTAGCACATTTTTAAAATTTAATAATTAATTAACCGTCAATTACCATAAGTGGGGCTAAATTCGCTCAACCGATGTCTACTTTTTAAAATTCGATTAACATACTTTTTAGACAGAAATATTTAAGATTTACAATTGTTTTAGTTAATATAAATGCTAAACTTTAATTTAAAATTTATTTGAAGCAAATTCATTGGTAACTTTCTGTAGAAATTATATTTAAAACACAAGTGAAGAGGTGTAACCAGGGTTGCACGGTTGCGCGCAACTCGAAGTTTTTTACGTATATTACGTAAAAAATGTAATATACGTAAAAAACCTGTAATGAATGTAAAAAAAGATGTCGGACAATTTAAGAAGCGCTAAAAGCATAATATTTGAAAATTACACGTGCGTCGTCAATGTCATGCAATAAATTCGTCAGATTATTAAATATAAATTATATACAATGAATCGGCTAAACCAAAAAGGACAACCGATTCCCTGCGAAGAATTAGAGTTTGTACGTCAAAAAACAGAAAAAGGAAAGGCTATTTTGAAATGCTTGTTGTGCAAGAAAATTATTCAAACCTCATCTGCTTATAATCGCCTTATTGCTCACAAGTATGTAAAGTTTATAATTAAATAAATAATGTTTTGAAAATATGAATTATTAGGTTATAATTCATTATTACTATTTAAATGTTTAAAAGCGCATGATGAGGATGATTTTGACAGGTTTATGACGGGACAGTATATTGTATAGGTTATGTTTACGAATTCTATTTGTACCATTTGTACATAAATTTAGAAAATTTAGATAAATAAGTAGGGGAGGATGGGGCAAGGATAGTTAGTTGCTGTTATGCTTAGACGGCTTGCTCAAAAATCGCGTAATTCATAGTATATTCGCGTTTTAACACCAAAAGATGATTGTAAAAATTGCAAGTCAAGCTGTCGCCATTTGCGAAGTTGGGAGATTATTTTTGAAAAAAGTCTGTTTTGCTAAAATGTGAACGTAATGTTTATCATATTGTTTTCTACATTAGAGTTTCAGAATATTTATTTACGGAAGTGTTTTCCGGAGTGGAATTTCCTGCTGAACACAAGTATAGTTAGAGATAATACGGCACGGTAAAATTATGTTAATACCATTGAAAATTTTAAAACAGTGTTTAATTGTTCTCTTTGGGTTGATATACATAATGGTGCGGAATTATATACGGAAAACGAAGCTTATGACCAAGAAATTGGTGGTCGTCTGAAAAAAATTGGTTAAACCTCTGATTCTAGTTCAGATGAATTTTAATACAATAATTGCAATTCAGAAAATGTTCCATACATATTTTTAATACTTGGGATATCAATATTGCATTTATTTGGTAGACACATTCTTAAGGCCAAATCCAGCCCCGTGACACTTCAAGTTAGAAATGGGTCAAATGTTGAACGGCGTCCACCGTGGCGCTGGCTGTACTTTCAGGCCGACTTTTTTCAAAATGTGGCGGGAAATTCAAATAAAGTAATAATAATATTATTATATATTAATTGTTGCTTATTAATTAAGTAATATTTAATAGTATTAATAATTAATTTTATTAAACAATTAATAAAAATTAATAAATAATAATATTATTATTATTTTATTTAAATTTCCCGCCATGAGTTAGAAGACAATTTTCATCATAAATAAAATACTTCTCTCTTTTCTGAAGTTAATTATATTACAAAATATGTCTAAAAGTTACTGGATCAATATAATATACAAAAAAAAATATGAATAAATTCAATCTAATACATGAAAATTAAATATTTTCGTACTTTCCCATGCATTTTGAGAAAAGTCGGCCTGAAAGTACAGCCAGCGCCACCATTTCTCTAGGTGGCGACGATCAACTTTCATCCCATTATATTTTCATACTATCCATAGAAGTGTCACCGGGCTGGCCAAATCGAAATGTTTTTTCAACATTTCGACTGAAAAAAATACTTTTTATTTCTCGTGAAAATTTTATAAATTTTGAACCTTTTTTTTAAATTATTAAATTTCAATTATTATTAAATTGTTTTTAATCAAAATTCTTTTTATTTTTATTATAAATATTTATAAAAAGACAATAAGTAATTGCTTAAGTCATGTAAAACGTTGACTTAAAATCATAACCTCAATTCGTTCAAATAAGTTCACCGGCAATGTCAAAAGGCCAACGCAGAATAGATCTGTAACCGGAATCGCAATCGTAAGCGTTACCGTAAGAATGAGTTAAAGAAGGATAAACAATATACCTATCCTTCTTTAACTCATTCTTACGGTAACGCTTACGATTGCGGTTCCGGTTACAGATCTATTCTGCGTTGGCCTAAATAAGTTCATCTTATTTGACTATGAATACTTGGCGTTCTTAAGATGGGACTATGCATCTCAAAATCGAACAATTTACTTTTCCAAGCAAATGCTTAAGTTGCGGCTTAAGGCAATGCTCATTGCACGACTATGAATCTAGGTGGCAGCTTAAGTCCCTGCTTAAGAAATAGGTATCGACTATGAATACCGCTCTTAAATTTTGTATTCGATAAAAACAAATTCGTAAAGTTACAGATTCTACGTTTGTGAATTCGACATAATAGTCATTCTGCTCTTTTCATTCTGATACAAATGTATGCAACCCCTGGCCCCGTGTATAAAACTCAGCACGTAAATTACGGACGTAATATACTGTAAAAAACTATGTAATTTACGTCAGGTAAATTACGTACGCAACCCTGGGTGTAACCGCAGCCTAAAGGCGGGCGCACTCACAGCTAGTAGGCAGCATACAAATTTGAATTTACTGTCTCTTTCACTCTAATTGACTTTCTCTCTTACTCCAATTACTGCCTGCGCAGGCAGGCAGAGCTGTGAGTGCTCCATGACTCTATCTCTATCAGTTATAATAAGCGCCCCTAGCGGGGGAAGTGATTACTGGGGTTGTAAACAAGACAGCATGAAATATCGTGCCGTACAATTTTACAAATTTAAACAATGCATCAAGAATTAGCCTGAAAAATTTTCGAAGCCACAAATTAAAGAAAAAGAAGAAACATTGATAAATAAGAAATAGTTTCTATATAAGATTGTTTGTTCTGACAGTTGGCCAAGCTAGATTCATTCATTTCATTTGAAAAAAAATAGAGAAATTATTCATCTCTGAACTCGTTTTCCTTTCTGGTAAGTATTTTTGGTAATTTTTATTTTATTTTGAATTTGTTAATAATTATTTTTTAAAATAGGTATCCTTTAAATTAATTCTGCACTGCAAAAAAAGTAAATTGATAAAACGTAGTGTATATTTCATTGCACATTTAATACCAAAGGGTGAAAACAGTAAATTTATTAAGTTTAATATATATATTCTTTTAATAATAATGTAATACAATATGAGTGTACTATTTTAGATCGTATAAAATTACAATGTAATATATCGTCGTTGTAAACAGTTAAAATATTTATCGCGTGAATGGCTTTAATCTATCTTTCTCGACCAATAAGATAAGTTTGTATATACTTATTAAATGAGTAAGATTTATTAGCCCATAAGAAATTTTTTTTATTATTTTTGAAAGGCAGAATTTTATATGTTAGACATTTTATTGAACCGAAATTTCTTTCTGCGAATTTTTATTTACTATAGTTTTCATTTAAACAAATCTCTTCATAATAAAAATGATATTTACCAAAATTTCAATTACAATGAATTTTTAGTTGCTAGAATTTTTATTGAACAGAATGTCATTTACACGAATATTTGATATTACATAAAAAAATCTTTGCAGAAATTTTTTTTAGTCGACAGAAATTATGTTTGCGCGTCCAAACTAAATTTCTGTAAAATATACTTTTGTAAGTTTAAGATATCGGTAAAGTGGATATTTGCCCAAATAAAAATTGAAGTAAATAGAAATTTTGTTTAATTAAATATTAGTAAAGTGAAATTTATGTAATATAGAAAATTGCTAAAATGAAATTTCTGATAAATAATATTTCGGAGAAATCGAAATTCGTTCTTATAAGAACGAATTCTTTCTAATATTTTTATGTATATAAAAAATCAGTCTGAATGATATTATGTTGAATAAAAATTTCTATATATTAAAATTCGATTGTAATGGAAATTCTGTAAATTAAATTTTTATTATAAAACAATTTTGTTTCATAGAAATTCATTTAAATTGAAAATTATAGTAAATAAAAATTCACAGAAAGAAATTTCTGTTAAAGAAAATTTGTTTTTGTTTATGATTTAAAAAATAAAGTTAATTTTTGTGCATGCTTTTGTTTTTTTTTCTTTAAAGAATATTGTTTGACAAATAAGGAAGTAATTTGCATCATTTTTATTCCTTAATTACAATTGTTTTAATAAAATTCAAAGTTTTTTAAAAATAAATGAAATAAATGTTTATCTATTATATTTGTCAATTAAAAAATTCAATTGAAAATTGTTTTAATTTTTAGAACATAAAGGAAAAAAATTTCTGTTATATTTATTTTGTTATATCTTTAGAAATTTTAACTTTTCAATAAGAAAAATTTTTTATTTTTTTTAGCATAGTATTAAAATTCTGTTATAGTTTACCATAAAATTTAAAAAAAATTATTATTTATTTAACACTTATAAACATTCCAATTTTTTTCCTTTTCTTCAATTTTTTTTTCTCTCACGTTACTGTTTTCAAAATTAATCTTTTTCTATAACTGATTGTATATTAAAAGTATCGAAATAAACATTAAAACTAAAATTAACTTAAGATAATTGTCGATTACAATCGACCGTAATTAACAAATAATTTTTACATTATGTTTGCAATAAAGTATATTTTCTCGAAGTACATTAACGGTATTTTAAATGGCACATGTGAAAATATATGCAAGTACTGTTTAAATACTTTTATTTGATTTTCATGGAGTATCACTCGTATATTACGGTCGTTTTTAAATTTTGTACGCACGTGTTTTTTGTTATTTAAATTACAAAAGTTTTTTGAAGACACGAAGCACATCAGTTTAATGTGTCATAAAATAATTCTTATAACTTGAACTTTTATTTCCCATAAGTTATTTGAATGTTCCAATTGTCTTATTAATGGAAAATGATAATTATATGTCGATTAATTCTTATTCTTTAAAAAGTTTTATCGTTTAAACCATCCGAAAGTACGTTTAGGAACATGTAGATATTGTAAAAAATCGGGTATTTAAATTATTTATTTACAAAAATGTGTAGTTTATTCAACAATTGAATGTTTCTTAATATTTAATTCTCATAAAGAATTGAATTATTATACGAAGAATTATATAGAAAATTTGTTAATTAAATTTCTGTAAAATTTCTTTTTTTTAAATAATTAAATGTTTGCGTAGAATTTTATAAAATTATATATTATATATTTAAAAATATTAAATAATTAAATTTTTATGGGAAATTTTATTAAAATAGTAGATATTGAAAATCACTGAATTGAGGAAAATTTTTGATACTAATTGAAATTTTGAAGTTAGTTTGTGTGTATGCTCTTTTTAGAAAATATTTTTGACAAATTGAAAATATGGAGATATTTTTTTATGATTTATAATAAAATAATATTAAAAATTAGAAATTTTAAAAAAAAATTGTGATTAATAAATAAATTTTGTTTTTTATAAGCTGTTTTATGACTAATTTTGTTTGACTGATCTAAATTATGCAAATTTTTCTCCTCTTTATTTATAAAAAAATATTTGAAAATATGCTTCAATTGTTCAATGTTAAAAAAATTATGATTATGAAATAGGAAACATATCCATTTAATGAATAATTTTTATTTCTCAATTAACAATATTTTTCACACACTCATTTTTGTCTTTTTGAAAAAAAACATTACTTATTTCCGTTTCTTAATATTTTTACATAATATTCTTAACTTCCATAAGGAAATAATTTGCATCATTTCTATTTCTTAATTATAATTGCTGTAATGAAATCCAAAGTTTTTAAACAAAGAGAACAAAATTATTTATAAATTCTATTTGTTAATTGCAAATTTCAATTGAAAAGTGAAATTGAAAGTTTTTAAATTTTTTTAAAGGTAAGAAAAAAATATTCTGTTACATTTATTTACGAATTTTATTTGTTAAATTAATCGAAAGTATCAATAACATCTTTTTTAAATAAATATTTAATTTTTATTATTTTTCCGTGGGAACTAAGATTTTCAAAAATTTCAAATTCAAATCTTTTTGAAATTAAACAGCTTATTAATGTTTTATCAATTGCTTTTAACTAATTCGAAAATTCTTTAATTGAACTGTAGGAAAAGTTTTGGAAATTTTTCCAAAAGAATTTAGGAAACAGATTCCACTAATTATTCAGAAAAATTTACTAACATAAATAGAGGCTCCGGATATTAAAAGGGCACTTTCAGCTTTGATTTTAAATGGTAAAAGTGCCTTTTTGAGATTCGGAGCTTCAATAAGGGAATTTTTTAAAAAAATTATCGAAAACTTCCTATAAATTTAAAAAAATTCCAAAAGTTTGGAAAAATTTTCTTAAACGTTTATGAAAATATGGAAAAAATTCTCATATTTGGAAAAGTTTCCACGTAACTTCCATACAACTTTAGATTTAAAAAAATTAAATTAAAATTTCTCAAAAATATTAATTCCTCAAAATTGCCAGTTAAAAATAGAAAATTCAAATTTTCAAATATTTTAATTTTAAATTTTTTCAAAATTATTCAATTATTTAAATGTGAAATTGCCCATATATAAAATATGGAAATGTAGTCATCTAGAATCAAAACCATTTAAGAAATTTGAAATATTTTTTCAAAACTAAGTTTTAAGGTTTTTTTTGTGGTAACTAAATGCCAATTTGATGTAAGATTTGAAAAATTAAGAATGACAAATTATTTATTTGGAAGGAAGTTTTGTTAATTAATTTTTAAGTAATGTAGTAATTAATATTCATGCCATCACACAGTTTGGCAAGTAGCACTTTTTTTGGATAAAATTGGGCCGACAGCTCATATTTTGACTAATTTTGATCTATTTTCTTTTCAAAATACTCATAAGGATTTCTGTCATAAGGCCTAACCGCCAAAAAATCTTATTTCTCAAAAACTAACCTGAATATCGCCATTAACTTTCAGAAAATTAAAAAAAATTGAATTTGATGATTAAAAATATTTTAATTTGTCGGAATCTCTTTTTATTTATAAGTTTTTAATATTATGAAGATAAATTATCAGTAGTCATTTAATTTCCAATTTTTTATTAAGGGTATAAAAGTTTTTATTCGCTTTAAAACTGATTACAATATTAACAAATACAAAATTTAATAATGTTACCATCCTCTTGATCATCTTCACGGTAAGCTTGTTGCAGTATTGTGCACTGAGAAAACTGTTTAGCTTCGGCAACAAAATTTTGGTTGTTCCAGCAAAATCTTTTATTTGAAATATCTGCAACAAAACCATTTGGTTGGGTGAACCAAATTCTTTTATCGAACAAATCTACTTTTTCCAAAACAAATTTCAACACTAGTATTTTGGTATAAAGATGTAAATTTATAAATAAAAACTATAAATATCATTAATTGAATTCAATAAAATATTGTTGATCTTATTGTTTTTGTTAAATTATGAAAAGAAAGAAAAAATCAAACTTCAACTGTCAAAGTGTGTATGGTTTCACGAGCAGCCATATTTGTTAGAACAGCGCGTGCGCAGCAGATTATTTAATCGCATTCCGTAGGTTATTTAGTATGGACAACCAAATTTTAGTATTGTCAACAAAAAGTGCTCAACAAAACGATTTTGTTAACATTACAATATTATTTTTCTCAGTGTGATAAAATTGCAACCACCTTACTTTACGCTTGAAGAATGATTGCATTGAGCTTGTTACTATTAATTTTTCAGACAAACTAAAATATTTAATCTATTTGTCATAAGCAAATTTTATGAATTTTTTGAAATTTAATGGCGATATTTAGATTACTTTTTGAGAAATGAGAATTTTTGACAGGTAGGCCTTATAGCAAAAATTCTCATGAGTATTTAAAAAAAAGTAGACCAAAATTGGTCAACATATGAGTTGTCGGTAGAATTTTGTCCAAAAAAGTGCTTTTCGCATCACTGTGCGTCATCTTGAATTTTTTAAATTACTTGGGATTCGAAATTATTGATATCGAAACTATTTAAAAAATTGTATGTAAATTCAAATTATTGTAAAAAATATATTATATTCAAAATGCAAATTTGTCATCTTTAAATTTCTGTTAAAAAAATATAATTTGACAACCTGAAAAATTCTCAAATAATAATTGTATAGCATATTGTTATTATTAAACCTTTTGACGTCATATTCTAATAAAGAAAGTATTGAAATTTTATTTAGCCAACTGGAAACATAGGTTTTGAATTTTTAGATACACTTGCAGCTTTTGCTGTGAGATTTATAGGAATTTTTGTTAATTTTGATGATTCTCCTTCTGACTTCGACGTTTTTATTAAGTTACTTTGGTTTGTTAATTTTGAAATGTCTACCTCATAATGAATTGACGGTGTTGGCTCAAGCATTGTTTCCCTTTTTTTGCTTTTACAAGAAGGTATGATACAATTTGCAAATTTTCTTAAAGGTTTTCTAAAGAAATAAGTGAAAAATATCATAGCTAGTAAACTAATTCCTCCTAAAGTGGAATGTGTCAACATTTGATATTGTTGTAGTTTGACACGATGTTCACTAAGGGCATTCCATTGACGCTCTAAATCGTTTAAGGCTACATCAGTTTTTTCACTATCCCATATTGGTGAAAGACTCGAATTGTTTGTAGATTTTTTTATGTCTGTAGTCGTAAGTCTGTATTCTGTAAGTCCGGGAGATAGTTCACTGATGTTTAAATTCAGATGGGGTTCGTATACGTACTCAGTTGGGTCATCAAAAATTGGTAAAGCTGTTAGAGTTACACTGTCTGTACTTAAAACGCAGTCCGTAGCAATTTGTACAATTCCATTTCCTCTTAATTCCAAGTGTTTTTGTTGTCCGTTGCATGTTATCCGCGCAATTTCGTTTGAAGTTACAGAATACAACCATCCTCCTAATGATAAAATAGGTGCCCAATATGGTTTTTGGTTGGTAGATAATCTAACATCACAAGTTCGAAGTGTTTCCAATGTAGGTTTACGAAGAAGGTTCACTTCGCAGGATGGCATCGCGTTGGCATCGTATATTGGTTGTTGAAGTTGACAAATATATTTATCGTTGTTCATCTTACATCTTTGAAGAAAGTCGTCGTTAAGATAAAAATATTTTTTATAATCTCGTTCGAGCGCCAAGTACTTGGTTCTCGGCAAGATATAGGCTCTATCTGCTTTAGGTTGTCCAGTTTGTAAAATTGGGATTTGGTGCATTTTATACAGGTCGTATGTATCTCGTCCAAGTAATGGGATGTCTATTGCTACAAGAACTCGTGTCCCCTGCATTCTCATTGAAACTTTAGCTATTTTTTTTAAATCCATAATGTTCATTTGTGATGCAGAGACAGGAAAATTCATTCCTGGCATAGCTTCTTGAATTTCTCTGGCCATAGTTGTAATTTGATTTTTCGTTATTAGCGAGGGGTGAAGTATACCTTCTTGCGCTGTTTGTATTGCTGTAAGTAATTCTTCTATTCCTCTTTGAAATTCTTCAATACAAAATTCTAATTCCAATGCTGTTATTGAAACTAATCTCTCAAATCTACTTATTCTTATGTGTCGTTCTATTTCTATTTCATTACTTAACAATCCATCCAATTGTTTTTGCATTTTGCTTATTTCAGTTTCTCTTTGTTCCGCTAATTCGTGAATTTTATGGAGTTCTGATTTGATTATATGGGCTTGTTCGCCCATAAGTCTGGACATGTTGCTTTGGACTGCACTCAAATCTTCAATCGCTGCTTCATAACGTTCGCCGTCCTCCTGGTTTAGTATTCCAGCAATTGGTTTTACAATTTTCCCAATAAATCCTAACCATGGCATGCTCCTCTTTCTTTTTATGACTGTTGAAGGTAATGTTTCTTTGTGATGACGAACAGAATGTTGTTTCATAATTTGTACAATATCAGTTAGAGATTGCTGTGTACGCTTTGCTAGATTTATTCTCTTGCTAATCCTCGGAAGGCCGAATGTTTCGTCGCAATTTAATGGAGCCATAGATAGACATTGAATGGTTAACTCTTCGAGCTTATGGTCAAGTGTATTAAGAAAATTCGTCGACTTCTCTACATCCAAAAATACAGTTGCCCTCCATATTCCGATTTCAGGTTGTATCGGATTTAGCTTTTCAAAGTATAAACCTAATGTACTCTTAAACTCCGTATTAGAATAAATTTGGCCCCTTGTCACTCCCAGAATTCCTGCCAGAAACAAGCCCACAATTGACAGCATACTAAACCTGAAACATATTCTCTACTCATGATCTAGGAAAACCTGTAGTTGGCTACATTTATAGTATCTCATCGTTTATTTAAGATAGCCGTTTTTTGCTCGATTAATATCCATTCCCTACTAAAAAAATAATGACAAAACATCAGAAAAATAATCAGAATGTCTGGTGTTTTTGAGCAGTTTTTCTTACAATTGCAGCTCAAAAACATGAAAAAGACATAGAACCCTTCAAAATACTGCCAAGAATCATGAAAACTTGTATGACTGTCACCGAATTTTTTTATAGCATAGCAAAAAATCTTTTTTTTTTTTTATAACTTAGGTATAAAATTGAAAAACCATTATACATTTTTTAATGTTTAAAATAATTTTTGTTTATTCATATATATTAATAATTTTTGTAGAAAAATTTAATGGAAGCCTAGATATATGCTAGCGCCACCCCTACTAAAAATAAAATCAGGAATGGTCAGACAAATGGTCAGGCCGCCTGACCACTTTAATCCAGTTTTCTTACGATTCTGGATGGATCTCGTCAGAAATCTATCACAACTGATCAGGAGGAAGTTTAAAGTGGTCACAAGTTTGCTACTATCCCCTCCTCTTTGTTGACCCCGCCCATATTTGGTGACTATTTGAGACCATTTGTATCTCATTTTTGACCATATTTTTAAGCCACTTCTGTTTTATTTATTTAAACAACATGCAAAAACTTGTAACAAATTAATTTTAAAAAATATATTTTATTAATTAATATCAATTTGTTTACATATACGGAACAACTTGAAACTAATTCCCGGAATTAAATTAAAATTTGGACCCTACGGGGATCGAACCCCGACGCATGACCTAACCTAGTACCTAAACTAACTGCCCTAACGACCGCGACTACTGAACCGACTTACATATTTCTGGATTCAACTGTCTATATAAAGAGCAACTGTAAAATACTAAACTTCAATTACCAATATTATCAATAAATCAGAATAAACTGTTAAATAATTTTTATTAATTAATTACATTTCAATTTAGCCATAATAGGTTATGTGAATTAATAAAAATTAACATTATTAATTAAATGAATAATAAATTAAGTCTTAACTTTACAATTTGGAATGTTTCATAAACTATAATACAAATACAGATTAATAATAATTATTATTATATCTGCATTTAGAATGAATTTAGTATTTAATATTATCTTAATTTAACATTATAATTTATTATAATAATGAATTATTAATGCAATATTGAAATTTTTATAAATTTTAAATTTAAATTATTAATAATCATTATAGTAATAAATTGTTCTATTAATGAATTATAATAATTTAAATTTAACTGTATTTCAATTATAATGCAAATACTTCTCATAATAAGTACTGGTATAGTAAATTACTAATATTATGAAACAAAATTTATTATTAATTAACTATATTAAATAATTACAAGTAAATATACATATATTAAATAAATATATTAAATAATGTTAAAAGAATGGTCCGAATGTTTTGATTTATTTACCTACTTTTGCTGTATAATTAATTCAATAATTATACCAATTTGAAAAATGAGAACTTTTGTCAAGTTAAAAGAACAATTTTTATAATAGAATAATGTATTCTGAAATGTAAAAAATAAATTTGAAATATTTTATATGTATATATAAATTTTCATGAGACTTTACTAAAATTAGAAAGATGTACCAAAATTTTTATAGGTTATGTGTTCACACATTTCAGAAATAGTCAAGAATTTCAGAAATGGTCACAGCTTCGAAAATGGTGGGAGTAAAGTGGGAGGAGCTTGGATAGTGTTTGGTTAGGAATGGTGAGAAACGTTCGAAAACGTCAGAAGTGGTGAGACTGTTCAGGAATGTTCAGAAATTCTGACCATTCATGACGATTCCTGATTTTATTTTTAGTAGGGACTACTTGAATGGTGCGAGCACTTTTCGCTAGAATGCAACATAACCTCAAATTTCTGTTGCATAAACTGTCAAAGGTGTTTGGTTTTATTCTTAAAGTAAAAGTAAATGTTTTCTTGGAGAATATTGTGGCATTTAAAAACAAATAATAGTAAAGGATTCTAAGTATTTATATATTTGTAATTGTATTAAATTTAAATATAAATTAATATTGCATTATAAATTTCTAGTTTATTCGCTAATTTATTCACTTATTTATAAAAGAATTTTTAGTATATGAATCTTTATTCAACCTCCAAGAAAATTTTTTAATATATTTTAAGTAATTAATCTAACGATTTATCACCAAGAATAACAATAAATACTTTTTGATGGATCAAATATATTATTAATTTCTTTCCATTCGAATTAGGAAACATAACCTCAAACTGGATTTATTTTTTCTTTATTTCTAATTGACCTGACAGAAATGATTTACTGATTTTAAATAGGAACTTAATTTTTTCAATTATTATTATTATTATAAAAGAATTAGTTAATTTCAAAAATTTAATTTCAATGTTTAACATGTGTAACTATTTTTGACACTGTTACTGTAAAGAAATAAATAATTTTTTATGGAAATTTAATAATAATTTATTCTTAAGATTTCCATATTTAAAAAACAATTTTATACAGCAAATAATGATCAAAATTTTGATTAGGCTTGTAATTAAGAATAAGTTACCGTTTTCTGAATTAAAATCTATTACCATAACTTTAAACGTGTATTTATCTTCAAATACGTTAAAACTTCATTGCAGGCAGATAATTAGTAAATGTTTTTTATATGTACACAATTTTTTTTAATTATATTCGTCTAAAGAAATGACAAAAGAATCATCTTTTAATTCGCGAAATAAAGTTTTGGCAGGTGAGGTTATGTTCATTCTAGCACTGCGAGCAGAATGCGAGAAAGGCGCTAGACTAAAAAAGTGTTTCAAATGTTTTCAGCGCCACTACAGCGCAATGGAACGCAAGAGTGGCACCATGCTAGCGCCACCAAATTTTTCTACTAGGGTTTCAACATTATATTTAATGTTTATAAACTCAGATTATTTTGAAGACTGTTTTACGTCTACCTTATACTTTCTTGGCTTAAAATTCAAAAATGATATCAGTTTTTACATATCAGTTACAGTTCACGAGATAGCTTATAATTTCTTCAAAATGAAGTTTTTGAGAATAAATTTTAGATATTTGGAAACATGAAATATCACAGATTCTAAATTTTTAAATTATAAATTTCCATTAGTTAAATTGATCAAGTTTCAAGTAATAAAATTTTTGTTTAAACAATCATAAACCTTCAGAACAATGCTACTGTGATGATTTTAAAACAAGAATTTTATAACTTAAAACTTCTGCATTTTAATTAATGCAACTTTGTAACATAAAAATTTAGAATCTATGGTATTTTACGATTCCAAATATCCAAAATTTATTTTAAAAATCTTTTTTTTAATTATCACCCAAACTTTATAATTTATTTTAATAAATGTTTTTTAAAATAAATTTGAGATATTTGGAATCGTAAAATAACATAGATTCTAAATTCTTATGTTACAAAGTTGAATTAATTAAAATGCAGATTTTTAATGTTATAAAATTCAAATTGGTCATTGTGACTGAGTTGAGTCGAGTGGTACGGATTACTACTCTTTCAAGTAAAAATGTTCGCTCTGCAATAGTAAAAGTTGTTTCTTGCAGAAGTAATTTTTATTTTCCGAGTACTAATTTTATTATTAGAATTTTTACGAGTAATATTTACAACATATCGAATGTAAAAAGTAATAAAAAATTTAATAAAATTTACAATGAAGATGTAAAAATTAAAATTCTTAAAGCAATTTTTAAAACTGACTAATATGTAATAATTACTATTAGTAATTTTTACTACCAGAAATATTAATATTTACTTCATGCGAAGTACATTTTACTATGAATAGTAATTTTTAACATAAAAGTAGAATTATTACTATTTCTTAGAAACTTTTACTAGAAACTCAGCACCATTTTTCTCTGTGTATAGCCAACCACCTAAGCTTAGGACTTTTGGCCGCGAGAGGGCAGACTTTTAAAGGAAAGAGCGATTTGTATTACGTACATACTCTCAGTTTCTCTCTGTTAATAACTTATAAGAATATTATTACAATAGAACCTCGATAAGTTTATGTTCTGACAGTCGGCGAAGCCAAAAGTCATTTAAGAAGAAGAACCTCGATAAGTCGAAAACCTCTATAAGCCGAAAAAAATGTCCATTCCCTTCCCCAGAAGCCCAAAAACCTCTGTAACTCGAACTTTGCAACCTTTATAACTCGAAGTAATTTTAATTTCCCTTCAACAACTTTTCCATGTATTTAAACCTCTATAACTCGAAGGTTTTGTTTTTCGCAACCACTATATCTTGAAGCTAATACAAAACAATTATTATCAAATTTAAAATTGTTATTATTATTAATAATAATGTTAATAGTAATATAATAACAAACGTACGCATAGAAACTTTTCTATTGTGTATAAATGTACAGTATGTGAAAACCTCTTAAGATTTTTGACATTTGAACATAAAAACATGGCAACTTTGTAAAGAAAAAATTATTGTCAAATTTCCATTTACAAATTTTATTGAATTTTAAAACATAAACTGTCGTATCTTCGACAATTATTATTAATGAATTGTTTCAAAATTTAACACACACACTTACTGAGGTCCATAGACGATGACATTATATTAAAAAAATTAAAAATAATTAATTGTTTAACAATATTTTATTATAAATAGTAGCGTGTTCGTTAATATGTTTTCTTGCCTTTGTCGACAAAAAGTCTGCGGGTAGTTTAAAATTTAAAGAACTTCCAGTGAGACATTTGTTTATCGATATACTCAATAACAAATATGCTTTCCTTCCGGTTTGGACAATTTTTTGAAAAATGGT
This sequence comes from Leptopilina heterotoma, assembly GCF_015476425.1. NCBI lineage: Eukaryota > Metazoa > Arthropoda > Insecta > Hymenoptera > Figitidae > Leptopilina > Leptopilina heterotoma. The sequence continues at coordinate 96,025 of NW_025111004.1, forward strand.
TTGCCTTCTATAAGAATGTTTTATGGAGGATGGTGACTCAAATAAAAATGTTAAGAATTTTTTGAAATTTGGAAAAACTCGTTGTTAAGAATGTCTAAATTATGGAACAATTTTTTTAAATTTTTTTACTGTACCGTTTTCGAGAATTTAATTGTTGAAATTGCATGTTTTTATATGGGCTCTTATGGGGAGTATTATGTGAAGTGCACTATTTTGATAATAACTTGTGTAAAAAAGTTAAACTTTTTTTAAAAATCATACTCTTTTAAATAGTGCTGCCCACGAGACGAGACGATACGAGATTTTATGTAGTATCGTCTCGGCCTCGTTAAATATTGTAATTTTAGGTATCGGTATCGGTATCGCCAAATATAGTCTCGATATCGTCTCGCTGTCCCGCGAGACTTCAGTTATGTTGAAGTACATGTATTGAAAAATCGAAATCAAATTTTTTAGTTTTTTATTTTATAGATAAACTTCATAAATAAGAATTAAAAAATTAAACAATATATTGACATTGCAAATTTTATTTACTTTAGGGGCCGTTCATAAACTACGTCACACTATTTTGCATAATTTTTCCACCCACCCCCCCCCACCCACGTCACAAATGGGTAATGGCTTTAGCGCCATTTTTTCTACAGAACGTCACAAAAAATGAATTCCACCCCCCCAAAAAGGCGTGACGTAGTTTATGGACGGACCCTTAATTTTTTTATGTGAATTATAAATTTTCGTCGATAGTAAAAACAAAACTATGATAAACCCAACTCTTTTTTCAAGCTACATTTCGCCCAAGAACGTCAAATAGCTGGAAGGAAAACAAACAGACGACACAATGCAATTTTTATGAGAGAAAAAATATTTAAAACTTCTTTTTTATGTTTTGTAGAATTAATAGATTTTAAACACTTTCTGTTTACATATATTTAAATAAAACAAATTCTATAACATAACTGTAATGGAATTGACATTTTTCGCTAAAATGTATAGTATGTTTTTAAGGTTAAGAACGTTTGTTTACATCTATTTTATACATATAGAAAAATAATAGTTGTAAACTAACGTTCTTAACCTCAAAAACATACATTTTTGCATATTTCGAAGTTCCTGTGAAGTAAAGAATGTTAATTCTACTACATTTATTTTATAAAATTCGATTCAATTCCTTATAGATAGAAAGTATTTAAAATTCATTAAATCTGTAAACAATGAATATTTTTTATGACTATAAAACCTAATTTATAGTTCCTTAAAAATCTCGTCGAGAGTCTCGGTCTCGTGAAATATAGTATCGGTATCGTTTGGATTCATCCAAAACGAGTATCGTCTCGGTCTCGTCTCGAAAAACCGAGACGATACGATACGAGACCGAGACTAGTCTCGGTATCGTGGGCAGCACTACTTTTAAAGTTTAATACTTTTGGAATAATTTAAAAAAATAATTGAGTAAACCGACTGTCCTGATTTTTAGAAATAACATTAAAACTGACGTAAAATTACAGATTTTCTAACCTCTCTAAAATAATACACAGAAACGTGACAACGTCGCAATGTCATCATATACGAATGAATCTTATTCAGTGTTACCAACACTGTTTCTAGCATGCATATGGAATGCGCTGTTGTCACGATCTCCATGCTCATAAAATTTTTTTTACGTAATTAAATAAATATTTTTTAAAATATTTTTTAAGACTAATGAATTAGAATTATTAAAAATACTATTTTTTATGTCTAATATATTAAGTATTGCATATTTCACTTATAAAATATATATTAAAACAGTTGGTATTTGCAGTTTTAATCTCATATAAAAGCATGCGTGAATTCTCCTCTCGCCGCCTGCCCCGAAAAGACAGTCACCATCCTCCTTAAGTCTATAGCGTATGATGGAATTGAGTAATCTAAATAAAAACTCGATATTTAAAAAAAACAATTTTGTGCAAAAAGTATGATTATATAATAAAAATTATGCCTATTTTTTCGTTTAGTAAGAAAAATGAATTTCGTTAAAAATTGAAATTTACAAAATTTATCACTGCTTTGCTAACTTTGTATAAAATTTCGGTATTTATGCCTTCAAAAAATGAATTTAAAAATGTTTTGATAAAATTCTTTATGAGACTTCAATTTTAAGAAATTTTAATTATTCAATAAATTACTTATTTTTGCATTTAAATTATTGAATTAGAGGAGACTGGGGCGAAAAGTTAAATTTTACATAAATGATTTTTTTTTGGCAATATAAGCCGCTTAGATGCAAATATTTGTATATCAATATTGTAGGGCAACTTGTCCTCTACAACTTTCAATAAAAAAGTTCCTGATATTTTCGCAAAAAATACATTTTTTGTCCTTTTTTGAAAATTTTGTTTTTTTTCAAAAATTCAAGAATTCTATTTTTAGTCTACTAAAACTATTTTCTGATAGGTTATAAGTAGTAGATAAGTTAAAGTATACGTAAACAAGTAATTTAGTAAATAAAAGATCTTTGTTTATTTGACAAATGCTTTAGAATAGTTGTAAAGTTAAAAAATTGTAATTTCAAAAAAAAAAAAAAATTTGGTTTATTTCACGTTAACCGGCTTATTTTTTGACAGAGTACTTGCCCAATGTCAAATAAGTAATGTTTAATCAAATAAACCCAAAAAAACGAAAAATAAAAAAAAAATTTTTTGTCCTACATGCGCGATAAACTCGACTTTCCGTGCATTCATAGCGGGCGGAAAGTAAGCTTTTGCCGCCCGACTACCAACAGCGGGCGGAAAAATCACTTTTCCGCCCGCCTCCATGGCCTTAGCGGGCGAAAAAACGACTTTTCCGCCCGCTGCTTTAGCAGTATTAAATAAATACTACTAATTATTATATTATCACTTTATATTACTACAAATCAAAACGGAGTCAATTTTTAAGTAATATTCGGACTCGCCTTAGGCTTAATAAAAATGTTTCATACACATTTAATAATTAGTGCATATTCATTTTTGAATTTACGGATGCGTCTTGTTTATCGCGCATTTGGACAAAAAATATCGTGTGCAACTCGGGCGGAAATGTCAATTCTGACCTCGTACGATTGCCGCCCTCGCTTCGCTCGTGCGGCAACTTTCGAACTCGGTCAGGAATTGACAACTTTCCGCCCTTGCCACACAATATACTATTTAATAACATGTAAAAATACATTTAACTTTTCGCCCCACCAATTATTTAACTTTTCGCCCCAGGGTGTGTTTTTGTCTTTAGAAACAAATATAAAAAATCTGACTAAAGATATTTAGCAAATTCCTTTTGGTATCTCTTCAGGGGACCCAAATAATGAAGTAAAAAAATCGCGGAGAGAATAAATGTAAAAAATATACTTAAAAGTTGATATTTTCTTTTTCGAAAAAATTTTCAAAAGTAGGTTGAAAAAAAACTTTCAATATCGACACCACAAAAATAAACAGAATTGAACACAACTCCGGACATTTATTTAGGGTGATAACACCCTTCTATAATTAAAATTGCAATGCTCTAACAATGTTAACAATGCTCTTCAATGTTCGAAAGATATTGAATTTTAACGGTTTTGGCAGTTTAACTTTTCGCCCCAGTCTCCCTTATCTAATAAAAATGAATTATAGTTAAAGTTTTACATAATAGTTGAATATTAAAAGCAATATAGCATAAATTTTAAGAAATAATTAAATTTTTATATATGGTTTCAAAACAAACTCTTTAAAAATTTGTATTTATCATACTTATACTCAATAGGAAATAGCCATTAGGATTAGTCTACACTGAGAAAACTGGATATTAAAACTCTTAATATACTAGATATTAAGAAAAGATGCTAATGCATATCATCCAGATGTTATGGTTTAATATCTCAGATGTTAAAAAGTATAATCTGTAAATGTGAGGTTATGTTTGAACAAGTCTTTTTCCAATATCTTAGATATTAAATTAGAACATCTAAGAAGTTTACATAGTTCACTGTCACAGATATTGACCATTAATATCTAGATAATAAGGCTTAATATCCATTTTTCTCAGTGTACCATTGGTAAATGCATTAATGGTCCAATATTGGGAACCATTGGTTTTCTCTAGGTTTATTATTGGCACCCAATAATGGACCATCAATGGTAAAATCGTGGGATGTCCGCGCCGATGCCACTAATTGACAACCATTATTGGTTCTTTAAAGGCCTAAGCACAATAGGTTCGCAAAAGTCGTTCGCGAACGCAAAGCATGAGTTAGAAAATGACAGAGATATAATTGTGTCCTTGTCTGTCTCATGCGTATCGTTCGCGAACCTATTGTGCGTTGGACTTTATGGCTGCTATTAAAATACAAATGATAAAAAGAATTTTTTTAATAATTTTAAATAAATAATAAAATTATTTTTTCAATAATTGAAGACCTCCACGGAATAAAGATCTATGGCACATTTTTACATAAATGCAATTGTAATGAAAATATGAGCACTTATTATTAAATTTTAAGCCTAAATAAATGAAATAGTGTAATTAAATTATGGCATTTTTAAATGTGCCATAGATCGTTATTCCGTGGAGGTCTTCAATTATTTGAAAAATATAATTATTTATTTTTTAAAAATATTAAAAAATTGTTTAATTATAATTATTTTCACAAAATAGCTTTTTTCGCATTAGAGTGTGAATAACCTTTTCGTTCAAAGTTCAAAAATTCATTTACCTTACATCCAGTGCAAAAATTGGAGAAGTAATAGACAAAATTGTATTCCGCGAGTTAACGTGATAAAAAATTCTAATTTAGAATAAGTGATCATAGTAAAACTGCAAATATATTTTTAATTAAATATGTCAGTTTGTCGAAAAATATCTATAAATAAATAACTGAATAAAAATATAGCTTTCTAGGCACTATAATATTTTTATCACTGACTGATTTTTATTTTTTTATTCAATACAAAATATGTATTACATCCCGTGTGGAAAAAGCCCCCATCAAGCCCACACGACGTGAGGGCCCCCGGCGGGGGCCGACGAGGGCTGATCCATGTAGGCAAATCCATGAGGGCCACGCAGGGGGTCCGCATAGATTGCCCACATAATTGACTTGCAAAAATTTCTAAGTCCAAACAAAAAATATTTTTTTATAACAAAAAATTAATGTTTACAATAATTTTAAACAAAGAAAAACTCATTTTTAACAAAAAATTATTTACACTTTTTTGAAAATATCGAACTCATATGCAAGCAAATCCTTGAGGGCCCACACGAGGGTCCCGCATGGATCGCCCACATCATTTACCAGCAAAAATTTATAAGTCCAAAGAAAAAATATTTTTTTACATATCAAAAATTAGTGTTTATAATGATTTTAAACAATGAAAAACACGTTTTTTGTTATGGTGTATTAGTGTCAACAATGCTTTATTGAATCATCAAAAGCAAGTCAGCAAGTCACCTACAATAAGACAATAATTTTCATGTAGGTCCCGTAGCATAATGGTTACAGCGTTTGTCGTTTAGTCCGCAGGTTGTAGGTTCTATTCTCGCGTGCGTCAGTTTTTTTTGTCACGATTTAATTAAAATAAGTAAAAATCGTTAAATAACAATGTTATTTATTAATAATTGAACTTGTTTATTATTAATTAATAAATAATTAATTTATTAACTTAATTTTGAAAAATAAAGTTGAGGGCAAACGCGAGGGCACCCTCGTGGATCGCCCATGCGGGCGCCCTCAACGATCAGCATGTCGTTTCCATGATGGGCCTCGCCTGGATTACCCACGTGGGCCCCTCATGGATGTGGGCGATCCATGCGGGCCCCCGGCGTGGGCCAACACCACTTTTCCACACAAGATATTACAATTTTAAATGATATTTAAAAATATTTAATTTATTAATAAATAAAATGTTTTTTTATAATTAAAAGAAAAAAAGCTTAACTGATATTATATTTTTTAAACTATTTGATTTTATATTTCAAATATATAATTGCTATAAAAACAAAAATATTTTAAAAACTGTTTTTTTATTTATACACTTTATAAATGGAGATAATTTCAAAATTTCACTGAATATCATTCATTACAAAAATTTGTTATGTATAAAGGTAATTTCTCTAATTCTGAATTAGATGAAAATTACGAATTAGCAGTAAAATCGTGGCTGAATTTTTGCTTCAGCAATTAGTAAAAAATAACTAATTAGTTTTTATTTAAATATTTAAATTTAATTTAAATAAAATAAAGCCGAAAGGGACTATACCAGTCAGACATCAGTGAGAGGCCTAGAGGCGCTTACTGTTGTCTGATTGGTATAGTCCCTTTCGGCCATGCGCTACAGGCAGTTATCCGATCCACGCCCTCAATCATATATTTAATAGAATAAAATAAAATATAAAAATTATAATTAAAAAAAATAATTAGTTGAAAATCACTAATTAATAGTAAATAAATAACTAAAAAAATATAATCAATTTTTTGCTATTAAATTAGTTATTTTTAACCAATTCAAATTTAGGAATATTTACCACCAAAAACTTTGATGAATTTGCCAAGCGTTTCTTTTTAAAAAATATTTATTCTCAAACTGAGCCTGTGGGGCAAACCGGTCCGTTTTCGGTGGGGCAAACCGGCCATAGGATATTTTCATTGTATCAGAGTTTCAAAAAAATTATTATTAATTAGAATGTTTTTTTCATTCAAATATTTACTTTTAATGAAAAATAATTATCTTCCAATGAGAATTAGACCCTTTACTATTGTTTCTCTGATAATTTCAAACATTTTTTTTTGTTAATTAAAAAAATTATTTATTTAATTAAAATTCAATCCTGTATTATTATTTACATTATTACAACCATTGTTAACATGATTCTTTATATTTGTTGTTATTGTAGATTATACAAATGCAATATTGTAGATAAAAAACCCAACTGACCGGTTTGCCCCATGGGGTGGCCGGTTTACCCCAGGGGGTGGGGCAAACCGGCCCGTTTGCAAATTTTTTTAAAGTTAACACATCAACTAAACAATAAAAGATAAAGTATGGGTGCCTCTGGGAAAAAGTTGCACAATTAAATGATCTTTTAAACAAGCCATCGAAAAATGAAATCGGTTGATTCGTTTAGTCACAAGAGTCAAAAAACCGTAGGTATGGCCGGTTTGCCCCACTCTCCCCTAAGCTTTTTTCCTTTTAATTATAAAAAAACATTTTATTTATTAATAAATTAAATATTTTTAAATATCATTCAAAATTGTAATATGCACGGAGAGAAGAGTTATAGTGGGCTGTACTATTACGCATTTAGTAAGAAAATTTGAGTTGTGACAAATAAATATTAAGTAAAGGTTACAAAACAACGTTCAACTTTTTTTTTGTCGATCGAACTAAACATAGTAGTAAAGATGAATGTCTGCTTCGTGAAGTAAACAAAAATAATTCTGTTCAAGTTTTTTAATGAAATTATTAATTGAAGTATAAAAATCTATTTAAATTAATTAAATAGCAACCTATTACAAAATTAAACGAAATCGAGATAAAATATTATTTTTCAAAACTTTATTTGCTGTGATACTTATTATACTTATTATTTATGCTTGTTATTACAATAAATAGTAGGTATCAAACTAAACAATTATAGAAATAATAATTTTTTAATTAGTTTGGTATTGTTACCTTATATAACCTTCAATGTCTTTTTGTAAAATATTTGTAGAATTCCCACATATAACAAATTATTAGTAAAATAATTAGTATCACTGACAAAATTATTTATTTAGAAACATTTAACCATTATAAAACTATTATTATTTAACTACACGGAGAAAAATAAATAGTAATAATTATACTATTTTCGATGAAAAATTACTACTTTTAAGTAGTAATTTTGAAACTGCTCGAAAAATAGTAACTTTTGCTTCGTATTCAAACGATTTTTACTTTTTTAAAAAAGTATAATTTACTTCAAGGAATCTAAATTTTATTAAAAGCCGAGTAATATTTAAAATGTCCCGAGCAATTAATACTCTGAGCGAAGCAACTTTTATTACGAATCAGAGCAATTATTACTATTTCGGTAAAGATTTTTACTCGTAAAAGTAGTAATCCGTACCCACACAATGACGCGCCTCACACCGACGGTCGAAACGAATGCCGGCGCGCTTGCGCGTCTGTCCACGCCGTGACGAAAAAAAATGCTGGTGTAGAGAGCTATATTGTCTCGTTTTATTTTAATAAATTAAAATAAAATAATCAGTGCGTTCAAAAAATATTTTTTCAAGTAATTAACACTCTGCATGTGTATTATTATTCATTATTCATAAGTTTTACTTTTTTTTCACATTCTTACTTACAATTAACAACTTAACATATCGGAAAATCTTAACATCTATACAGTTTCGAACCCTACCTAACTTATATCTAACGCAACCTAAAATCGCACGCATTTATACTAAGCCTCTCGGCTACGCAATCGCTATGGAGAAAATTTCATGTTACCCGCATATATCTCTTTTCGATAAAGTGAATCATAAATTATATTTATTTAGATAAGTTACTGTATTAAAATATAAACATTTATAATAATAATAATAATAAACAGTATTATTAATTTAAAATTACTTATTTTAATTATTAAATTATTAAATTATAATGTTAATGATTTTATTTATTTATATATTTTTTATTAATTAATTAGTAATTCATTAAAAATTAATTAACTAATTATTAAGTGATTATACATGAATTGCATACTTTGGAAAGTGATAAATAATTAAAATGCATATAGGAATTAATGATCGCACCACTGATATAAACAAAATTGTCCAAATAACTGAACCGTGCTACACGTGCTTCTTGTAACCCAGAAATGTTGGATCACTTTGACGTCAGGTTACGGTCGCTGCGCATGACAGTAGTGACGTGATCACACACATAGGTGTGTAACAGTAGTGGTACGGATTACTACTTTTACGAGTAAAAAGTTTGTTCTGCAATAGTAAAAGTTGCTTCTTGCAGAAGCAATCTTTATTTTCCGCAGTATTAATTATTAGAATTTCTACAAGTAATATTTACAACATATCGAATGTAAAAAGTAATACAAAATTTAATAAAATTTACAATGACGATGTAAAAATTAAAATTCTTAAAGTAATTTTTAAACGTGACTACTGTAATAATTACTATTAGTAATTTTTACTACCAGAAATAGTAATTTTTACTTCATGCGAAGTACATTTTACTATGAATAGTAATTTTTAATATAAAAGTAGAATTATTACTATTCCATAGGAACTTTTACTAGAAACTCAGCACCATTTTTCTCCGTGTATAATAAAAGAGGTTAATTTTTATTTTGGCAAATTGTAAACAAAATCGTAGATATGACATTTCATATCGTAGATGATACTAATGAAGTTGGTAGTCTTCATAACTAAACAGCCGTTTAGTGAAGTTCACTTTTTGTTTTGTTGAACGAAAATGTCACCATATTGTTTAGTAACCATGACTCAGGGTTGAGTATGATTGACTACTTTCTTCTCTCCGTGTGTAATACATCCCAGGCGAAAAAGTCAGACGAATACCGGATCGTCCAACCGTCTAGAATCCGCGCCTGTTGAATTGGAGAGTCAATGCCAGTGCAGGCAATCTGTACCGATTCGGATGTTAAATGTCTGCTGGCTTGGTACAAAGTCGGATCCGACTTTCGGTACAGTCTTTCTACTGTCGGCAGTACAGGCGCGGTACAAGATTTGATCCGACTGCCGGATCAAAATTTATACCAACTAGCAACCGGCGTTGCACTGGCATTCGTCCGTCTAACGACCCGAGCGGTACACAGAAAAAAATGCGAATGGTAAAAACAACCACATATGTGTAGTTAGAAAAAAAGTAGTTAAAACTACCGTATTCAGCAGCATTTTAACTACGCTTCCTCAGTTATTGGAACCAAAATTAAGTAGTTGGTTTTATGTAGTTAAAATTACTACTTCACGTAGTTGAAATAACTAATAGATGGTAGTAAATGACTTAACAATAATACTGTAGTAAAAACTACTGTTAAAAAAGTTAATTTTACTACACTAAAAAAAATTTGGTGTGATTTTTGTTGCGTGTTAAATTAACCAATGTTAAACGACATAGAATGTGGCGCCACCTATAACGGTTAAATTTGTTGCGTGTTATTTTAACACCAAATTCGGTGTTAAAATAACACTTTTTATTTTCTGTGTATTGTGGTAGTAAAAAAAACTATTTTGTATTAGTTGCAAACAAAATGAAACTTACTGTTTTTATATAGTAAATTCAACCTCTGAAAGTTGTTATTTTTATGATTTATGCAGTTAAAACAACTATTTCTTACTAGTTGCAGAGAAAGAAAGAAATTTACTGTTTTCATATAGTAAAGTCAATTGTTGAAAATAGTTATTTTTACTATTTATGCTGTTGAAAAGATCATTTTTTTCTACAGAGAAAAAACGTGAGTGGTAAAAACTTCCACATATGTGCAGTTAAAAAAATGTAGTTAAAACTACCATATTCAGCAGCATTTTAACTAAACTTCCATAGTTAGTGGAACTAAAATTGAATAGTTGGTTTTATGTAGTTAAAATTACTACTAGACGTTATGATTGTGAATAACTCAACAATAGTGCAGTAGTTAAAAGTACTGTTAAAATAGTTATTTTCGGAATTTCTGTAGTAGAAATATCCATTTCTTGCTATTTGCAAAATAAATTAAAACTTACTGTTCCAAAGAGTAAAAACAACCGCTGGAATTTGTTATTTTTATGTTTAATGTAGTTAAAAGAACCAATTCTTACTAGCTCTTGATAATTTATTTCTATGGTGGTGAGAAAAATTTATTTTTATAACTACAAAAGTCATAAAAGTAACAATTTTTATGTTATTCTTACTACATGAAAATAGTAAGTTTAATTTTTTTATAACTAGTAAAAAGTGGATAATTTTACTACAGAAATTCTGAAAATAACTATTTTCAACAGTACATTTAACTACTGCTCCATTGTTGAGTCATTTAAAATCATATACTGGCTATATTTCAACTAAGTCCTTGAGCTTAAAAATAATTAGTTACTGCAACTAAACGGAGTAGTTACTATGACTGAATATAAGAAGAATGTCCTCAGATACAATGCGAGTCATCGTAGCGTGCGAGCGTGGTTAGGTGGTTAGGTTATCGGTTTGCGAATGTTAGGGTCGTGCGTTCAATCCCCGGCGTTTGGGGATTTTTCTCTGTTAGGTGTATAAGAATTTAATATATAAATTATATATGAACAAAAATAGGTAAGAGAAAATATAAAAAAATGGACCTCAATAATAATAATAAAAAACAAATAAATAATTTCATTTTACTACTTTAAATAGTTAATTTAACTATTTTTTACAGTTGTTACAACTACAATTTGTTACGGGCGCCTATAGGAACTATGAAAATTTAGTTACTGCAACTAAATGAAGCAGTTAGTATGACTAACAACAAATAGTTAAGATAACTGTTTTAGTAGTTAAATTTACTGTAAAAATGGTATTTATTACTACATTTTACAGTTAGACTAACTATTCTGTCATAGTTCATTTTACTAAATAATGTTACGGGCGCCTATAGGAACTACAGGAAATAGTAAAAAAGTAGTCAAATTTACCATATTTTTTTTTGTGTGTACAGGCATTCTACCGACTGAGGACTATATAATTTATTTCTATTATTAATATTAACTATATTAATTTGAATGTTCTTTCATTCTTTCACTTTTTCTGTCCCTCACACTCTGAAGTTGTCTTTTATTTATACTTTTGTTTTTTGTTAACATTAGAAAGATTGTATACATATTATATTTTTATTTGATAATAATTAATTCAAAATTATAATAACAAATAGAAATCATCAGAATTTTTTTCACATCTTTTCATTAAAAGACTAAAATTTTCTTAAATATTATGTTTTGTCAAATTGAAATTATTTTTGTTCTTTACTTCTAAAGAAAATTAGAAAATTGTTAAACAACTGTGATTAAGAAATAGAAAATTTATTTATTTTGCATTATTTTTGTTTATGAGTCACAATTTCTTTAAACAAAATTATTATTTTGTTTTAGAAAAAGAAGAAAAAAATTTGCACAAATCTTATTTTTAATCTTTTTTTTATACAGGATTTACCACAGGAATTTGTTATAAAACATGAAGAAATAGATCACTCCGAGTCTTCGACTCGGAGCAATCGATATCTTCATGTTTTATAATAATTAAAGATGATCGAGAGATAAAATCATTATTTTATACCATAAGAATATTTTTACTGTAACTTTAACAAAATTATTTTCATCATTTTAATTCAATTATTATTTTCTAGAATTTCAAATTATTTTTTATAAAAATAATAATTGAATTCCTTAAAAAAAATTTTATTATTTATGAAAATAATTAAATGTTTGCACAAAATTTTATTAAACTTTTTTTTAAATAATTGAATTCTTTTTGGGAAATTTTATTAAAATAGTAGATATTGAAAATCATTAAAATTAGAAAATTTGTTAAAAATTATTGAAATTAGGACAAGAATTTTTTCTTCAAATAATTGAATTTCTGCAATTATTTGAAAATTCTATTATTTTTATTCAAAAATTTTTTCGAAAAAATGAATTTTGTTTTTAAATCAGATTTTTTATTTTATAAATATATTTTAATAAAATTTTTTAAAAAGAATTCCACTTTTCGCGGAATTCATTTAAAATTGAATGGAAAAATAATTGAAATTCCACATTGTATTCTATTATTTATAGAAATAATTGAATTTTTGCATCGATTTCAATTGAAAAAAAAATTAAATTCTTCAGAAAAATGTTATTATTTAGAAAATTAATTGAATTTTTGCCCAAAAAATTGATTAAAATCTTTTAAACCATTAAAATTTTGCAAACAATTTTATTATTTTTGAAAATAATTTAATTTCTCAGAAGAATTTCATTATTTTTATAAAATTAATTAAATTCTTCCCAAGAAATTGATTAAGATCTTTGAAATAATTGAATTCCTCACAAAAATTTTCTTACTTATGAAAATAATTGAATTTTTATGAAGAATTTTGTTAAAATTTTAAAATAATTGAATTCCTCTGAAAAATTTAATTATTTATAAAACAAATTGAAATCCCATAAAAAAAATTTACTTATTTATAAAAATAATTGAATTCTTTACAAGAATTTTATTATTTTTTGAAATACTTGAATTCGTCAGAAGAATTTTATTATTTATGAAGATAATTGAATTTTTGTAAAGAATTTTGTTAAAATTTTTAAAAATAATTGAATTACCTAGAAAAATTTAATTATTTATAAAAAAATATTGCATTCTTCACAAGAATTTTGATTAAAACCTTTGAAATAATTGAAATTTTGTAAAGAATTTTATTATTTTTGGAAATAATTGAATTCTTAGGGAAAATTTTAATATTTTTTATATTAATTGAATGTTTAAGAAGAATTTTTTAACATTTTTTTTTTAATGATAGAATTGTTTTGTGAAATTTTAGTAAAATAGTAATTAAAATTTGAATTATTTTTGGGAAATTTTATTAAAATAGTAGATATTGAAAATCATTAAAATTAGAAAATTTTTTGAAAATTATTAAAATTAGGACAACAATTTTTTTTTAAGTTTATGAAAATAATTGAACTTTGGATAAGAATATTGTTATTTATAAAGTCAATTGGGATTTTTACAAGAATTTTTTTGAAATTTTGAACATAGTTGAATTTTTTAAGAAGAATTTTATTTTGTTAAATTATTATTTGTAATTATTTCAAAATTGATTTTTGTTGAACTATTTTTATCAAGTGTTTTTATCATGAATTTAAATTAGAAAATTTTTAAATTCTATTACTTTTAAAATTACTAATTATATTTAAAAAAAATTGGACAAGTGCGAGTTGAACTCGCACTGCAATGGCGGGTTCCGTACACAAATATTAAAACAATATTTGCAACATTAATCGGTAATTGGTAGAATTAAAATAAACAATTAAAAAATATATTAAAATCATTTGATAAAAAAAGATAAAAATAATTAAAGTATTGTATATCTAATATTGTAAACAATAATAAGCAGAGGAACAAAATTTTCAAACAAAATTATAGTTTATCAATACTTATTTATTATTATTTATTATTATATAATATATAATAATAGTATAATAGTTTTTGTTTATTTTTAACCTATTGTCGAAAATTCAACTTACCAAAATAATGCAAAAGTTGAAAAAATTCTACCAATTTCTGTTACAATGTTATAAGCATTATTCTTATATTTTTGTACAGAACCCGCCAATTCAGTGCGAGTGCAACTCGCACTTATCCGGTTTTTTTTACATTAATTTTTAAATTTTTGTAAAAAATTTTTAAAAAATTAAAAAGAAATTTTTTTAAAAATTTTTTTAATATATTTTTGGGAAGGTATCAAAAATATATTTTTTACACAAAAAAAAATAATTTAAAAAAAATAAATAAAATTTTTTTTTTTTGAAAAAAAATTTTTTTTCTTTTTTTTGAAAAATTTTTTTTTCAATTTAAAAATTTTTTTTTTTTGAAAATTTTTTAAATAAATTTTTGGTGATCAGACTGTAAAAATATACTAATAAACCAATTTTTTTTGAAAAATTTTTTGTAATTAAAAAGTGAAAATATAATAATTAACCAACTTTTAGTTAATTAGATCAAATAATATGGAAATTAAAAGTTTTTCATGGAAATTATCTAATAATCTATCTAACTATCTAATTATCTATCTAATTATCTAATGGAAATTAAAGCGTTTTTCCTTGACAACGCTATGGCCATCATTACATATCAAGTTCTCTATATTTTTCCTGTAATATTCGAGTAAAAATACACCAGCATGCAAAATTTCAGCTCTCCATGTCGAATAGTTTAGAAGTTAAGGGGGGGGGGGAATGGTCACTTTTTATGCATTTTTGGCCAAAAATCTTGTTATTTCCTTGACAACGCTATGCCCATCACGTCCAATCACATTCGCTATATTTTTCCTGTAATCTACGAGTGAAAATACATATCTGGACCAAATTTGAGCTCTTTAGGTCAAATAGTTTAGCCGCTAGGGGGGGACACGATTTGGCTACGGACAACAGAGTCTCACCAATAGGGTTCCGCCGTTACACCGTAGGTGTACGGAACCCTAAAAAGGTAGTAAGAAGTTAGCCGCGCGAATTGTTTGCTAGTATTAATTAATTTAATTTACTTACTTATTTATTGATTTACTATAAATAAATTATAAATAACTAAACAAATAAGTAATATTAAATAAATTTGTTTTGATTTATTCAATATTACTTACTTTTTTATTTATTTATAATAAATCAATAAATAAGTAAATTAAAAATTATTAATTCATTAATAAGAATAACCCAGTGAGAAATTGCCAATAGACTTTAATCGGTCCAATATCGGTCCAATATTGGTTGCCGTGCTGGGCGCCGATTGACTCCCAATATTGGACCAATATGGGCTGATGCTTGGTATGTAACGGCATCGCCAATCATCGGTTGTCAATATTGGTCCAATATTGGCCGAATATTGGCAACCAAGAGAAAAAAATTTTTTAAATAAATTTTTTTTAATTAAATTTTAATAATAAAAAATTAATGTTTATAATTTTTGTTTAATATATTTATTTGTTTAATTATTTATTTTTAATAATTCATGTAAATAATAAATAATTTATTATTTATAAATTATAATTATTTAAAAATGCAGCAGCTATTAGAAAATAGCATTCTGCAAAAAAATTCTATCATTGAAAAATCAATGATAGGCGAGAGAAATCCGCGTCTTTAAATAGATTCGCAGATGATAGACAAGAGATATCCGCGTCATTAAACGGATTCGCAGATATACTCTGGTCTCGCGACGAATCTCTCGATACTTATATACACTGGAGTCGCCGTGTCAGTTGCGAGAACGGTTACAGCGTCCCTCTTGCGGCAGAGATAAGAATTGTCACGTAAACTGCTAAATCGCTTTACCGACCGCCTTATTATACCCGCAGTTTACGTGACAATTCTTATCTCCGCCGAAAGAGGGACGCTGTAACCGTTCTCGCAACTGACACGGCGACTCCAGTGTATATAAGTATCGAGAGATTCGTCGCGAGACCAGAGTATATCTGCGAATCCGTTTAATGACGCGGATATCTCTTGTCTATCATCTGCGAATCTATTTAAAGACGCGGATTTCTCTCGCCTATCATTGATTTTTCAATGATAGAATTTTTTTGCAGAATGCTATTTTCTAATAGCTGCTGCATTTTTAAATAATTATAATTTATAAATAATAAATTATTTATTATTTACATGAATTATTAAAAATAAATAATTAAACAAATAAATATATTAAACAAAAATTATAAACATTAATTTTTTATTATTATTATTTAATTAAAAAAAATTTATTTAAAAAATTTTTTTCTCTTGGTTGCCAATATTCGGCCAATATTGGACCAATATTGACAACCGATGATTGGCGATGCCGTTACATCCCAAGCATCAGCCCATATTGGTCCAATATTGGGAGCCTTTATTGGACCGATGATCGGTCTCTTGGCTCCCAATATTGGACCGATATTGGACCGGTGAGAAATTTCTCACTGGGAAGCTTAGAATATAGTAATTGTTACTAGTTTTCCAATTAGTTTTGTTTTTATATAGAATAATTTTTTTTATAAATTTACTTTTAAAAATCTTACCACAAATATCTTTTAAAATTTGACAAGTTTTGCTATTTTTTATAATAGAAATTAATAATAATAAATTTAATCCATCATGCTTTAAACATTTTTTGTATTAATAATTTTTAAAGAGTCGAAAGTACATTCGTACTGGCATTCTATTGCAAAATGCGTCCGGCTCGGTGCAGGTTTCAACCTGCCAAGCACCCGGCGTTGTACTGGCATTCGTCCGTCTAGCAACCAGCGCGGGCCAAATTATATTCTTTATTAAAAATTAAAATAAAAGAAATGTTTAATTAACTATGCAAGGTAAATGTTACTTAATATTTATTATTTCCTTCAAATTAATTACATTCATCTTTTTCTCTTTTTTTAAAACAGTTATAAAGTATAAATGAAATGCAGTAAGTTACAAATGTTTATTTTGGTTATTTTGTATTGATTTCGAATATTTATAAAGTGAAGTATTCAACTAATTATTCTTAAATAATAAAATAAAGATAAATATTAAAATCATTGAAGATTAAAAAATATAATAAAACTATATTTATTTGCATAATTTAAATAAAATGCAAAAATATTGAAAAATATTTGAGTAAAAATTATTATTCACTTTATATAAGTTGTTGTTTCCCGGCGGTATTGTATATTGGCGCTGTTTTGCTCACATCTGCAAGCGAGCAAATAGCGTAGTGGTTAGCGTATTAGACTTCGGTGCGTAGATTAGGATATGCTTGAGCTTCGTATCCCACTGCGAGCGTTTAGAATTTTAATGTGTAAAAAAATGTTAAATGTGTAAAAAAAATGCTTCAAATGATCTATAAATGAATGTTTATTAACATGCACCATGCATAGTTAATTAAATATTTTTTTTATATTATTTTTCAATAGAGAATATAATTTGGCCCGCGTCGCTTGCTAGGCGGACGAATGCTAGTAGAACGCCAGTAGAAAGTCATGTTTCGGAACAAAATTTGGCCCGTCCTGGTTGCCAGACGGACGAATGCCTGTACAACGCCGGTTGTTCGGCAGCATCAAATCTGTACCGAGCAAGGCGCGCAGCCACTACAACACATTGTCAGGTTCCAGTAGAATGCCTGCACCGCCCGCTCCGGTCGTCAGGCGGACCCATGTCAGTACAGTCTTACCGACGTCTGTACTGGCGCGGTACCCTGCCAGTGGGAAATTTCTGCCTGGGATATTTTGTATTAAATATAAATATAAAAATCAGTCAGTGATAAAAATATTATAGTGCCTAGAAAGCTATATTTTTATTCAGTTATTTATTTATAGATATTTTTCGACAAACTGACATATTTGATTAAAATTATATTTGCAGTTTTACTATGATCACTTATTCTAAATTATAATTTTTTATCACGTTGACTCGTGGAATACAATTCTGCCCATTACTTCTCCAATTTTTGCACTGGATGTGAGGTAAATAAATTTTTGAACTTTGAACGAAAGGGTTATTCACACTCCGATGCGAAAAAAGCCATTTTGTGAAAATAATTATAATTAAAAAATTTTTTAATATTTTTAAAAAATAAATAATTATATTTTTTAAATAATTATTGAAAAAATAATTTTATTATTTATGTAAAATTGTTAAAATTTTTTTTTTTTAT
This sequence comes from Leptopilina heterotoma, assembly GCF_015476425.1. Taxonomy (NCBI): domain Eukaryota; kingdom Metazoa; phylum Arthropoda; class Insecta; order Hymenoptera; family Figitidae; genus Leptopilina; species Leptopilina heterotoma. The sequence continues at coordinate 114,399 of NW_025111004.1, forward strand.
TATTATTCTTATTATTAGTTTTTTAATGGCAGCCATTAATGAACCAATAACACAAGCCTGCAAAAAAATAAAAATTTCTGTTGTCTGAGATCGAGAAGTCATTTCCCGCAGTATTTGGTGCGCTGAATCCGAATCTGGCAACGAAAACCTTCCATCACGTCAGGATTTTGAGAAAAGTGGGGGTAAATTTCCAAAAATCATATTTTTCGCTGTTTTTGTAAATTTCTATCGGGTAAATCCGACATGCTAGAGACTTGTCACAGGAGTCAAATTAAAGCCTGAACCCTGTACTTTAAGAAAATAAACCGATATTGCTGACAACAAACTAAATTAGCCGTCAAAAATGATTTTTTTTAACAGTTGTCAATCATAAAAATTGACTGACACTGTCCGTAAATACAAATATTTTAAAAAATAATTGGATTCGCTTAGAATTTATTGCTTTTGGCTTTTTGGGGTCGTTGCTTACAAATACGATGTCAAAATAAAAAATCTGTAGTTGGATTCATAATCAACGACCCCAAAAACCCCAGAGTAACAAGTTTCAAGTGAATTTGATCAATTTTAAAACATAAGTCCGCCATATTGGGATCCGACATTATGATTTTTAATAATCTGACAACATATTCGTAATCAGCGACCCCAAAAACCCCTGAGTAACAAATTTTAAGCGAATTCAATAATTTTTCAAATAGATTTATTTGCGGACACTGTCAGTCAATTTTTATACTTGACAACTGTTAAAAAAATCATTTTTGACGGCTAATTTAGTTTGTTGTTAGCAATATCGCTATATCTTCTTACAGTGCAGGGTTCAGGCTTTAATTTGACTCCTATGATAAGTCTCTAGCACGTCAGATTTACCCGATAGAAATTTAAAAAAATAGCGAAAAACATGATTTTTGGGAATTTACCCCCACTTTTCTCAAAATCCTGACGTGATGGGAGGTTTTCGTTGCCAGATTCGGATTCAGCGCACCAAATACTGCGGGAAATGACTTCTCGATCTCAGACAATGGAAATTTTTATTTTTTTGCAGGCTTGTGTAATAGTTGCTAATTAATAGCATCGGCGTGGACATCCCACGATTTTACCATTAGTGGTCCATTATTGGGTGCCAATAATGGGACAATAATGGAACTGTTAGCTCCCAATATTGGGCCATTAATGCGCCAATGGTCTTTTTCTCTTTGGGTAACTAACAATTCTGTAGAATTAATTATTTTGAAAAAGTTTAATTGAATTTTTTTCTAAAATTATTTGAAGTGTTTATTCTTTAATTCGTATTTGATTGAAGAATTTCTGAATGATTTAAATTTCGTAAAATTGATTTGTAAACAAATGGATTTTAAAATTCTCAAAGAACTTTTTTCAGAAATTTTTAAAAATAATTTATTCCTGTGCAAAAGTAATAATGATTAAAATTTATTTAGAAAAAAGTTATTCAAGTTTTCAATTAATTTTAGAATTAAAGAAATACGTAAATAAATGTAATGGAACATTTTTTGGAGTACCTACACTAGCGTCCGTGAGTATCAGGACGCCCCTTTTTCATAAGTGGAAAAATGCTTAAAACGTAGAAAATAAGAATGACAAAAAATTTTTGTATTTTTTTCCTGAAAGCTAATGAAATTATGAAAAGACTGACACCTGATCGAAGAATTTTGGTTGACTATTCTGTCAGATACAGAAAAAATACTGGATTTTGCATGCTTTTCGTAATTTATTAATTTCTCGAAAAATAATTAACTTTTATTAGCGCTCTTGGTCTTGTTTTAATCTCTGTTTAATGTAGAATCTAAATTATTAACTGGTATTGTGAAATAAATTTTTCCAAAAAAATTTGAAACCGTAAAAGTAGAATGAAAAAAATCAAAAATTTATCATGAATATTAAAGTGTCAAAAAGGTCAATATAAAATATGTTCATTTAATAGATATACTTAAATTCAAAAAAGCTTTTTAATTACTTAATTATTTAATTTTAAAAAAATCTTTTTTGTTGAAAAAGTTTCAATCTGTTTTTCAAAATTTTTTTATCCGACTTTCACAGTTTCAAATTTTTTTGGAAAAATTTATATCACAATACCATTAATTAATTTAGATTCTACATTGAATAGAGATTGAAACAAGACCAAGAACGCTAAAAAAAGTTAATTAGTTTTCGAGAAATTAAAAAATTACACCGAAAAAAAAGCCTAGGACCTGTATACCAGGAATTGACTAGGTTTCCTAGTCCTAGGCTCCGAGAGGAGAGGAGCCAACTATAGAATCCTGGTCAAAGTAATAAGATTCAAGCATATTTAAAGTGACCAGGAAAATTAGTCGATGTAATCAGGAAATAATAGTCAAATTGACTAGAAGAATAATATTAGATTTACATTGTGTATCATAATTATTTGAAATTGCTAATCAAATTCTTATTATCAAATAAAAGAGAAAAACTAATTGAAAGAAAAAAATTAATTATTGTATTTGAACATATTTATATTTGACTTTGTATTTATATACTTTAGAATTTATTCAAACTTATGAAATAAATATTTGACGCAGAGGGGACGCGAACACCTGAACCTAACGAATACGCACTTTGAAACCCGGAACGATAATTAATCACTACACTAAACACGACTTGGTATTTTAATTTTTTAATAGACACTAGATTTTGGAGTCAAAATACAATACTTAATCAGATGATGTTTTATACATTTCAAGTACACAATTTTGTACACTTGTCAAAAACTATTTATTTTTAATTATTTATGACATTTAAATGAAAATAAATTTAAATACACAAATTATTGCAAAGGTAAATTTTCAAACACACTGCGCGATTGAAATAGTAAAAATGTTGTCACCACGTGCGTAAAAATTTCGACGATTTATATTGAAACCTAACCAAAAAAGTCTGAAAGAATTGACTAATATAATTAAATAGTTTACTTTCTAAAACATGGACTATCTATATTTCCAGAGGTTCCGAGAAACCAGCAATTTTGATGTATGTAAGAACTCCATTTTATGTAAAAAAAAATAGAGGCCAGTAATGATAAAAAATCGTTTTACGAAATCACGATAAATGACGCGAAAGATATAGAGGTAAACACTGTCAAAACAGAAGCAGACGCGTGCGCATTATGGAAATAGGCACAATTACTAAAATCCTAGTCAATTTGACTAGGATTTGCAGGGTTGTTTTTGTCAGGCTTGAATTTGTTGAATTAACCTAGCGATCCTAACTATAATGATTAGGAATCCTTATTACTTTTACTAGATTAAGATTAACTATAGGGTCATAGTTAATAATACAATCGAGATTTTTTTCGGTGTACGAAAAGCATGCAAAATCCAGTATTTTTTCTGTATCTGACAATAGTCAACGAAAATTCTTCGATTAGGTGTCAGTCTTTTCATAATTTCATTAGCTTTCAGGAAAAAAATACGAAAATTTGCTACGTTTTAAGCATTTTTCCACTCATGAAAAAAGGGGCGTCCTGATACTCACGGACGGTAGTGTATATCATTTTTAGACAGAATCAGAATATTCTTTACGGTCAGGGAATAAGTCAAAATTTTTTCAAGTTTGTAATTAAGTTTTTCATATTAAAAAAAAAAAATTTGCAGGATTTACATTTGTTAATTATATAAAATGTTTGTAAAATTATCTGTCAAAACATATATAAAAAACAAAAGCATGAATTTTGTTAAAAAATCGTGTTGGTTTTATATTTTATTTCTATTTGCTATTAAAACGTATAAAAAACAAAAGAATAATCATGACTATCTTCAGGTGTGGACAAAATGAAAAAAAGAATAAGACCTATACATGTCAAAATAAAACAAAATTTAATTTCCTTGACATTATTATTTCCTTAACATAATTAAAACAAGATGGGCGATGTTTATAACATGAACATTTTGCTTCCTCCTTACAGTTTGCAAAAAAATTTGAAAAATAAATTTTTTTTAATCGTGATTAAAAAATTGGAATTATACAACTTTTTTGACTTATTAAAAAAAATTAATATTCCGTTAAAAAATTGTGATGAATAGAAGGTATGTAAATTTTTTAAATAATTTCGTTAAAAATCGTAATTAACAAATAGAAATTATAGAAATGGTGTTCCTTTTTTTCGAAAATAAATTTAAAATGTTTTAAAAAAATGTGATTCATAAAAATCTTTTTTCTTTATTTCTAAAAAACTTCGAATTTTTTTAAAAAATTGTAATTGAGGAATATAAATAGTGCAAATTACTTGTTTTTAAAAAAAACTTTGTTAAGAAATTGTGATTAGAAATAGGATTATTGTAAAATTTTTTAATCTTTTTCAAAAAAACTCATGATTTAGTTAGCAAAATAAGATTCCAAATCGATAAATATTCAAATAATTAAAAATTGATTTCGTAAATTTAAAAATGTAGTTCTAGAATTCTAAAACCGTTTTCAGAAATTTTGCAAGTGGGTACTTCAAATAATAAACATATAGCACAATTGCTAAAAATCAATTTTTGAAATTTTCATATAGATAAATGTCCAGTAATTAAATAAGTACAAAAACTTAATAAAAAAAGTGCACATGTGAAAAAACCGCTGCCAAGTTGTATATTTTTTTTATAATTTTGGTGCTCATTTCATGAACACTTTACTTCCTCATAGAGATAAAAATAATAGAAATATATGAATAACTTTTTATAAATATGGTAAAAGTGATTGAATCTTAGGTCAATCAATGTATTTTTAAATACTCTACAATATAGTTATAATAGTTTAATAGTTAAACAAAAATTTTCAAACAAAAAAGTTGAGAAAATGTTATTTTCCACAATTTTTGGTTTTTAAAATACCAATAATTTCGAAATTTATTATCGAATTAGGTTTAAAAATAGGTCAATCGAAGCGTTTTTTGAAGCTCTACAAGTCGGTAACGATAATTTTAAGATTACTTCTACATTTTTCAACAAAATTTTCAAAAAGTCTTATTTTCCAAAATTTTGAATTTTTAAAAATTTAATATCTCCGGTTAATATGGACGAAAAATGTTCAATTCGGGCTCAAAAGATGCGTCTAAAAAAACTCTACAAAATTATGGAAAAACATTTATAGGTGTCCTAACATTTTTTAAAAGTTATGGGCAAAAAACGTTTTCTTGCAAAATTAAAAATCCAAAAAAAATTTAGTTAAACACATACGGAATGACATTTTTTAAAAATGTCATTTTTGAACTCCTGAGGTCAAATAACATAAAGATATGTCAAAAAATCGAACTCGAAAAATTTCGGTATTACAATTCTTCCTCTATGAGGAAGTAATATTTGTAAAATATTTAAAAATACAGAAAATTTTGTACAACAATTGTGATTATAAAATAAACATTATCAAATTGTTCATTTATTTTAAAAAAATTAATATATTTCGTTAAAATTGTAATTAACAAATAAAAATTTTTCCTAAACAAACTGAAAATTCTCTAAAAATGATAGAAATTAATATTTCCATTTTTCAAATAAAAATAGATTTTGTAATTTCTAATCTAAAATTATGATTAGAAATAGGTATTCTGCAAACATTTTTTTTTAAAAAAGAAACTACTAATTTTGAGAAGATAATTGCGATAGAGAAACAGAAAATATGGAAAATATTTTCTATGTCCTAATCTTAATTTTTTAACAATTTTTTAATTTCTTTTAAAATTAAGAAAAGAGAGCTGCTCAATTTTTATTTGCAAAACAAATAAGTTTTTTAAATTAAAAAATTTTTAATTTTTTGAATGATTTCTCTTTTTATTGAGAATTTATAAACAATATTCTAATTCAATATTCAAATATTCTAATTTTTCATTAATTTTCTGAATTGAAGGGCTACATAAAATAAGGGGACGAACGCGTGGTTGAAAGGGATAATATCAGTCAGGTAGCAGCGAGCTGCTTAAGGCTTGTCACTGCTACCCGACTGGTAGTATCCCTTCCAAGCATTTAATAATTTTTTTTAGAGTAATAAAGATTTTTTTAAATTAATTAATTAAAAAATGAAAATAATAGGTTAAAAAATTGAAGTATTATAATATTTTCTATCAAAACGTATCAAAAAACAAAAGCATAATCATGAATAACTTCAGGTGTGGACAGACTGGACAGAATGAAAACGATGATTATTATAGTTAATTTAAACAAATTATTACAATCGTTTTGCTACTTTACAGAAAACTTCTTCTTATATGGATAAACAAATGTCTCACTGGAAGTTCTTTAAATTTTAAACTTCCCGCAGACTTTCTGTCGACAAAGGCAAGAAAACAGTGTTAACAATATTCATTATTATGTAGATATAAATTTATTAATGTTCCCTTAAACAGTTAAAATCACAGGCATTTTTATGTCAAAGTGAGACAATAAAACACACTTACCTACATAAGGGTGATTTTTCTGAAAGTGCTAGTTTTGATATTCGATTTTTCAATTTATTTTTTTAAATTATATGGTTTTTTCTATTGAAACTACTTTATTTTATACTCAAGAGTAAGAATTTAAGTTGCCCAAAATTAATTTGAAAGTATTAAAGTCTTTCTTCTTAGAATTTTACTCGGGCCGATATGTAAAATTTGAATATTTATAAAAGCAATAATGTTCCTCCTTTTTATAAATAATATATAGAAAAATTAAACATTAAAATTTTTTTAGAATATTTTTAATGTATAAAAACAGCATTAATCATCCTGAAGTAATTTCAACTTAAATTGAAGACAAAATTTAAACATTTTTATCACATATAAAACGGAGGTCCAAAAATTTTTAAAATTCAAATAATGATAGAAAAAACACTTTATTTTCTGGCACTATTTTAAAAAAAATTTTAAGTTTTAAAAAAACCATAAAAATTTAGTTTTCTTATAGAAGTCCTATTAGAGAAATGTTAAAAAGACTTTAGAGATAAAATTATTTTAGGTATTGCATAAATTCAGTTGAATAAAATTGTTTAATTTTTTTTAATGATAAGTAAGTGCTAAATCATTACTATGAAAATGGTTAATAATGTTATTAGAGAGTAGATTTTATAACATTAATCGAGACATCAAAAATGTCACTTTCAAAAAAATCAGTCATAATTTAAACATTTAAGTCATGTCTAAATTAAATAATTTTTATCTCTAAACTTTGTTCAAAATCTTGAACAAAAAAATGTCTTAGTTGTCCATATTTGGTGTATACTTTTTTAATAAAGTGTTTTATTGTAAAAAATGTACCTGTTGTGCAGTTGTTACAAGTGATATATGAGAACGGATATTTTTTCTAAAATTCAGCAGATTCGTTTGAAATGTAAAATATTTATCAAAAATGAAATCACACTCACTTTTTATAAAAAATCTCATGGTTTTTCTAAATTCGTCTTCAAAATTTATTGAAAAAAAACTTTTTTAAGTTTCTTTCATTTCGAAACAATATTAATGCTGCCATCTCTATTAAACTGTCACGTACTATTACGTTGAGAAAAAAATTAAGAATAATTAATAAAAGTTGTTATAAGAAATTATTTGTCTTCAATTTAAAAATGTTATAGATGATTCTTGGTATTGTAACAACTGACATTCACTTTGTGTAGTTGTTACAATTTACAAGCTGTCACTCAAATGCTTGTAGTCTATAGTTAATTAAATAATAGATATAGAGTTTAATTAATTATGGCCTTCACTGCAAAAAATGGCGTCTAAAAATAAGACGTTTAGACGTTTATAAACGTCTTATGTAAATAAGCGTCTTATTTAAGCGTCTTAAATGAAAAACATAACCTCCAAATACATGCATTTTAGAAGGCAAATAAGACGCTTATAAACGTCTAAAATGTGACCACGTAAACGTCTTAAACCAAGACGCTCTTTTTTTACAGTGTTTTAAAACTAGATAATATACCTTTAATTTAATCGTTTCACCAAACAAATTGGAGTTAAATTATAATCACAGTAACTGTTTTTATCAAAACTGTAACAACTACACCTGGTCTCCCCTAATAAACTCTTAGATTATAAGAAAAAGAAATAGAGAATAAAAAATGAAAACTTTTTACTCACTTTTAGAGCTTCAGCGTTCTTAATATCTTACAGCACACAGATTTTTCACTATGGTCACAGTATTAACAAATTCTCATGTGATGAGAATGTAAAAATATGTAGAAATTATGCAGGATAACGAAAACACAAATACATATAAAAAGATATGTTTTCTGCAAGACGTTCCTTTACAAAGTAATTTTAAGTCTACGCAACAAATCTTATTTTACTTTATCTTCAAAATTAAGGAAAATATATCAACCAAGAAAATATTACTTCATTGGTCAAAATTTATGAAAGAGGGAAAGTAAGGGCGGATCCTAAATATAAGCATATTTTTTGGGGGTAGTCTTCCCTCTCCATGCATCTTGGCTGAAATGCTGCAGGAACTAGTGCACTATACCCTACTTCTTCTTCTTTATTGGTCTGTTGATACTATTTAATTATATTTTTCATGCATTTCATTTTTAAAGTTATAATATAATATTTCTTAGATAAGAAACAATTCTTATATTCAAAAATATTCTTATTTTAAGAAAAATTTCCTATTTTTATAATATTATATTCAAAATTTTAATAGTAAAATACAATACAGAAAATATACTTAAATAGGAGCAAAGTTTATATTCATAAATTAAAATAATTATTTTTATTATGAATCACAATATTCTTCAAGGTAGAAGTAAAAATGTTGTTTTGAAATTAGTGAAAAGTCAGGAAAAAAGAAAATTAAATTTTTGTGGCATCTCTGATTGAATAAAGAATATAATAATGCGGCATACAGCATTATATAAAAGTTCCATGAGTTTTTAAAAAATTATTAGAGTTATTGAACTTAGTAAAGAATTCTAAATAAGTAAAAACATGACAACTTTGTTGTTACACTCATTACTTAACAAAGTAGATTTATAAATTTTTCTTTGTATTGAGAATAGTATTTAGTAAGTCGATTCACTGTCAACTATTTATTATCTATGAAATAATGCTTATGTCAGTCAATAACTCTCTAAATTTAAAATGGTTAACAATAACTAATTTTCCTATAAAATTTTTTATTCACTCTGCTATATTTACAGTGCCGCTCAATAATTTTTGCCCACCCTACAGCGATTAAACACTTTACAAAAAGTTTTGTATTTTGTTTATTATTAAAGTTAAAAAGTTTAAGAAGGTCTCCTTTTAAAGCTCTTTTTCTGAGATTTAACACTATATAAAACAAAAATTAAGAACAATATGATCATTTGTTTAAAAAATTAACTTTTTTTCAATTGAGGCTCCCAATTCAAGAACCGGTCGGACGCTCGGACGACACGCGCTAGTACCAGTCGGGTAGCAGTGAGTGGCCCAGAGGCGCTCACTGCTCACTGACTGGTACTAGCGCGCGTCGTCCGAGCGTCCGACCGGTTCTTGAATTGGGAGCCTCAATTGTTGATAACTCAAAAACGGTTCGTTTAAAATTTTTTTTGAAAAACATAAATTGTTCTTTTTTACATGTAGAATCAGAAAAAAATATACAACATTTTTTTAGAAAAAGATTTTTAACGTATTTTTTAAAAAAAAAGTTTTGCATTTTTTATATTTTTATGTATTAATCGTAGAAATTTGCAACTTTTACTTACCACAACAAACAAATAAATTTATTATCGTATTTATGTAATTATTTTTAATAATTTTAACTCAGTAATTATTTTAATAACTTTTGATAAATATAATTAAGTTTATTTTATTGTAAACTGATCAGAAGTTATTTAAATAATTGCTTAGTTAAAAATAATTACATAAATACGATAATAAATTTATTTGTTTGTTGTGGTAAGTAAAAGTTGCAAATTTTTACGATTAATACATAAAAAAATAAAAAATGAAAAAAAAATTTTTTCAAATAATACATTAAAAATTTTTTTTCTAAAAAGAATATATATTATTTTTCTGATTCTACATGTAAAAATGAACGATTCATGATCTTAAATTTTTTTTTAAACGAACCGTTTTTGAGTTATCAACAATTGAAAAAAAGTTAATTTTTTAAACAAATGATCATATTATTCTTAAAAATTATCGAAAATTTTTTTAAAAAATATGTTTTAAAGGTGTTAAAACTAGCTTTTAAATTATATAACTGTGATTCACATGCGATGATTTTCTTAAAAACTGTATCGCTTTAAAAGAAACCAAAAAAAAATTGAAAAACTTTATGTTGCAATAATATTTTTTAAACATTAACAAATTTATTTTTTTAATTTCTGTTCTATACAGTGTTGAAGCTCAAGAAAAGAGCTTTAAAAGGAGACCTTTTTGAACTTTTTAACTTTAATAATAAACAAAATATAAAACCTTTTGTAAAGTGTTTAATCTCTGTAGGGTGGGCAAAAGTTATTGAGCGGCACTGTTACTGTATTAGAAAATTAATTTGATTGAAATAAACGATTACTTGTTAATTATGAAATAAATATTTACTTTAATCAAAGAAATGTTATTCAAATCAAATTTAAAAAATTATTTGATTTAAATAAACGATTACTTGTTTATCATAAAATAAATATTTACTGGAATAAAATAATATATATTCAAGTCAAATAAATTGTATTTACTTTTTACGCAACCCGTGTAGAAATTTCCCTGAGTTTCCCGGACAATGGTTGGATTCTAGCTACAACCGGCCAGGCTGTTGTGTGCCGCATACAGAGGGGCGTCCTGCCTCAAATCTTTCACTAAGTAGTTTTGTTTAATGACATTTTAAACAAAATACACATGTTTTGAATGTGTACCTAATGATTGGGGATTCCCTCCCAAACTCCCAGACTGAATTGAACTAAAATAAGGAAATCCCTTAACAGATATGATCTACTTTATAAAGCATCTTTTATGTTCCTCCGGTAACAACCAAAAAAATAAATTTATTAAAATTATAGGAATGGTTTAATGCAACTTTTTTTTTATTTTAAAATTTATTCATAAATTGACTATTGACTATATGACATACTTTAGAATATTTCATACTGAAATTGAGTATACTATTCTTAACAGAAGAATATATTCTTTATATTTACTATAAATTTTTAGCATTTAAAACATGTGCTCGATCAAAAAAAAATTATATATATAATCAATCTGATTTTACGTCGGTAAATCCTACATGAGATGATTTGATTGAAGGGAGACTGTGACGCAATTTTAAGCTATACGAAGAAATTAACTTAAAAAGCCACCAAAACAGTTCTTATAGTAATTTTTTGCGAAAAACTCAATAATAATAAAATAAATTAGGTCAAAAAATTTTTATTTTTCGTAAAAATTAAATACTTTAAAACCCATTCGTAAATTTGTAGAAAATATATTTATTTATGTAAAAAAAAAATTTACGCCTTAAAATTTTTAATATTTACTATATTTAAAGCATTTTTTTGGAAAAAAATTCTTTTTTTTTTTAATGCAAATAAAATAGTAAATAGGTCAGAATTCGTGAAATTTTCACAGAAAATAAGAATTTTTTTCAAATCGAAATGTTGAAAATACATTTCTATTTAGCTTTAGGAATGTGTCCACCAAAGAACAGAAAAAAATTTTTTTTTCTTCATAAAAGTCATATTTTGTTTTTATCGAAAATTCTTAGTTTTAAAACTATGTGTCACGTAGGGGAGACCGGGGCGTAATGGCTCAGGGGCGTAATGAATCACTTGAATTTATTCAAAAGTGATAAGTCAGAGTAATTTTGGTCTCCGATCAAAATAATGTACTTGGTATACTGTAAGTTTGTACCAAGTTTCATTGTTATACATTCTTTATTGCAAAAAATATGATATATAAAGTGATTTTGACACTTGAAAGTAAATTCTTAAAGTCTTTGTTTTTTTGTTATATCTTTTTCAAAAATAGTTGTAAAAAATTTGTTTATATCAGGTTTTAAGCTTAGAGCATTTGTTTTTAATGAACAATTAACAATTTTTGTTTAATACTTACGGTATTGATAAAAAATAGCAAAATATTCAACAAACACCTCCGGGGCGTAATGGATCACTTTGGCCGGGGCGTATTGGCTTGCTTATTCCACTAAGAAAAATCTAATATTTTTGAAATTTTAATAAAATAATCCTGTTAAGTTTAATTTATTGTAATTTATACATTAATAAGTACAAACAATAATGTATTACTAAAAAAGAAATGGAGAATAGATTTTTTAAATAAATGTAATTTGTACTTCACTCCAAATTTTTAAAATTTGATAATTTCACGAAAATTGATTAACCTTCGCGCTACCAAAGATTTTTGTATACGTGGGCTACCGGATGGCCACCCGGGGTAGCCAAACGCTTTTTTACTTTTATATTCCAAAAACGATTAAAATTCATCAAACTTTTTGTAAATAACTATGTGTTAATACAATTGCTGTATTTTAATAAAGGTTTTATGCATATTGCAATTGTTTAAAAAATTTGTTATTGCAAAAACATATATAATTTTCAAATAAACAAAGAGATTAGAAAATTTTTGAAAACTTTTCTTTTTTAACGTTACTTAGTATTAAATCAATAAATTAAAGAAAATATTTATTGAAACGAATCATAAATATTAGTAAAAAATTATTTAAACAAATTATTGTTGTTATTTACCAACTTTTTACAGAATACACCTAGAAAGTTGCAGTTTTTTCCTAATTTTGCAATTTACTAAATCTTATATGATCACAAATAAAGAATAAAAATTGAATTAACATTTAAACAATTTTAAAACAAATTATTGTTGCTATTTACCAACTTTTTACAGAATACACCTAGAAAGTTGCAGTTTTTTCCTAATTTTGCAATTTACTAAACCTTATATTATTACATATTACAATTTATAAACGAATTATTAATTTGTTTAAAAATGGTTTAAATAACAATTCAATTTTGATTTTTTTATCTATAATCATATAAGGTTTAGTAAATTGCAAAATTAGGAAAAAACTGCAACTTTCTAGGTGTATTCTGTAAAAAGTTGGTAAATAGCAACAATAATTTGTTTAAAAATTGTTTAAATAATAATTCAATTTTTACTCTTTATTTGTGATCATATAAGATTAATAAATTGCAAAATTAGAAAAAAACTGCAACTTTCTAAGTGCATTCTGTAAAAAGTTGGTAAATAACAACAATAATTTGTTTAAACATATAGAAAATTCATTGTAACATCAAAATATGTTGTATTTATTGACATAAAACAATTTTATTGTATAATGTATTGACAATAATATTTTATTTTGCTGAATTATCTCTTTTTTAAAATGAGAAACCGAAATCTACAATATATTACCACATGAGGAGTATTGAGAGTGGATAATGAAGTGTTTCTCTTTATCAGAATCCTCACTTCTTTGCCAACTAAATTCCAAATACATCATTGCACTGTCAGTTGAAAAGTGATATTTTAGAAATCTTGTTCTTTTTCCTCACTCGAGGTATTTTTATACCTAATTTTTCTGTATTTGTCTGTAATTAAGAATTCTCTAAAGTTTCTATAACATTTCAGTACTTTTTTTCTTAATTCAGCAGTTTTTTAGCCACGAAAATCATTTGGGATGATTGGACAGAATGCATTGGATAATTGAGCAACCAGTCCAATTGTCCAAATGTCCAAATCCTTTTTTACTGGGATTGAAAATAGAATTTAAAGAGATTAATTTAATAAAATGGGTTTAGGTTTAAATAGAGTAATTAAATTATTATTAGTAATTAAATTACTAAGAAATAAAATAAATCCTGTGTTTTTTTACTTATATACTTCAGAAAATAGTTAAAATATTAATTCAAATAAGTCTGCCACTCGCAGGTGATTTAAAACAATAAGGTTAGGTTTCTTTTAGTGTCCTTGACAGCTCCAAACTCAACAATACCAATTCAAATTCGCGCGCCATATGTCGGCCACGACATAGCATTAATAGGTATGTTTTCGTTGCCTGCACTTCTTACACTTTAACACCTAACCTGCACTATGCTGTTCTCTTTACCGGATGTGACGCAATTTTACCATACATTTCGCTACACTTTCTGCACCTACTCTTGAGGTGGTGTAAAAGTTACACTTAGTGTAGGCAACGAAAACGTACCTAATATATACACAATTTGACAGCTAACCTATTTTGTGTTTCTAAAGCTGCGGTTACACCTCTGCAGGCTGCCTGCCTGCGCAGGCAGGAGCAACGAGAGTAAGGGAGAAGTTTGAAGTCACTGACTCTCTTACTCTTGTACGTTACCATGACAACCTGCATGCATAAGTTTTGTATAAGATAGTGTGACTGTACCCTTATCATTAAAAATTTTAAATAATTCAAAAAGTGTATGTTTCGTCGTGATTTAAAATTGTGCTTTGCGTCAAGTCTCTGGTTTATATGTGTGTGTATGTCTATGCCTATGTCCATGTGGTTCCATCCTTCGATTCGAATATTTTGAGTGTATCTCGAACTGTCTTTTTTAAGAAAGGAAGAAAGGACTTATTTCAAGTCATTTAAACGTGTCAGTGTCGTATTCTGTCATTTAAGAAGAAGAAGATAATCGGAGGTCTCACATAACCTACAAATTTCATATTCCCTCCACAAAATATTATACAGAAAACTATAGGATGTAAATTACTTGCTATCCTTATTACTCTCATTGCTTAAAATAAAACTCAATCTGTTTTTACAAGTTATAGTTTTAATTATCTTATTTGCGTTCTCATGTATTACTATACTTGTTACACTCATTACTCAAGCCAAATAGAGCATTAGAATGCAAGATACCACCCATGTTGAGCAGAAAACAGAATGCAAAGCAGAATTTCGTGAGTGCAAGAGAGATAGTGAGATATCACTATCCTTTCCACTCTCACGAAATTCTGCTTTGCATCTCATGCAAAACTTATGCATGCACCCACACAGCACATGATATTTCCTAAATATTTCCAGAATATTTCACTGAAAGTTTGAAATATTTCAGTGTAAGGTTCTTGAAATATTGCTGAAAACAGAAAAATGGCTGTTTCTGTGGAAATATTGACGCGAAAGTTGAGAAAATATTTCATTGAAATAATCCTGCAATATTACACATGATGATTCTGCAATATTGTGAAAATATTTCACAAAATTAAAGAATTTGTTAAACACCTGAAACCAATAGGAATTTTTTGAAATATTTTAATACCCATAGGACTAGAAAGCCAAAAACTACTGCGCAGCTCTACAGGCCATAGAAACTGAGTTCGACCAGTGCGAATCATTTCAGTTGAACATTTCCAAAATATTTCAATGAAATATTTTCTCAATTTTCGCGTCAATATTTCCACAGAAGCGGACATTTTTCTGTTTTCAGCAATATTTCAAGAACATTTCACTGAAATAATTCAATCTTTCAGTGAAATATTCAGGTAGCGTTCAAGAGTGAGGGAGATAGGAAAGTATTCTATCTCTCTCACTCTTGAACGCTACCATGGCAACCTGCATGCATAAGTTTTGCATGAGAAGGTCTGAACGCTCCCTTAGAGATACAAATATTTTGCAACTTTTTACACACATGGTTTTTGAATTTATTTGTTTTGGTAAGTGGTTCAATTATCAGAAAAAGTAAATTTATATTTTCCCTTGTTACTTGAGCACAAGAATGAGATAAAAGAAAAGGATACTAATATATCTCTGTTCTTTGCTAACTCAGACTCTACTGAGTAGTCAGGGTACAAGAGAAAGTATACTAAATTTGATTTCTCTAACACTCTTACTCTTGTACGTTACCAAGACAACCTGCAACGTGCAACCTGCAGGTAGGTTGCACTATATCCTATTGGAGAAAGGACATAAAGGTGCAACATTCCAATCTTTCGAGTTGAGTTTTGTAAATCGGCCATGATATACACTTCTCCCACCCTGTTTTTAATTTCATCATGTCTGCAACTTTAAATTTTCTCTTCCATTTCAACAAGTGACTTAAAAAGAGGAAGACGTAATTTCTATTCTTCTAAACATTGCATTTTCTTTTAACGGTTCATCTTCAGTACCTTGTTAAAAAGTGATATTTATATTTGCCTTTAGTTATTATTTATGTGATTACATTAAAAGTGTGGATAAATAATTATACATTATGTATAAAAAAAGAAGTTATAAAAAAGTGTTAAATAATTATGACGAAAAAATATCTCGAACAACAAAGTATAGAATCCAATCACGACGTGGAACCTACAATACAAGAAATAATGTAAGTATGCTTTTACAATCTATTCTATCTTATTTAATATATTGCTTTAATCATTACCCGAACTTTTATATTATCTCACTACTATCTCAAATTATTGTAGTATCTTTGGTCATTTTATTTTTTGAACCTAATTTAAGCTTTGCAATTTTATAACTCGCTCGAATGCACGCGCTAATACAAGTCAAGTGTCAGTGAGCGCTTCTGAGACACACACTACTACAAAACTGTATTATTAGCGCGTATTAACTGTATTATTAATTATTATTAGCGCGTGCCTTTCTAGCGTCGGACGAGTTATTTTAGTACAAATAATTTAAATTATTTTGAGTAATGTTATAAACAATTGTTGTATTTGGAAAACTATTTCTCGATTATTAAATTATTTTCGTATGTGGGCCTTTCACGTCATAAATAACACGATTTGCAAAGGTTAAACCGATTTTTTCTTAAAATTGGTAAAATCGTAATTCCTTACGAGTTACTTCCATCCTATAAATGTGACGCTCCATGGTGAAAGGGACCTTACGTGACAAAAAATTAATTTTGAGTTATTTATATCATTCTATAATTTTTGAGTTGCTTTTTCATATAAAAAAGGCAAAAATAATTTCTAATTACAGGTTTTTTAGTTATTAATGTTTAAAAATGAGCTTGCTTGGTGTTTACACGTGGTTGTTCAGAAAATCAACCCCTCCACTTTTCAATACTACTACACTGGTTATGTACATACAATTCGTGCGCTTCGTGTAACACGGACAACTATCTATCCTGTAGTGGGGCTGCGGCTGATTTTCGCTAAAGCATCTCAAGCAATCGGAACGCTCGACTTTTAAGGTAGTACGCTCGCGATCGCACTTTTCTATAGAATTCCCTGAAATTTAAAATCTCAATAGTTAATAACAAGATCTACAAACTTGCACAATTTTAAAACAATTGACCGTTTCTAAAACAAGATATTTAAGTTAAAAGTTTGTCATTTAACATGTTTAACCTATAAAGAGTGTATATAAATGAAAAATTTCTTCTAATAACTTCTAAAATTTTCTATAGTTTGTTTTCAAAAACTAAATATTATAAATGAAAATTTGAAGAATTTAGAACAAAAAGATTTAACAATATTAACCGTTTCAATTAAAAGATATAATATAATATTCTAATCTGACTAGTATACTTGCGTGTGAGTGTGTCTGTACATAGGACTGACTATGTGTTCAGTACAATCCAAGCAAAAAAATGCTACAGTAACTGCACCATACTATAGTATTTAATTAAAATTTACTTTTGTGAGTGACTGTAGCGAGCGTACTACCTTAAATGCTTTTCCTGAGAAATCAACATTTGTCACGTTAGGTCCCTTTCACCGTGGAGCGTTACAAATTATTATTAATAATATTCTACATATGACAGTGGCGCTCACATGAATCATTTGAATTCAGGGTGGCCATATATCAGTAAATTATGGGAAATGTCATTTTAAAAATTTTTTGTCAGGGAAGTTAAGAAATTGAGACTTTTTTCTACTTATTTTAAAAAATTACTACTTTTCAACTTTTTTCCAAACATTGTAAAAAACACCACAATTTTTAGTAAAAAAGTGCAACTTATTTTGATTTTTATAATGTTAATGGAAAATTTTTTGATGAAAATTAGCTTTTACAATAAAAATAATATATTTATGGTACTGCCATAAACATAGCCAATTCTCACATATTATATTGGTGGATATGAAACTGCCATACAGTATTGCTGTTTCAGCCATACATCCATGTCAAAATTGACATTATTTTTTTCACTGTAATTAAATTCTAGAAAAAAATTTAGGAAAATTATTTTAAATAGTTAATTTGAAGATAAAGTTTAGTTGATAACGCAAGCCTGCAAAAAATTAAAATTATGGTTGTCTTAGATCGAGAAGTCATTTCCCGCAGTATTATTTGGTGCGCTGAATCCAAATCTGGCAACGAAAACCTCCCATCACGTCACAGGGTTGCCACACAACTTGGAAATGTCAGGGAATTTTGATTGGAATCCTGGAAAATTATTGTTTTCTAAAGTTATTGTGCTTATTCTTGAAATTTAATTTTTCTTTATTTAATTCTATTTCAATTTTCTTAATTCAATTTTAAAAGATTTTCCTATACAATTCTTCTTCGCAATAATTCAATTATTTTCATAACTCATCACAAAATGTGAATTATTTTTAATACAATTTTAATGGAATCTCTCGAAGAATTTATAATTATTCTTAAAAATTTTATTAAAATTCAATTATTTTCAAAAATTTTAATGAAATTCTTTTTAACAAATTCAATTTCTTTCTCAAAAATTCTCCTCCAGTCAATGATTTTCAATATCTACTATTTTTAAAAAAAATTTCAAAAAGCAATAAATTATTTAAAAATTTTGTTTATAAATTTCTTCGCAATAATTCAATTATTTTTATAAATATGTAATACATTTTTTTACAGGGATTCAATTATTATTTTCATAGATAATAAAATTCATTGCAGAATTTCTATTATTTTTTATACAATTTTAATCGAATTCCTCGAAAAATGTAGTTATACTTGAAAATTTTATTAAAATTCGTTAAAATTATTTAATTATTTAAAAATTTGTTAATAAAATTCTTTATAAGAATTCAATTTTGAGAAACATTCAATTATTTAATAAATTATTCACTTTTTGTATTAAAAATAATTAGATATTTAAAAAGAAATATTATAAAAAAATTCTTCTTAAGAATTTAATTATTTTTAAAAGTAATAAAATTCTTAGCAGAAATTCAATTATGGTCAAAGTTTAATAAAAGTTATAGTCAAAATTATAATTATTTTTATAAATATTAAAATTTTTCTCTAAAATTCAATTATTTTCAAAAATTTTAATAAAATTCTTAGCAATATTTCAATTATTTAAAAAAAATTTAATAAAATTCTTGAGAAAATTTTCTCTCGATTTGCAAGTGTAGCATTCATTCGGAAAGCATCTGGCACTCTTTGAATAAATAGGCATCTTTTGGATTTAAGCGTTACGTGTATATATTGAACTGCAGTTTTTGAAATGTGCAAATAAATATTAATAACAATTTAAAAGAAAAAAAAATTTTTTCGTATTATACTCAAAGCTATTTATAGTATATTTGTATGAAAGTAAAAATAAAAAATTAAGAAACAGTTGCAGAGATTTTTAAAATTCCATAACTTTACAGACCATAAAATCCTTCAAATTAATTATTAATGTTTAATTTTTTTAAGTAATTCAAATTTAAATTAAAATTTGATAAATTAACTATACAATTTTTTGCTTCTAAAGGTCGTAGTTTTGTTCGGAGCGCATTACGCGTATTTGAGTTTCTTAAACATTGATTTTAGATTTACGCAGAAATAAATAATTTTTTTCATTCTTGAATTCAATTCTCGACAATTCAGTTGCGAGTCAACAATTAAGATACTAAACTTAATTTATGAATTTTCAATTTAGACAAACCACGGGATTTTCAAGAAATATAAAAATATAAAACAGAAAAGTTTACTCATATTTTACTTACAGGTTTAAACTTTCAATTAACATTTGTACATGATTTTATACTACAACAATAATAGAGAAAAAACCGTAAAATCCGACATTTAGTGTTTTACAAACATAGGATAGTTAGATAATTAAGAATCATAACTCTTATTTTAATATATGTAACTGTCCACGACAAAACACGGATTAGGTCCAAAAAATCAATTTGCGTTTTTTATGCTAATCGGCAGATTTTATGTTGCTTTTTCAAATGCAAAAGTCAAAAGTTTAAAATATCAATTGAGGAGCTGGATCGAAAAACCGGCTCTTCGCTCGGACCGCAAGCGTTAATATCAGTCGGGTGGCAGTGAGCGCCTCTGGGCCACTCACTCCTACCCGACTGGTATTAGCGCGTGCAGTCCAAGCGAAGAGCCGGTTCTTCGATCCAGCTCCTCAATTACTTTCGACAATATATCGTTTTAAAGATAGGTATGTCAAGCGTAGTTAACTTCAATCGTAGTACTTCAATCGCTCGCCCTGTGAAATTCACGTTTGGGAGCTAAGCCGTGTTTTCTAGTGGACCGTCACATATGGTCTATAGCCATAAATATAATGTAACAATATTTGGGGTTCAAGGACCATTCAAAAAATAATTAGAATTAGTAAGTAGAGGGTTCAAGCTTTAATTTGACTACTATGACAAGTCTCTAGCACGTCGGATTTACTCGGTAGAAATTTTCAAAAACTGCGAAAAACATGATTTTTTAAGAATTTACCCCCACTTTTCTCAAAATCCTGACGTGATGAAAGGTTTTCGTTGCCAGATTCGGATTCAGCGCACCAAATACTGCGAAAAATAACTTCTCGATCTCAGACAACGGAAATTTTTATTTTTTTGCAGTAGGCTTGTGTAATTTTAGAAAATAATTAAATGCAGAAAAGGTTGTAATTGTAATTTTGATAAATTATTGAAATTCATAAATTTTACTCATATTCCGTAAACTTTCATATTTTCGTATAAAAAGAATTTTGTCACGGAAAGCAATTTTAATGTCAGTAAATTGGCAGGGAAATTGATAAATTGAAACTTGTGAATTCAGTACGTACACTCAGAGAAAGTTTATTTCACTTAACCAAACTGTTTAATTAACCTATTTTATTTGTCACGATATAACAATTTTGTTGATTTAAATAAAAATTTTATTCATTTTAATTTAATTTTATTTTTATTACTTCCTCATAGAGGAAGTATTGTAATACCGAAATTTTTCGAGTTCGATTTTATGACATATTTTTATATTATTTGACCTCAGGAGTTCAAAAATGACATTTTTAAAAAATGTCATTCCGTATGTGTGTGTGTGTGTGTGTGTAAACATCACATTTTCATAAATATCTCGAAATCATAAAGAGCTATTGGACTGAATTTTTTTTTAAATTGTAGATCTCACCTGCGGAAATAAAGCGAGAGTACTTTCTGATATATTAATAAAGTTTGACAAAATTTTTTTTTTATTTTTAATTTTGCAAAAAAACGTTTTTTTCCCATAACTTTAAAAAAATGTTAGGACACCTATAAATGTTTTTTCATAAGTTTGTAGAGTTTTTTTAGACGCATCTTTTGAGCCCTAATAGAACATTTTTCGTCCATATTAACCGGAGTTATTAAACTTTTAAAAATCAAAAATTTTGGAAAATAAGACTTTTTTGAAAATTTTGTTGAAAACGTAGAAGTAACTTTAAAATTATCGTTATCAACTTGTAGAGCATTAAAAAACGCTTCGATTGACCTATTTTTGAACCTAATTAACTATAATAATCTTCGAATTCATTCATTCATTCATTCAGTCTGTCCACAGCCTGTATATTCTGTCCACAGTGAGAGAGAAAAATTGATAGAGAGAAAGAGAGGGAAGTATCGCCTGTCCTTTTAGTTTAGAGTAGGAGCGAAAGAGAGGCGAATATTATTATTATATCTATATATACAGTACCGTCCGAAATTGTCAGTCCACCCATTTTTAAAGGAATGAAAAAAATTTTTTAACATAAAATTCATGAAAACTAAAATTTTTTTTGGTTTATATTTTGAAAGACGATAAAATTTTGAAAAGAATAAGACCTTACAGAAGTCATTTGGCCAAAATTTGTAGAAGATATTCTTAAAAATCTTCATTTTCAATGTTTTACAAAAATTTGAATAACTTCTAAAATAATGAACGCTTTTTAATAATCTTAGGCTTATTTTAAAGGTCATTTTCTACGGAATAAGAATTACTTATAGGCATTAACCTGTAATTTTTTATTTGGAATAAGCATGACGTCAAAGTTTGACAAAAAAATTGGAAAAATTTGAAATAAATTTTTTGTACTAAAAACTATTCTAGAACATATATAAAACATGATATGGTGTAGATTTTTCAAGAAAATTTAATAAAAAAAAAATATGTTTAAATTTAAAAAATTATTTTTCTTTTAATAATATTATTTCAAATTTTTTGAATTTTTTTGTCCAACTTTGACGTCATGCTTATTCCAAGTAAAAAATTACAGGTTAATGCCTATAAGTAATTCTTATTCCGTAGAAAATGACCTTTAAAATAAGCCTAAGATTATTAAAAAGCGTTCATTATTTTAGAAGTTATTCAAATTTTTGTAAAACATTGAAAATGAAGATTTTTAAGAATATCTTCTACAAATTTTGGCCAAATGACTTCTGTAAGGTCTTATTCTTTTCAAAATTTTATCGTCTTTCAAAATATAAACCAAAAAAATTTTGAGTTTTCATAAATTTCATGTTAAAAAATTTTTTTCATTCCTTTAAAAATGGGTGGACTGACAATTTTGGCCGGTACTGTATATATATATAAAGTTAGTCTTTCCTTATATATTCTGTTCACAGTGAGAGAGAAAGAGAGGGAGGGAGGTATTGTCTCTTCTTTTAGTTTAGAGTAGGAGCGAAAGAGAGACGAATAGTTAAGAAAGTAATGCCCACTTTTGGGTTTAAAAGGGGGTATCATGTTTTCTCTATTCCCAGGGGGAAAAGTCGGGCGAATGCCGGATCGTCCAACCGTCTAGCGTCCGCGCCGGTTGAATTGGAGAGTCAATGCCAGTACAGGCAGTTTGTACCGATTCGGATGAAAATTTCTGCTGGCGCGGTACAAAGTCGGATGCGACTTTCGGTACACTCTTTCTACTGTCGGCACTACAGGCGCGGTATAAGATTTGATCCGACGCCGGATCAAAATTTATACCAACTAACAACCGGCGTTGTACTGGCGTTCGTCCGTCTAACGACCCGAGCGGTACAGGATTTGATCCGACCGCCGGATCAAAATTTATACAAACTAGCAACCGGCGTTGTACTGGCATTCGTCCGTCTAACGACCCGAGCGGTACAGGATTTATACCAACTAACAACCGGCGTTGCACTGGCATTCGTCCGTCTAACGACCCGAGCGGTACAGGCATTCTACCGACTGAGAACTAAATAATTTATATTATTATTAATAAGATTTTAATTAATAATAATAAGCTAAGAATATGGTTATTGTTATCTATTCTTTCAAAACAATTTAATGCTTTTCATAGGATAATTATTTTTTTAATCAACACACTATTTATAATCTTCTAAAATAGATTTCTTACAAAGTGAAAATTTAGCTATATTTTTATTGTTTCCAATAAAAGTTGATGAAATAAAATGGATAAGATAATAATTAAAGTAATAAAAATTTTAAATCCTTTACGTTTTAAAAACTTTTGTATAGGAAAATTTTTTGAAGTTTAAATACTAAAAAAGGAATTAATAATGCAAGAATATAAAATTTAATTGTAAAAGTGAATAAATTTGAAAAATAGGTTATAATTATATTTTTTAATAATATTTATTATTTATTTATTAATTGATAATAATTAATAAATATTAAAGACTTAATTTTTTTGTTATATTCAAGTTTCTATAATAATTATAGAAATTCTCCTGGAAAAATTTAAGGAAATTTCGATAACAGATTATTTTAATGAAATATTTTCAATTACACTTAATTATTTAAACTTAAAAATAATTAATAATAATCTTAATGTTTAAAAAATCTTAATGTTTTAAAATTTACGGTTTATAAATAAATTTTGACCAAAAAATATCTGGTAAATTATATTAATTTTTCCTTAATGAAAGTTAAACAAATTAAAAAAAATTATTTTGAATATAATTGCAGAAAAAATTTTTAATTATAAATATAGTTTTCATCTAATTATTTATAAATATAAAACACTAGATTTATTTACATAATATTCATAAAATGCTAAAATATTCAATTTGTTTTTAAATTATTATTTATTGTTGTATAAGTTGCTAAAATTGTTTGCTCCCTAGCGGTACTGTATATGGGTTCTGTTATGCTCACATCCGCAAGCGAGCGAATAGCGTAGTGGTTAGCGTATTAGACTTCGGTGCGTAGATTAGGATAGGCTTGGGTTTCGTATCCCCCTGCGAGCGTTTAGAATTTTAATGTGTGAAAAAAATTTTAAATGTGTAAAAAATGCTTCAAATGATCCATAAATAAATGTTAATTAACATGCACCATGCATAGTTAATTAAATATTTTTTTTATTTTATTTTTCAATAGAGAATATAATTTGGCCCGCATCGCTTGCTAGGCGGACGAATGCCAGTAGAACGCCAGTAGAAAGTCAGTCATCTTTCGGAACAAAATTTGGCCCGTCCTGGTTGCCAGACGGACGAATGCCGGTACAACGCCGGATGTTCGGCGGCATCAAATTTGTACCGAGCCGGACGCGCGGCCTGTACAACACATTGTCAGGTTCCAGTAGAATGTCTGCACCGCTCCGGCCGTCAGGCGGACGAATGCCGGATGTTTGGCGGTATTAAATCTGCACCGATCCGGTCGTCAGGCGGACCCATGCCAGTACAGTCTTACCGACGTTTGTACTGGCGCGGTACCCTGTTAGTGGGAAATTTCCCCCTGGGTTTTCCGTGTCATGTAGAAAGAGAGGAACAGAATTTGATAGGGGAAGGAAAAGTGGGGAATTTTACTTTCAAGCCAAAATACGAAATGGGCGTCTTATTTCCTTATTGGCTAATTATTTTTCTTTTTTCACTCACAGATAGATTAAGGAGTGAAAGAGTGGGAGATCGAGAACGAGGTATGAGTGAGAGGTATAAATTTTGTCGTTGTTCCATAAACCAAATAGGCAATTTTTTACCAATTTTTGACCCCCACCCCGCCTACGGTTGTGAACAATCGCAAATATTTTTAAAAACTAATTCTTATAATTATTTAAAATTCAATTATCTTCGAACAATGTAAATAAAACTTTATGAATATTTACTTTTTGGACTTATTGAATTTTTTAAGAAATTATGGTCCCGTTTATAATTAAAATTCTCCAAAAATTTGATCATTTTTATCAATATTTTTTAATAAAAATTCATTTCCCTGTCTATGGTGTTAATATACAGTAGGGCAAAAAAGCCGTACTAATGTTTGAAATTATCAGGGAAACAATATTAAAGGGTCTAGTTCTCATTGGGAGCGTTCACAAATGATGTCACGTTTTTGGGAGTAGGGGGGGGTCTCTACTAAACGTGACACAATGTATTTTTATATGTGAAATTGCGTGACAGGGGGGAGGGGTGCTCTAAAATCCCGAAAAATTGCGTGACATCATTTATGAACACTTTCATTGGAAGACAATTATTTTTCGTTAAAAGTAAATATTTCAATGAAAAAAACATTCTAATTTATAATATTTTTCATGAAACTCTGATACAATGAAAATATCCTATGTCCGGTTTTCCCCATAGGCTCATTTTGAGAATAAATATTTGTTTAAAAATAAGGTATATATACTACACATGGCTGTTTCGAAATTCTAAACAACACTTTTGACAATTTCGCCATTTCGGTGATATTGACACCTCGGCAGTTTGCCCCACTCTCCCTTAATATTATAATATTATTTTAATTTGATTAACCCATTAACGCCTAAAATAAGAAAATTCTTTGCGCAATTTCAACCTATACTTTTATGAATAAAACGGATCATATTTTATACCGCAAGTATATTTCTTATAGGTATTTAGTGTGTTCTTTTCGATTCCGGTGCGAAAAAAAGAATTTCGTTCAACCCAAAAATTAAATATGGCTGTATTAATTTCAATGACACAAAAGAAATTTCATTTTTTCAAGTTTGATAATTTTTTACCAATTGAACGTGCGTGAATAATATTCAATTCTTATCCATAGAGGCACAAAAATTGTATACTTTTAAGAAACGTAAATTAGAATATGGCGGACCAAATTGTTACTTGGGGGTTTCCGGGATCGCTGATTACGAATTTGATGCCAGATTTCAAAAATTCAAAATGGCGGACATCTTTTGTAAAAATTGATTCAATTTGCCTGAAAATTGTTACTCGGGGGTTTTCGGGGTCGCTGATTGCGAATTTGATATGAGATTAAAAAAAATTCAAAATGGCGGACATCTTTTCTAAAAATTGATTCAATTTGCCTGAAAATTGTTACTCGGGGGATTTCGGGGTCGCTGATTACGATTTCGATTTTAATTTTTTAAAATGTGAAATAGCGGTTTCAATTTAGTGTATAAAATGTCCAAATAAAAACGAGATCAGAATAAAATGTTCGTCTACCTTCGTGACAATGTGAAAAACAAATGCCTAACGCGAAACCAGCATCATAATGATTAATGAAATATTCATTACTATATTCGTAATAATCAGAAAAACAAATGCCTAACGCAACGACGAAATCAATCTAAAATGATTGACTATATTTGTAAAAATCGGAAAACAAAAGCCTAACATGAGAACGTGATCCGAATAAAATATGAATCTACATTTGTGACCATCCGATAAACAAATGCCTAATGAGAAAACGATGTCAAAATTAAATGTTCGTTTACATTCGTGACTATAAAAAAACAATTGCCTAACACAGACTCTAACATTGGATTAGTAAAGAGCAACCCTGAAAACCCCCTACTAACAATTTTTAGGAAAATTGAATCAATTATTAAAAAGATGTCCGCCATATTGGATCCGCCATTTTGAATTTTTAAAATCTGACATCAAATTCGTAATCAGCGACCTCGAAAACCCCCGAGTAACAATTTTCAAGCAAATTGAATCAGTTTTTAGAAAAGATGTCCGCCATATTGGATACGCCATTTTGAATTTTGAAAAAAGGACATCGGATTTGTAATTAGCGCTCCCAAAATCTCCCGAGTAACAATTTTCAGGCAAGTTGAATTAATTTTTAGGAAATATGGCCGCCATATTGGATCCGCCATTTTGAATTTTTAAAATCTGACCTCAAATTCGTATTCAGCGACCCCGAAAACCTTTATATACGAGCAATGACGTGAATTGCACTGCTACAAAAAAGTCGGGCAGTAAAGGGTTAATTCTATTTGCGAAAGAACCTCCTTATCATCTTGAAGAAGATCTGTAATTGCATTAACGTTTTATAAACATTTTACAATATGGAATAGTTTATACGAGTTTAAAAAAGGCATATTTTGTAACTGACTTTCAAATTTTTTTCGCTGATAACGAATTCTTGAAATAATACAGTTTTCCAGAAAACTGACAATTTAAGGAAATAATTATAAAAAAAAATATTATTATATTTATGTCGTAAAACTGAAATATCGCGCGCGCTTTAGCGCGCGTAGCTCTGCTAGTTCGATAATAAATTTCAAAATTATTGGTATTTTAAAAACCAAAAATTGTGAAAAATGACATTTTCTCAACTTTTTTGATTGAAAATTTTTATTTAACTATTAAATTATTGTAAATATCTTGTAGTGTATTTAAAAATACATTGATTGACTCAAAATTCAATTACTTTTACCATATTTATAAAAAGTCATTCATATATTTCTATTATTTTTATCTCTATGAGGAAGTAAAGTGTTCATGAAATGAGCACCAAAATTATACAAAAAAATACAACTTGGCAGCGGTTTTTAATTATTATTTAATTTAATTTTTGTTCGGCACAACGCACAAATTTGTTTGATTCAACCAAATCATTTTATTTGAGTCATATAAAAATATTTGCTTGTCTCAAAAAGTAAATATGTGAATTTAAAAATGTCGATCTCACTTGTCTACAGTCCGCGTTCGCGTCAAATTTATTAGTTAAATCGGTAAATCAAAGAAAAAAAATTATAAGTGTCTGTTAAATAAATACATTGTGTTCATTTTAGACTTACTGCATATTTAATTTGTACCATAGTGAGAAAAATATTTACAAAAAGGCTTTGTGAAGTTTTTAGTAGGTTGTTTCGAATAAACTTTTTTCTGAGTGCATGTATAAAAATCATATAATATGTTTAATGCGGAATATTTTTAATGTTTTTTATAATTAAGTAATTTTGTTTATATGAAGAAATATATAATATTTTACTTAATTATTGTTATTTATTTTCCTCTAATAATGTTTGAGTTTGCTAATTTATAATATTTTTTAGTATACGTATATTATTGGTTAACTTATGGTTTATAATATGTATAATTTTAAAATATCAATAATTATATAATAAATTATAAATTAACCAATAATATGTACTAGAAAATATTAAATTAGGAAATTCAAATATTATTAGAGGAGAGTTTAATTCAGCTTTCCTGAACATTTATTTAATCGGGGCATTTAAATTTGTACACAACTTTCAATAAACATTGCAATTAAATATTCCGAATATTGCACAGTGGGCCAGAAACGCCAAATTTTGGCCAAAAAGCAACACATCTATAAATGACAGTTAATCATTTTTTTGCTATTTATATATACATTAAAGAATGTAAAAATAAAAGAACTATTTTATTCGGACTTTTTAATTTCTTCTGGAACATGATTAAACAACAAATATACAATTAAATATCTCACTGTTGTGTTATATAAAAATATTTAAAAAACATGATAATATTTGATAATATCATTTTTTTGCTTCTAACACTACATTCACACTAAGAAATATTACTCATGAGAAAAAATTATTTTAAAAAATACATAATTTCATAATTTTAAAGGTAATTATTTTAAAAAATTGAATTTTTTACTCCTAATGCGCTCTGCTGTTTCCTCATAACATTACATAACACTCTATATTGAATATTTAAACACACTGTTGTCTTCTTCTAAGTATGTAGTTTATTAATTTTTTGCGCCTTTTAATATTTGGCTGCAGAAATAACAATTTACCATAGTCTTGTCATGGGGAAGATGAAACTCCATACTATGCACTTATTCTTTTATATATTAATTTTTTTTGCATTTTCTAAATGTTAATTGCAAATATAAAATTGAAGTTAAAAATAACGGATCCAATATGGAGGACAAAATTTTTTTTAAATTAATAGAATTTCATGACACTTGGTATCATATCAAGGAGATTTAGAGCTTGTTATATTTCGAATATCAACCCTTTAACGACGAGATGTGCTACTTTTCAACATGAATTTCAATCTCCTACAATTAGTAAAAAAGAGCCATACAAGTTTTTAAAAGTCCATACCCTACTATTTTTAGGGTCGCTCTTTCGAATGATGTGGTCAAAATTTTCAAAAAATGATATTTAACCCTTCTTTTTTCAAAAATACTAAAAAAAGTCAAGTTTTTTTAATGTCATTTTTTTCAAAAGAATTTTTTTTCTGTCATAACACTTTTCAAATACAACAAAAAGTATCAGAAATGTGTTCTCGATAGTTGTACTTGAAAAATATTCATTTCTAATTTTTATTTTTCTCGATTTTGTATTTAAAATGGCGCTTGAAGGACAAAAATTTTTCCTTATTTTACGTAAGATGACAAACTTTTTCCAAATTGCTCAAATCTGATTAAAATTTGTTACTCAGGGGTTTTTGGGGTCGCTGATTACGAATCTGATGTAGTTTTTCAAAATTAAAAATGTCAGATCTAATATGGCGGACGAAATAAAAAAATTGTTCAGATTTCCTTGAAACTCGTTACTCGGGGGTTTTTGGGGTCGCTGATTGCGAATTTGATATCAGATTTTCAAAATTCAAAATGGCGGATCTAATCTAACAGACGACTTTTTTAAAAATTGATCGAATTCGCTTGAAATTTGTAACTCTGGGGTTTTTGAGGTCCCTAATGACGAATCTGAGATCAGATTCCAAAAATCCAATGTGGCGGATCCAAAATGGCGGACTAATTTTTCAAAATTTCTCAAACCTTATAAAAACTCGTTACTCGTGGGTTTTTGTGGTCGCTGGTTACGAATCCAAAGTTAGTTTTTCAAAATTCTGGATTTCTGTGTAAAATAGTATTTATTTGTATTAATGGTTTGTCCTTACCAATTCTTATAGCTATTTTATACTAAGCATTATGAAGATTAAAAAACGAACATCGGATTTGCAATCATAGGACTAATTTTTTAATTTCGTCCGCCATATTCGATCCGCCGTCTTGAATTTTGAAAAACTAACATAGATTTTTTCGTACAGTAGATCACTTTTAACTTTCCTTGTCACATATTGTGAAATATAGATTAGCTGATACTGATAGAGTCAGAGCAAATAGAGTATAATAATTCCGCTATTTTGAATTGAAGCAAATCCGAACAATTTTTTTATTTCGTCCGCCATATTAGTTCCTCCATTTTGAATTTTTAAAAACTAACATCGGATTCGTAGCCAGCGACCCCGAAAACCTCCGAGTAACGAGTTTCAAGCGAATCCGATCAATTTTTTAAAAAGTCATCCGCCATATTGGTTCCGCCATTTTGAATTTTGAAAATCTGGTATCAGATTCGTAATCAGCGACCCTGAAAATCCCCAAGTATTCAGTTTCAAGCCAATCTGGTCAATTTGTTATTTCGTTGTCCGCCATATTAATCCGCCATTTTTAATTTTAAAAAACTAATATTGGATTCGTAATCAGCGACCCCGAAAACCCCCCAGTAACGAGTTTCAAGCGAATCCGATCAATTTTTTAAAAAATCATCCGCCATATTAGATCCGCCATTTTAGATTTTTAAAATCTGACTTTATATTTGTAATCAGCGACCCTAAAAACCCTTAAATATAAAGTTTTTTTAAAATATATTAATTTTTTCACTTTTATGTCAGCCATATTGGATCCGCCATTTTGAATTTTTAAAATTTGACTTCATATTCGCAATCAGCGACCCCAAAAACAGTTAATGTGATAATTGACTACTTTAAATTTTTTGAGAATTATGAATTTTGGCCAAAAATAAATGTTCCTGGCCCACTGTGTATTGCAAGTAAATATTTAATAAATTTTTAGGAAAGTTTCATTGCTGTGGGGGATTTGATATTTAATTTTATTTTATATTTAAATTTTAAAAGGATTTTTCATGCGATCTTTTTAGACAAAAACCTAACCAAAAACTTTTATTCTTGCACATGAGCCATTAAACAAGGTAAGATAAGGGGTCTACTTTTATGCTTTTGTCTCTTATTTCTATGCGCCTAAGAATGCCTCTCACGGTAAAAGGTATAACTCGAGCACTCTATTCTAATAACTCTATGCAAAAAAACCCATAGATACCTATGTTTAATTGAAATTTATTGATTTTAAAATTTTTATGTCCGCCATATTGGATTCGCTATTTTGAATTTTAGAAATCTGACATCAGATTCGTAATCAGCGACACAAAAAACCGTTAAATACCACTGTTCATCATAATTAATTAATTTTGAAAATGGTACATTTTTGGCATATATTTATATGTATATTGCAATATTCTTATTATGTTGAAAAATTATGAAAAGGCGCAAAATGGCACATATTGGTGTCAAAGTATACATGCTAAGTAATCGTTCAATAACTTGTTTTTCCAAATATTATGCGGCTCGGAGGAGCTCGACTAACTGAAAGTCGGCACTCTATTGAAAAACCCACTATTTGTTAACTTCAATGGAGCTACCTCTTAATAAATATTATTTTTTTAAAGTAACTATTGGTTTTTTTACTTTAATATATCTGTTAAGGAGAAAAAATAAGTACTTATACAAAAATAATTTATTTATTTCTAGATATATTAAGTATTTCAATGAAAAACATTTTATTATTTTATCTCAAATGTTAAACTTTAAATAGTTCTAGAAGACACAATTTTTATTATTTAACAAATCTTTTATGCAATAAATTCCTTATTTACTATTAAATACTGTGGATAAATTCATTTGTGCATATTTGAAAGTTGAAGAATTGTATTTTTGGCCAAAATTCGATGATCCTGGCCAACTGTTTATTGTTTAAATAAATTAAGGGGTTACACCGCTTTGATCCGATTAAAATACACGCCTTTTAAGAATTATTATACTAGGTACTTTTGAACGACAAAAAAAAATTTTTTTTCAAAAATGTAGGTCCGACAGAAAATCCGTTTAAAAAAATGCATTTTTCTCAAAATGGCATCGATTTGAAAGGAAAAATGCATATTTTTGCCTAAATTTTATTACTGAAGGTTATCTAAAAAATTTAAATATTAATATTTCGCAAAAACCATACGTATTTTGCTAGATGATTATATCACAAACAAAATAAAAAAAAATTATAAAGAGAATCGATTGAAAATTCTGGCATTTAGAGTGTCCACCAATTTTTAAAATACACTTTTTAGAAAAAAGCGTTTAAAATTTTCACTACAACATAAACATTAGCGCGAGACTCTGATTAAACAGTTGGAAAATTATCTTTTCACTTGAGATATTGATATATAATTAATGACATATCATTTTTATGTCCGTAAAAATTACTTTTAGCAAAAAAAAATTTTTTCGAGTTTTTGAAAGTTTCAAAGTGGTGTAACCCCTTAAGAAAAAAAAATTATTATTTATTTTTCTACAAAATATTAAAATTGAATGGTTTCCCTGCAATTTTGTAATCGAAAAATTTTCTATAATTATATATTTCGAAATTTTGCAAAACTATTTTTACAACTTATGTATGTCCTCTAGGACAAATGTTTTATAATATCTTTAAAACTATCAAATCCAAGGTATATAAAACATCCTGCGCAGGCAAAAAAAATCGGCTCAAAATATTAATTTTCATTGACAATCTAAGTTGTTACATAATTTTTCTTTTTCGTACTCTGCACGCAAAAAAAAGGTTGGATAATACATCCAATTTTTATTGGCTAGAAAGAAATTAGCTTTTATACCTATGTAAAATCATATATGAAAAAATGGCGTTGGTTCCAGTGACAATTTTAAATTTATACTTATGATTAGTCATTATATCAATTTAGTTGGATACGGTTTCCAACGAGTTGGATGTAGCAGCCAACTGAAATTTGTAAGTCCCGATTCCTGTGATGCGCATGCGCTGTCAAGAAGTTGCGACTCGATTCCGACAATATCGTGCGTAAACGTGAACTGTCAAGACGAAAATACTACAATGGACGAAAACACAATAAATTTTTTGAAAATAATCGCGTCAACAAACTGTGAACATTTAATAACATTGTTAAACGAAAGAGATTAAGTGAAAGTGAAAGTGTCAAGTAATAAAGTAGCAAAATTGAAATCATAGTTTGTAAAATTCTGCCTTCGCTTTTACAGAGAATCTTATAGATTATGAAACACTATTATCTCTTACAGAGAATATGTTTTTGATAAATTAATTATTTGTGATGAGGAACAATGGCTCCACGATGAGGAATACCTAACGCGGAAAAAATTTTTAGGTTATGTTTGTTAATTTTAAAGTAAAAAAATCATAAAGAGAATTAATTTTCAGTGATAACTAATAATATTTAAATCTTAATTATATCTAAAACATTCAATAAGAATTAAATTAGTAAAATTAAATAAACAAATAATTTGATTAATATTCATGTGTAAATTTAATTAAATTAAATTGGTTGTCCTGTCCAACTAAATAGATCGCGCTCCAGACACTATCTATAATAGCTGGGGTATCCAACACATAGTATACTGTATCAAACTATTTTTCTGCATGTAGGATAGTCTTATTTGCACTCCTTGTACGAACAATATCTCTTATGACGCTCTATTCAAGAAAAGGCACTTTTGTACTTATCTCCGGAGTTACAAAAAAACGCCGTTTTATGCGTATTTCATTTGTCCTCAAAAAAACACTGATACTTGAAAGTTTATTTAAATAGAAATACGTAAGCACAAATAACCATTTTTCTGCCATTTGATCCATCACTGGTGCAACCACCCTATTTTTAAAATTCGGTAAATTACAATAAACAATTACATGATCATATATATTTTAAAGTTTTAAAAAAAACTATTTTAAATTTTTACAGATTGAATGTCGAACAAGAGAAAGTTTGGAAGAAATTGAATACGACGATCACGAAGAACAAGTAATTTTCTTTTAATTAATAACTTTTAAACGAAACATTAATTTATTTTACATTAAAATAAAATATGATATAGATTAAATTACTATTTTGAAGGCACTTTCTGGTTAAGAATTTATTTTTTTGCAAGAGAATATTCTTTAGTATCGTAAAACTGATTTTTTAAAATGTTCATTTTCCACCTATCCGAGTTACGGTGATAGCCACATATTCTCAACATGCCCTGTTATTTTGAAAGATATTGGTCAAGTCGTTTTTAAAACAAAATACTCAACAGTTTAAAATGATTAATTTTGAGAAATACTCTTTTTAAAATTTAAGTAATGTTTATTATATCACACTGAGAGAAATGGACAGTCAAATTTTGATGTTAAAAAGTTGATGTTACTCGATACTATCATTATGCTACTGGCTACCATCAAAGATGTTACAAAAATATAGTTATGCTACCCCGTACTATCAAGATTTTCCTCCGTATAATCTTGATGGTAACGGTTACTATCTAGATAGCTGTCCGTATTTGTAGCATTGAAGATGGTCACCCTGACCATCATTATGTTACCCACTACTATAAATTTCTATCCGTGCAACAGCACCTTGTCTTATCAATGATGTAACTTTCTTAAAACATGAATATAAAAATTTCTTTATTTAAGAAAACATGGAAACTTTCATAAAAATATGATTACATTTTTTCGAAATCTGTATAGCTGTTTATAAGAAATCAAAGATTATTTGATTCTTTAAAGAAATACAACAACCCGTGTGGAAAAAGCCCCCATCAAGCCCACA
Source organism: Leptopilina heterotoma (assembly GCF_015476425.1). Taxonomy (NCBI): domain Eukaryota; kingdom Metazoa; phylum Arthropoda; class Insecta; order Hymenoptera; family Figitidae; genus Leptopilina; species Leptopilina heterotoma. The sequence continues at coordinate 149,322 of NW_025111004.1, forward strand.
AGACGTGAGGGCCCCCAGCAGGGAACAACAAGAGCTGATTCATGTGGTTAAATCCATGAGGGCCACGCAGGGGGCCCGCATGGATTGCCCACATCATTGACTTGCAAAAATTTCTAAGTCCAAACCACAAATAAGTTTTTATTACTTAAAAATTAATATTAATAATGATTATAAACAATGAGAAAATCATTTTTAACAAAAAATTATTTACACTTTTTTGAAAATATCGAACTCATATGAGCGATTCCATGTCAAGTGATCAAGGTGGAAAACATTTTTTCTCCAATCGTGCCTAAACTTGGGGCTTTTGTAGTACTATTGGATAGTGATTTTTGGTTAAAATATTCTTTAATTTAGTCAAATATTTTCCCAGGGGGAGGGGGTGAAAGTTTAGGGTTTTTCGGTACAATGCTTATTTTGATAATTTTTTACTCTTAAACAATTAAACATGGAAATTTGACCGAGTACAGTTTCGAAAGGTTTTTTCATGCTCTTTCGATTGGAAATAAGCATTTTGAAAAAAAAACTTTTTTGACCAAAAAAAATCAAAATTAAAAATAAATTTTAATTTTTGGGGGGGAAGGATACGATTTTTTTTTAAACGAAAGCTGAGGTTTTTTCCTAAAAGGACATATAAATGAGAAAGTGGGACAAAAATGTTTAAACACTGAAAAAAAGAGATTTCTACCAAATAGAGCCAAAAACCGGGTTTTTAGCACTCCGGTCAGTAGAAATCTCTTTTTTTCAGTGTTTAAACATTCTTGTCCCACTTATTCATTTATATGTCCTTTTAGGAAAAAACCTCAGCTTTCGTTTAAAAAAAAAAAAAAAAAAATCGTATCCTTCCCCCCCAAAAATTAAAATTTATTTTTAATTTTGATTTTTTTTGGTCAAAAAAATTTTTATTTTCAAAATGCTTATTTCCAATCGAAAGAGCATGAAAAAACTTTTCGAAACTGTACTCGGTCAAATTTCCATGTTTAATTGTTTAAGAGTAACAAATTTTCAAAGTATACATTGCACCGTAAGACCCCTTGATCACTTGACGTGGAATCGCTCATATGCAAGCAAATCCTTGAGGGCCCACACGAGGGGCCCTCATGAATCGCCCACATTATCAACTAGCAAAAATTTGACATTTTTTGTAAATAATAAAAATATTGATTTATAAATATTTATGGTTATGTTATGGTTATTACCCAGTGTGCAGAGTTACAGAATAATTCTATAACTATTCCAGAACAAAAAGAACAAGTTCTGTAACTGGTGAGGAACAGGCAGATCAAAATTTCGTCCCCCTAGAGGCACAAAATTGGAACCAAAGTCTGTATCAATTCTAGAACAAAACTAGAACATTGTTTTAGAACAAATTTATAACAATTCTATAACAAAAACGATTTATCATAAATAATACCCAAGCAGAAATTTAATAGTTGCATAGAACAAATAAATGTTTATGATTATGAATAAAAATATGAATAACACAGGCACACAAAAAAATAAAGTCAAAACCCAGAGGTTACACTTCCATATCCCAATGTTTTTGGGGTCGCTGAAACCGAATATGACCATGAAATTTATTTTCATCGGCCATTTTCCCGCTACCACCCCCTTACACCTGCTCTCGGGGGTTGAAATTTCAGTTTAACAAAAAGTGGAGTAGGGTGCCTATTCCTATGTTTTTTGGGTCGCTAAAACCAAAAAAGAATACCAAAAACAAATTCTTCCCTCCCTTAACCCCCTACAACCCCAAGGTGAGAGGTCGAAATTCGAATTTTCACGAAAAGTCGATTACGGTATCTAAACCTACATTTTTTGGGTCGCTGAAACCAAAAAAGACTACCAAAATCAAATCCTTTCCACCCCGACCCCCTACAACCCCCTGCAATAATTTTTTCAAATAAAACGAACCAATTTTTGTGAAATTGAAAATTAAATATTACACGGAAAGAAAAATCTAGCTTTTAAAGCATGAGATAACTTTATACTCTTTTGGCAGTTGCGTTTGCTTACCTATAAACGCAAGAATATATGCATTTTAAGCATTAAGTATCTCAATGGAAAATACGTATGATGAACTTACTTTCATACTAAGAACTTAATAGTCTAATCGCAAAGACGTTATGCGCCCGGAGTAAGAGACATCGTCTTGCTATTATTGCAAAGAGTTTCACCGTTTTCGGCGGTGATTCAGCTGCAACAAGCGATTTGGCTCCTCCTACTTGCCCTCTCCAACCGTCTGACGTCGCATGTGTAAGAAAAGCCGGCGTTGTTTTGGTGTTAGTTCGATCTAGTGTACATCGTTTTTATATTTATCTTTCTCGTTTGATCGATTTTCTTTGGTAAGTATGTCAAAAATACATTTGTACATTGTTTTAAATGAATTGTTTAAACAGTATTCGAGGTAATAATGCACAATTAATGTAATGGAAATAAATGATATCCGAGAATTTAACAGCTGATGCAAACATAACCTTATTATTATATTATATCTTATCTGAAACACAATTATTAATCTTAAAAAGGAAATGTAATTACACGGAGAAAAATAGTTAGCTATTTTAGCTAATTTTTAGCTACCTTAGCTATCCTTAATTGCTATTATATGGATAGCAATTATTGTTAGCTAATGCAGCTAATATTTAGCTAAATTAGCTAACTTTTTTTGCTAAAACAGCTAATTATTAGCTGTAATAGCTAAAAACTCGCTATCCATATAATAGCAAACTCATTTTTCTCCGTGTATATAAAAGTATAAGTATAGTGTATATAAAAGTTTCAAAAAAATATTTTATAATATTTTCACAAGATTGAGGTTATGTTATTAAGTGTTTGCACTGCTGGAAGTAAATAAAATTAAATAACCGTTTGATAAACAAAAAATGTAGTTATTTTAATTAACCTGTATTTTTTTAAACTAAGTATTATTCTTTTAAATGTCAAAATAATCTACATCTTTTATTTATAATATTTTTTTATTGGAAAAACATTATAAATAAAAGAAGCATGTATTTTCTCTAACGGGCGAAATAGTCACTCCGAAATACTTCTTTTAAGTAGTTAAAAAGTTTTTTAAATTTACGAATGTTAGAAAAACCATTTTCTTAATCAAAAACGAAGGTAAAAATTGTAAAAACATTTCAAATTAAACTTGAATAAAGTTTAGAATTTAAAAATTGGAATATTAATAAGGTTATGTCTGCATCAGCTGTTAAATTCTCGGATATAATTTATTTCCATTACATTAATTGTGCATTATTACCACGAATACTGTTTAAACAATCCATTTAAAACAATGTACAAATGTATTTTTGACATACTTACCAAAGAAAATCGATCAAACGAGAAAGATAAATATAAAAACGATGTACACTAGATCGAACTAACACCAAAACAACGCCGGCTTTTCTTACACATGCGACGTCAGACGGTTGGAGAGGGCAAGTAAGAGGAGCCAAATCGCTTGTTGCAGCTGAATCACCGCCGAAAACGGTGAAACTCTTTGCAATAATAGCAAGACGATGTCTCTTACTCCGGGCGCATAACGTCTTTGCGATTAGACTATTAAGTTCTTAGTATGAAAGTAAGTTCATCATACGTATTTTCCATTGAGATACTTAATGCTTAAAATGCATATATTCTTGCGTTTATAGGTAAGCAAACGCAACTGCCAAAAGAGTATAAAGTAATCTCATGCTTTAAAAGCTAGATTTTTCTTTCCGTGTAATATTTAAAAATTATTGCAGGGAGTTGTAAGGAGTCGAGGGTGGAAAGGATTTGATTTTGGTAGACTTTTTTGGTTTCAGCGACCCAAAAAAGTAGGTTTAGACACCGTAATCGACTTTTCGTTGTAGGGGGTTAAGGGAGGGAAGAATTTCTTTTTTGGTTTTAGCGACCCAAAAAACATAGGAATAGACACTCTACTTCACTGTTATTTAAACTGAAATTTCAACCCCAGGGAGCAGGTGTAAGAGGGTGGTAGCGGGAAAATGGCCGATGGAAAAAATGTTTCATGGTCATATTCGGTTTCAGCGACCCCAAAAACATGGGAATAGCGGGGTGTGACCTCTGGGTTTTGACTTTTTTATTTTTTTGTGTGTCTGTGTAATTAATAGAATTTTTTTTTGCAATAAATTTTTGAAAAATATTTTTCTTATTTTCTTTAATAATTTAAACAGACTATCTTTTTTATTAAAATTAATGACTAAATTATTATTATCACTGTTAATAATTATTTAAACTTATACTTTATGTAACAATATTCAGAATTATACACAGAACACTTGCATAGCCACGCAAGCTTGGAAGTGATTTTACTTCAACTTCCTTTTGAATTGTGGGACCGTTATGTACAGTGCTAAAATTATCAACTGAAATGTAATATACTTAATAAAAAAATAACTATAATATATGGGGCATTCCAGACCAAATCGGAAATTATTTTGCTTTTGCATCTCAGATTTTTTTTAAACATTTTTTTTCTTTTAGTAGGGGAGTATAGTCGAGGTTGGACCACTGTCTAGGTAGGCCATTCGCGTTTTTTGGCAAGTTCACTAGCGCCACCTACGCGCATGCTTGTCAAAGCTTGTCTTAGTAGAACCTAACTTTTTGTTCAATTACATTTTCGGAGGATCGAAAATTGTGTTTTCTGTGACGTCGGTACAAAAAAAGCTCAAAAAAAGTTTTGTGCATAATGTGAAAAACCATTAATATAAGATAAAAACAAATTGAATCGTCAAGGCAAGTATGCAGAAAATTTGTGGGACTCATAGTTGAAAGAAAAACAAAGTAAAAAATCGAATCACGAAACGTATTTCTTTATGGTTACAACAATTCGGTAATGTTACTTACTGTCAAAGTCGGCCACTATGTGTTTAAAATGCGCAAAGATGAGGACGAGCAACTTCATTTGCAAAAACTGCAATTCTGTATAACTCATAAAATAATTGATCATCTTATTAATATTTTAGTGCAAAATTTTTTTTTTTATATTTATTTTTTTATATTGTTTATTTTTATTATTTTATTATTTCATTAAGTTACAAACTGTAAACAATAAAGAATCAATTTTCTGTAACTCCAAACATGTTATTATATTTTTTAACGATTAATGCCCTTTGACTTTTAAACATGGCCGACCTTGACTTTAAGGACCAACCTCGACTACAATATTTTTTTTAAATCTTTATAACTTTTTCATTTTAAAACCAATCAATTTACTTCATACAGAAAAGATGTTCCTATTAAACAAGACATTCCAACCATATACTTCAATTGTCCAAATTCATTTTTGAAAAAAAGTTATAAACAAAAGTCAAAAAGGTAGCCGACCTCGACTTTGTTCCCTTACTCTTTGAAATGAGATACCTTAAATTTTTTCGAATTTTATCATAAAGCGGTTTAGGAGATACAGATTTATGAAAAATGACGTTTTTTATGTAAATTTTTTTTAAATGCTTATAACTCGGTCAAAAATTGATCAAATTGGACGTTTTTATAATGAAAAGTTTTGTTTTCACTGGTAGTTTTTAATAAAAATATTTTGAGATGCAAAAGCAAAATAATTTCCGATTTGGCCTGGAATGCCCCATATATATATATATATATTATATACCGTCAACAGGGGTAATTATGGAACATCAGAGGTAAATATGGAACGCGTAATTCTTTTTTATGTATAATTTTTGTGGTACATTATTTCAATTTGGCAATATTTATGTTTAAATAACTTCGACAAAAAATTTTTTTTGCGAATGGAAATTAAAGGAAATCTTTAGAACAATGTTCACAATATTTTTGAATAGCTAATTAAACTTTTTTGTACACTTTACATTTTTAGTGAAGAAGGAATTCAAAAAATCGCGTTTTTTTGTTCCATAATCATCCCTGTTGACGGTAAATTTTTTTATTACAAATAATAATATATAATTATGTTACAAATAATAACAAATTTTAATTAATTAGTTAATAGTAATAATTTATTATTTTATAATATACCTATTAATCAATAATTGATAATAAATTAATTAAATATTTGATGTTATTGTTGGTGAATAATGTTTTTAAAAATCTTGAAAATTTATGCAAGCTGACAGTGAAAAATTTATTTAATTTTTCACGACTCATCGATACGAGTCTTTCTAAGTATCTAAATTCAAAAGATTTTTTGTAATTCATGCAAAAACAAAGCTGCACTCTATACGCAATAAAAGTTATTATATTAGTTTTTAAATTAGAAGTATTAAACTTTAATAAAAATTATACTATATTTAGTAAAGTTATATCAAATATCAAAAACTTTTAACAACTTTTAATATAACTTTACTAAATTTTATATAGGTTTGATTTGTTAAAGTTTCACAGTTTTGTTGATAGCAAAATTTTCCTTTGTCGCATTTTGTCCTACACTTGTAAAATACTTTTATAAAATTTAATAATAACATCGTTCCGTGTAATGAAAATAAACACAAGTTTATTGCGAAAGAACAGTTATATTAAATTTTTGTAACAGTGTTCTAGAACACTGTAGGAACAATATTACTTCAAAATTCTATAACTAATTTAGAACAAATGGTACATGTTTGTCCAGGCCTCGCCTGGACATAGGCCCCTCATGGATGTGGGTGACCTATGCGGGCCCCCGGCGTGGGCCAACACCTATTTTCCACACGGGAAATATATAATATTTCAAAAACTTTTGTGATCAATTTAACAATACTTGAACTATGGTATTTGTTTCCATAGAAGGAATAAAGTAAACAAAAAGCGGTTGAAATGGATTAATTTATTGTACTTTTAACTTGTGAAATTTGTTTTTGATATAATATTTCACTTCGTATAATCTCATGTAGTGGGAGCAACAAGTGAACTTCACTTCCAAATGGGCGTGCAAGTTTTCTGTAAAACAGTTTCACCTAGAACCATAATCGAAATTCTTTCTTAATCTGAGATACATGTAATAATCTGCTACGTAATTTTTTTTATGTCAATGTTTGTGTATTTGGCAACACATTTTGTGAAAAAATTTGACCCTTATATCTTAACATTTTTGTTCAATGTGGTGCTAAATCCACAAAAATTGAAATAAGGAAAAAATTCTACGTACTCGACTGCTCGACTGCTGAAGGTCACCTATTGCTCTTTCTACATGAGATTATACAAAGTGTAATATTATATTAAAACAAATTTTGCAAGTTAAAAATACAACAAATTAATACATTTAAACCGATTCCTGTTTACTTTATTTTTTCTATGTAAAAAAGGTAGAAATTGTGATGCAAAGATGTCACTCCCCCTTAATAATTCTGCACCAGAAAGTACCATTAATAATCATATTAAATAAGAATTTATAATTCTGCACTATAAGGCAATACATAACTTTTTTGTTGCACAAAATAAGATTTTTAACATTACTTTTTCCAGATATGCGAACAGAATGAAGAAAATTGCGACCTGAATTTAAGTACTACTTCTCAGAATACTTATGATAATCATGAAAGTGAATATGATGACACACATGACATGAACGAAGTTTTCGAAAATAATGATGAAGAAGATGACACACATGACATAAACGAAGTTTTCGAAAATAATGATGAAGAAGATGACAGCGATAATGAAAACCATCCAAATGACTTTCCAATTAATGAAATTGAAGAGAATATGGAAAGTGATGCAGGCCAATTTGTTGCCTTTAAAGAATTGTATAAAGTAATACAATCGCCAGATATATTAAATAATATAACTACACCTGCATTTGTAAGTCAAGGAGAATTACTAATGATATATTTAAAATATGCTATTGTAAATAACTTGTCACATACAGGTGTAGAACAATTATTTAAGACCGTTAACACCATTTTTGCATCACGTGTTTTACCGGAGAGTAGATATATGATTGATAAAATGTTTTTTACAACAAGTTACATTAATTATCATGCGCTTTGTTCTGATTGTAGTACGTATCTTGGTACATTTGTTAGATCTGACCGTGAAAAGGAATGTAATAGTTGTGAAAAAACAGTTTACCTTCATGATAAATATTTAAACAATTTTTTCGTAACATTTAATGTAAATTTCGATATTAAAGAGCTGCTAGAAAGCAACTCAGAATATTACAAGTATGTTGTACAAGAACGAACGCATGAAAATGGTATATTTAAGGATATCTATGATGGAGTAGCTTATAGAAACTTTGTAAATAATTTAGATCCTGAAATTAAAAACCGATACGCCACTTGTATTTTTAATTGCGACGGAGCTGTAAGATTTGAAAATTCACCCCATTCAGCTTATCCCATCTATTTAATGGTTAACGAAGTACCGTTACATGTTAGGACATCCAAACCAATTGTTAGTGGATTGTGGTTTGGAAAAGGTAAACCCAACATGGATGTTTTTTTAAAAGCTTTTGTGGATCAAATGAATGATATGAATGAGAATGGTATTCCTTGTAATATAGATAATAAAATAATCAACATAAAACCTTTTGTAATTTGCTGTTGCGTAGATTCAGTCGCTCGTGCTTCAATGCAAGGTATTACTTTATACAATGGCCAATGTGGGTGTGCTTGGTGTTTGCAAAAAGGTAAATATATACCAAGATTTGGAAGTACTCGCGGTGCTTGGAAATATCCATTATTATCAGTCATGCCTGAGGAACGAACAGAAGAACATATGTTACAATGTATGGAACTGCTTGTAAATCCTCCTAATAATGCTGTTGAAGTACAAGAAGTAGAAGAGTTTTCAGATATTGAAAACCCTGATAATAATGATGATGAAATGTTAGATCCAGAAGAATCTTCAGATATTGAAAGTAACTTTCCATTAACTTTTGGTGTAAAAAGCGTATCCCCTTTAATAAACTTAAAACAATTTAATATTGTTTCCGGATTTTTACCAGATCCATTACATTTTGCATACTTAGGAATAGCTAAACAATTCACTAATTATTGGTTTGTTAAAAAAAATTCACCCTTGAAAAGGACTTTGAATAAAAAAGATTTGAAGAAAATTGATAAGTTACTAGACAAAATATCTGTTCCTCATAAAAGTATGCGCTTAACTCGGCCAGTGACTGAAAGATCATATTGGAAAGGAAAAGAATGGGAAAATTGGATACTTTATTACAGTTTACCTATTCTAAAATTATATTTATCGCCAAAACTTTGGAATCATTGGGCTCTCTTCGTTCAAGCAATATATATTTCTTTGCAGAACGTTATTACGATAACTGAACTTCAACATTTAGAATTCCTTGTCAAAGAATTTTTGTTGGGAACTGAGGAAAATTACTCGAAATTTGCAATGACTTACAATGTTCATCAGATACAACATTGGGTCACATCTCTTGGTAATTGGGGTCCTTCTTATTGTCACACAACTTATCCATTTGAAAGTGCTAATGGAAAACTACTAGATAGAATAAAATCTGCCAAAGGAGTTACACACCAAGTAGCACGAAGTTTATGTTTCAATATATGTGATACTATTTTAAGAAATAAAATTTTACCCTTCTCTTCCGCTAGTGTAAAAGAATTGTACTTAAATTTAAATGAAAAAAGTACAAAGAAAACTTTTAAACTTAATACAATTAGATATTTTGGATCTGCTAAAAAAGTAGAAGATGCTGTAATAAATCAATTAAATCTCTCACAGAAAACAGTATCATACAAAAAAATTGTAAAAGATAAGTGTATTTATTCAATAATTAAATCTAGAACGAAGCGCTCTGATAACACTTACGCAGAAATGCAAGACGGATCATTTATAAAAATAAAACTTTTTATTGTAGATGAAACGACCAACTCTGAATATACTCTTTGTCAAACATTGATAACTGAAAATGCATGGCAGAATAACTGCCCTGCTTTTAAAAAAATCACTTATCGTAACAATCAATTGTTTGCTGTAAATACAATTGATATAAAAACAATTTGTGTTTTCATTAACGTACAAAATGTAGAGTATATTTGTTCTCTTCCAAATTTAAATTCATTTGAATAATTTTTTGAGTTTGTTGGTAACAAATTATTTTAAATCAGTATGTGTGTTTGTTAATAGCATTTTTTGTAAACACGATGACTAAAAAAGATTATATAGAATTTTATTAAAAATTAATAGGGGAGAGTCTCCAGTTATGAGACAGTCAATTTTTTTAACATGCAATATTAAAAAGCCGATTGGTTTATATATAAAAACATTTCTTTTTATATGAGCCAACTTTTTCGTGTACGCCGAAGCGGATATATAAACTGTTTTTGTTAAATACCAACACTGTGTGTGATAATCGACTAAAAAGCGATTTTTTAATAAATGCAAAGTACTTTTTTCCAAGTTAATTAATTGAAAAAGGTAAATGTAATGCATTTTCTTTTAGTGTTTTCCTTATATTTTGTGATGCAATATTACATTGTTCCAATCTACGGTTGAAAATAATTTAATTTTCCTTTTTCAAAATAGCGCCAATTTCTGGGTGTGAGACACAGCATATCACCAGTTGTAAGACGGTGTCAACACCCATCTGGGCAGCATAAAAAATACTTTGAGTGTCTCACATCTGCAGACATTTTTCTTTTTGAAAAAAGCGATGTGCTCGGAAAATGTTTCGTAAAATTTTTCGAGTTCATCGAAACAATAAACTTTCTTTTAATAAAAGTTGCGTATTTCTGTTACCTTCCGAACGGTGTATTTTATTTACAATTTCGTTTACCCGTTTACAATTTACTGGTCAAAAATAAAACCCGTCTCACAACTGGAGGTTCTCCCCTATAAATATCTCAAAATAGACAGTCAAAATTAACGCACTAGAATTAAATTATTAATGATTTTTATAATTTAAAAACATTCTCTCCACGGTTAGAAATGTTGTAAATGAATTGAAAATTAGTAAAAGTAATCTCGAATTTCTTAAGTCATAAAACCAAGACCGTCGAGAATTATACAAAAACATAGTTTTTACATATTCTTTGTTATTAACATAATTACGTTATAAACATATATTACGTTGTGTATATTTTTTTTTTAATGTATGAATAATTGAATCTGACAATTTAAGGGCAAGGACTGGCGAAATTTCAACATTCCAATATTTAAATAGATAAGGTGCCGCAATTATTAAGAATAAAGATTTAATTCTTATTTTTGAAAAAAATTTTGAAATATTTTAGTCGATTTTCAAAATTCTGTTTTTTAAAAATTTTAAATTTTTGAAAATCCACATGATTAATTGTTGAAAGACATAGGATAAATAAACCAAATAAATAAAAAATAAAATAATTTCAAATATTCAAAATTGTCTGAAGGAAATGAACAATTTAGATAGGTTGAAATTTCAAGGGTGCCTTTGCTTAATAAACCATTAATAATAATGCCTATTAGGAACTGTACACAAATACTCATCTTCACCAAATTTTATATGTACACAAATTTGATTGATTTCATTTGTTGAAATCGCAAAATAATCACTCTCAATTTGAACAACTTTTTGCAACATATTATACACTTGCTATAAGCGGATGTATTTATTAACTTTTCAACAATTACATATTCTATCTGACTATCAACATGAACTAGAAAATAATGAATTTTTACGTACGAGCCATTTTTAAGTTGTGCGAAAGAGTTATCAGATCGTTCGTTTTGTTTTCTACATGACATATATAAGCAATTGTTTTTTTCCAATTTTACTGTAAGATACAGTTTGTGGTGAAAAATTAAATTTTCGTAATAATGAATTATCTACACTTGATGCTTTATCAAAATATCTAACTTCACCCGTCACAAGAGACTCTTTTTACCTTTATTTTTTCCAACATTAATGCAATAGTTTTTGACAGGGAAAGAAGAGAATTGATTAACATAATCTTTCAAATCAAGAAAACTGTACTTTAAACTAATTTGTCTGCATATTTGACTGTGTATTCCTTTTGCCGCATGTATGACGTTCAGCAAATTTCCATTCCCTGATTCAAACGCATAAGCATTATGGGACCACAAAGGACCCCAATGCAAAACACTTGTGGAAAGATGCAATAATAAATGCATATTGAAAGTCATACATATTTTAGAATATAATATTTCAGATTTTGCAACAAATTCATGCAATAATGCATCAGCACGTTCTATATCAGCTATACAAATTTCCTGTTGACTTAAGATATACAATGCTTCTACAAAAAGTGCCCAATGCAAAAGAACATGATCTGGTAATATGCTTTTAAGGACTGTAATGCTATAATAGATAGTCTAATTTTCCCATTTACGGGCTTTTCAAAATTCTTTTTCTGTAAGCGTTCTTGTCAATCTTACAATTTGATTTAGTGCTTTGATTTCATTTAGAAGTTTATCAACTTGAAGTACTTTTGACTTAGACAGTAATCCACTTTTCTTTTTATTCCCGAACCACATTGTGGCAAATTGTTTCGCGATTCCTGAACAATTATGCAAAGACTCTACTACATAACCATAAATAATATCAAACTTTTCTAAATTTATTAATTGAGAGGGAGATTTGACACCAAAAATAGGTTTTTTCGTCGTAACAGTTTTTTTCATGCATTCTATTGTGTTTTTTACAGTTCTTTGTTTTGGAATATTTGCTTGTAGTGGGTATTTAATATTTCCAGATTTTTTATTATTTGGATTAGTTAGAACCCATTCTCTTGGATGAAGACAAAAACAACAACCATATTTACCGGTAAATTGAGAAAATCCCTGCACTGCAGCTCGAGCAATACAATCTACACTAAATGAAGGGAAAAATTTCAATACAAGTTTTTATACCATTTAAAATACACTCCACTCCATTTTTCGAAATTTCATTCATTTGTTCGACAAAAGGTTACAGAAATATATTCATATTAGGTTTGTCTTTGCTGAACCAAAGACCTGCGAGAATTAATTCCTTACTTCCAACACTATATGGCACCTCATTCAGCATTCGGAAAATTGGCCAGATAGAATAAGTCGAACTTTCGAATATGGGGGCTCCATCAGTATTAAAAACTACCGTGGCATAATGTTTCCTATCAAAATCATTTAAGGTATTTAAACATTTTTGGTAATTTCTACCATCATAAACATCCCGTAAATAATCATTTTCATGAACTCGATGATTTATAATGTAATCATAATATAAATATAATATTAAGAAATAGCTTTAGGGATTTCCAAGCAATATGTTTTTCTAATAAAATCATAAAACTTAGTCCAAGACTCAAAAACACATTTCCAGTAATAGGGAAATAGAATTTCTTGTCAACTAAAAAAACAACGTTTTCTAGAAATCCAATAGAGTTGTAAACCGTAGGTAAAGAAGGTGTCATAAAAATATGCGAACCAATTTCTTAAGATGACCCTTCTTAGGTAGAGCAATAAAATTACATCTGTCTTCAAAATTCGTTATATCCTTTTTCTCATGAAAAAGGCACGTTTTGGAAATTCCACATTTGGCATTTTTCTTGATAAATAAATATAAATTGATTTCATTTATAATTTCTATAATAATAAATATATATATGCATGTATGATGTGCAGAGATATATATGCACATGAGTATGTTTGTGTATTCGAATTATGTAAAATACTTCATGTTATATTGTTTATGTATAATATAATTATAATGTCTGACACTTCACACATTTAAATGTGGTGTAATTGTAATTTAGATTCATTAATCATAATCAAACAATTTATTAGAAATATAGAAAAGTATGATGAGTAAATAGTATGTATAAGAGATACTCTTTTATGTGTGTATAGAATTCACAGTGTCGTGCTTTAAAAGTGTTAGTGTCTCGATGTTGAATACATATCCAACAAGAGCGCGCGTCATAGCGAGCATGCGCATTCAGACTAAAATGGATACAAGACGGAGAGCATCTCCGTCTCGTCTGACAACAAACTTGTAGAGTTCTAATCTTGCGCTTGACTAGAAAGGTTCTTGTCGTCTAAGTTCCTTAGCCAGCTTGATTGAACAAAGTACTTCAATAAACTTAAGGAGGAATTGGACGGTGAATCGGGCAAAAAGTTTATGACATTTAGGGAAAATATATATTTCTAAAAGTATTCAATATAGGAATGTCTAAATGTTGCGAATGAATAAAATAGTAATTAAATATGACTAAAAAATATCAATTACATAATAATTAAAATGTTTTTTTAAAGAAATTAATATTTTTTAATAATGCTGAATGAAATTTTTGGTCGTGAATGTACGAGTTTATAACCTAACAAAATAAAAGTTACTAAAAAATAATTTCTAATCTATTAGGAAATATGCTGTAAATATGTTTTTAAAATGTTTAATTAGTTCAAATATAGCATATTATGCTATATAATGATTTTTTTTTATTGTAATTTTTTAATTAAGAAACTTTTTAATCAACTAAAAAACATGGCAACGTTGCAATCTGAAAACTTTTTTTTGCAAACGTTGGCAGTATTGTCGAATAGTCTGGTAACTGCATGAGCGAGTGAGTTAGCACTATTTTTACACAAGTGTGAGGCGATGCGACAGTTCAACTGAAAGCAACTTCAAGCGCAAGCGCAATAAAGAGATATGAAAATAATTGACATTTGTTTTCAATTTTCTAAGTTATAGTGTTTATATATATTTTGAAAAGGATTTTTCTCCCAATTTGGACAATTATTGCAAAATAGGGAAAAATACCAGTTATCCTGAAATTTTGTTCTTTCATTTGTGCACAAGAAATTGAAAATCCAATATAATACACGACTTCAGGAAGTACAATGAGAAACTTAGATGTGCCCATTAGGTGCAGCCCTCTGGTGGTAATTTTATGGATCACGCATTTGTTTAACTTTTTCCTATTTTACTTCCTGTCGTTGTAAATCTAAATAAATCTTTTACTTCTTGCGAGCAAATGAAAGATAAAATATTCAGGATATCTTGTATTTTCTCCGATTTTGCAATAACTGCCCGAATTGGGAGAAAAATCATTTTCAAATCAAATATACATTTGAGCAGCCATTTTTAAAAGGCGATCACTGCGGAACACCATTAAGAAACGAAAATTAAAATAAAATGGCTAATAATTAGATTTTCGAATAATTTAAAATTAAAAAATATTTAAATTTGATTAATTAATTATTTAAATTCTTAATTAGTACAATAATTAAACTCTCGTTTTCAATATTATTCATAAGAGATTTGTTTTAAAATTTGGCGCGCATCATTATGATTGGTTCGATTTTCTTTATCGTCAACTATCTGTATTTTTCTGCGACGTTGCTATGTTTCTACTAAAATTTTTGAGAAACTTGTGTTTCTTTTAGTATTTTTATTATTTTCTGTTAAACTAGCTTGTGAAGACACACAAAATTAATCATTTATTAAAGCTGTCATCTTTAGCTTTCATATATATTTATATTAAAAAAAGTTGAGATTTTTAAACAGTATTTTTTCGTTTGTGAAGATCCAATTTGTTGGTTTCTCCATAAGAGACCGTGTTAAATTTAAAATTTTATAACTTTTAAACTATGCAGTGAAATATTATGAAATTTTTTGTACTTATTTATTATATCAAAAGAAAGAAACCCTCAAAGTTTCAAGAATTTCTGAGAATTTCTAATTTCTATCCAGTTCCTCCTTAAAGGGGTTTACCTTCGAAAGGAGACAAATAAATTATCTTCTTTCGAACAGGTTTCCCTTCCGTTATACGGAATTTAATATTGTTTCATTTAAATTATCGCGCTTCCTTTTTAAAGGATTTAACCAAGTTGAATCCGGCCAATCAATCACTTTTGTTAGAGTTGCGTATTAACCGGTAACTCGGCGCGTAACACCGATCACCACTTCATCAGGCTGATTCCAGAATAGCTAAATATAATAAATATAAATATAAATAATATTCCTTTAAACAATTGATTATTATTAAAAACAAATTTTCTTTAGTAATTAAGAAAGATGTAGATTCTTATCTTTTTTTTAATTTATCAAACTTTTGGTATTACATTTAATAATTTATTAAGGCATCCACATAAAAATGTTCTCAAGAATTAAACCGAGAAATTCGTTAGAGTAAAATTCGAGAAATTCTCGCGAGTTGTTTAAACAAATAATTATTATTTACAAACTTTATTTTTTTCAATAATATTTGGCTTTTAAAATTTCAAAATTAAGATAGGCTATAAGGTTTTATATGCTATATGTTAAAAATTAGTAAATAACAACAATTACTTGTTTAAACAATCCCTGAATTATTAAATTCGTTAATTATATTTCTGTTATACTACTCAGCTAGATAATTACAAAATTTTAAAAAATTTCTAGGTAATATGTGTCAAAAGTTGATAAATACAATAATTATTTATTTAAATAATTGTTTATTTGTTGAAATCATAAAATGTATCCATTACCTACAATCCTGCGTAATTAATTGCAAAATAGAAAAAATTTCAAGTTTCTAGATACTTTGTATCAAAAAGTAGTCAATATAAACAATTATTTTTTTAAACAATCGTTGAATAGATAGTATTACATTTAATCTTCATTTATTACTATAATTAGATACACAAATTGCAAAATTAAAGTTAATTTTTTAAAAATTGTAACAAAATAACTGCTATATTAATAATTTTTGCAAGTTTATTTATAGGAAAATGTTATAAATAAATTACATGAAAAAAATTAATTCTTTACATAATTATTAACAATAAGAAAATAAAAATAAAAATTTCAATAGTTTTATAAATACACGTATAAATACACGTATAAATACACGTGTATTTATACGTGTAAAAACATGCAATCATAAGTAAAAATATAGAGAATATTTTTGTATATAAATATTAAAAAATTATAAACATATATAAATACACGTATAAATACACGTATAAATACACGTATAAGTGTTGTTTCAAATTCGTACGTATTATAACACGTATAAATACACATATGAATACACGTGTTTTTACATGTGTTTTTACACGTGTTTTTATACGTGGTTTTTTTAAGTAGGGGTTTCAGCCGCAAAATGAAAAGAAGAAAAAATAAACTAAAACAGCGCACGAGAATAATGCAAGAAAGGAAGAAATGCCGCATGAATGTGACTTGGATAAATTTTGTTTTGTACCTTTCGTTTTCAGCCCCACTGCACTCATGATCCTTGTGCATAAAGTAGGCTAATGGTAAACGAGACGATACACGTTTACGGTATATGCCAGCCCATAATACAGGACAAATACTTAAAGCTTGTCCACGAGATGCGTTCGATTGATTTCCTCGTACTCCTTATACGTGCGTATACAAAAAAATAAACAAAAAAACAATTGCGGTATCTCCTTTTCAAGTATATTCAAGATGATTTTGCATCTTCGACAGATATAGACAAAACAAATCATTACGATACTTTTATTAATAAAACTCATAATATATTTCATCATAAAAACGACATACGTATGGAGTTAGTTAATTAAATATGTTACATAGAATAATATCTCTTTGATTTACAGCTGCATTCTTATACAACTATCTTAACATCCTATCTGCGAGAAATAATGATTTAGAGAATAGATTTTTATAAACTTTTTTTTAAAAATACAATTTTTTTGGTGATTATCTCATAATTTGCACAATGCTGTATAGTGTATTTTCTTTTACAGTTATTTTAAAAGTAGGAAATTGATTCCAAATATATTGAATTGATAAGAAAAGTTTCCATTTAATTCCAAAAATACTAAATTGATACTGAAATAATTCAATTGCGATATTAAAAGTATTCAATTGGCTCCAAAACTATTAACTTGATACCAAAAGCCTTCAATAGATTTCAAAACTCTTAAATCTATACTGAGAGAACTGAATTGATTTCAAAAGTATTGAATTAATTTCAGAACAACTTAGTAGATTTCAAAAGTATTGAGTTGACACACAAAGTTTTCAATTGATATTTCAAAAAATATTAAATCATTACCGAAAGAATTCGTGAACAAAAAGCAAACGTCTTCAATCGATTCTAAAACCATAAAATTGATACCAAGGACAAATGAAGTAACAGATATTAATTTTTCTAATTACCAAATCTAAACTTAAGGTAAAGAGTATAAGTTTTTTCACTCAACGTAGCTATAAGTAATTCAAGTAGAAAACTAATTATGGAAGAAATATATCCAACGCCTAGTTGGGAAAAAATACTTTTTCTTTTGTAATTTCTTCTGGTGGTTGAGCTTTTTGGTATAGTATTTTTGTTTTACAATATTCATTAAACAATTCAGCCTTAGTGGCTTTTAGAATTATTTCACTGTAACGATCTGTATAAGCTGATGCAGAATCATCCAACCACTTAGATGTATAATAGCCAACAGTTTCAGGCAATATTTTAATATTCAATTCTTCATGAAGAACTAAATATGTACTAACATAATAATCAGCATCAGGAATAATACAACTCATATTTCTATGTTTTACCAAGTATTCTGAACAATATTTCTCTTTGAAATTAATGCTGATTGGAATTTTTATATGATTATCGGATAATTTTTTAAGATGTGGAATCGAACTAGACCTTAAATAAGATTCACTTAGTGTCCAGCATAGGTACCAATGACGAGTTATAAGTACAAATTTTTCTAAAGTTGAAATTTCCGGTTCTGTCTGAAGACTAATGTCCAAAATTAAAGAATAAAAATACCCTCTGCAAACAATGCAGGTAATAGGGCGCATGATTATTCCTCAAATTTCAATTTCCTAATGTTCAAAACATCGAAATTCTTATCATCCCCGCGTGAAAATGAAAGTATGGCTAAAAGATATTAAAGTCTAGAGAAGTATGTTTTCAGACTGACCAAGTATGGTTGAAAGATAATACAAGTTGACTGCAATTCTACATCAGCCAACTGCCAAACTTCTTAAAGCTGACAAACAATGGCTAATGAGAAAATCCCATTGTTCGAGTACAGCAAAGAATAATGTCAAAAGCTTAGAAAGTATGGGCTCAGGCAAATCGGTTTTATTTTCAAATTTTTCCTTTTTTCCAAAGTCTTAGAAAGTATGGGGAGAAGTTAGAATCAGCTTTTTGGAAATTTTTCGTTTTACTTTCAACATTTTCGTATTTTTCAGAGTATGCACTATCAAAGAAAGGTTCTAAATTAGAGCTGATTTCGGTACTAAAATAAAACCAAATTACGATTTAGTACCAATTTTGGTACTAAATTAATACCTTGCTTTTCACAGTGTGGAAAAGTCTAGAAAAATTAGGTTTTGCGCTAAAATTTGAGCATTTTGCAAAACTATATCGATTTTTAAAATGACACGTAAGTTTACACAGAATAAGAAAAGGATAGACCGGTCTCAACTAATTTTTGTAGTTTTAATTGTAAATCTAGCAAATCTTTAATTTTTCGTGAAGGCTGCCAAAGTATGGCGAAAGGCAAAATTAGGTTGTTCACTAAAATTGGAGTATTTTGCAAAATATCTCGATTTTTAATGTGCCTGGGAATGTTAATAAAGAATAGGCAAAGAATAAACCGGTCTCAATTAATTTTTGTAGTTTTAATTGTGAATCTAGCAAATCTTCAATTTTTCGTGAAGGCTTCCAAAGTATGGCGAAAGGCAAAATTAGGTTGTTCACTAAAATTTGAGCATTTTGCAAAATTATATCGATTTTTAATGTGCCTTGGAAAATTAACAACGAATAGGCAAAGAATAGAACGGTCTTAATTAATTTTTGTAGTTTTAATTGTAAATCTAGCAAATCTTTAATTTTTCGTGAACGCTGCCAAAGTTTGGCGAAAGGCAAAATTAGGTTGTTCACTAAAATTCGAGTATTTTGCAAAACTTTATCGATTTTTAATGCCGACTTTCATACTCCTAGACCCTACAACTAGAAAAAGAAAAATTTGATCAGATTGCATTGAAGCACTTGGGATGAGTAAAAGTGGAATTTTATGTGTTTTATAGCGTCTATATACAGTTCGTATATAGACGCTATAAAGCACATCAGCATTTGTCAATTAGGAGTACTTTTTGCATTTGCAGTGTTTCAAGCAATGCATTAAGAAAATAATTTAAAATTATACTTCAGAATGTAGGGTCTAGGAGTATGAAAGTAAGGTATACGAAATTCGAACTAGACCCTCCTTTAGTTCTCCAAATGAAAGATTGGCGAATTTCAGGTTGGATTTTGTATTTTTATTTTGCTGACTTCGGGACTCAAAGTAGGGCCTAATTGCATTGAAATTAGAACCTCCTTTACTACTACTAATAGTCAACAAACCCTGAAAATTCAGGCTTAAAGTAGGTCTTAAATTTCGACTCGGGATGCCTTTATTTTTGCTTATTTAAATTTCTGTTTAAAATAAAAATTTATATATTATAGTTATAATTTATAATATAATAAAATTAATAAAAAATACATTTTTCCTTTTGTCAATACTTTGTTTGCTATATCCCATAGTCCAACCTTTAAAAATTTTAACATACACTCAATATGATTAAACCATAGGCTTTTACACATGACTGAAATTTTGATTATTTTTACCATAAAAAACTGATTTGCCATACTTTTATTTTCATGCGGAAAAATTGAAAGTAAAATGAAAAATTGTGGAAAAATTTTAACTAGCTTCTTCACATACTTTTCCAGACTTTGAAAAATACGAAAAAATTAAAAGTAAAATGATAACTTTTCAAAAAGCTGATTCTAGCTTCTTCCCATACTTTCCAAGACTTTGGAAAAAAGGAAAAATTTGAAAATAAAACCGATTTGCCTGAGCCCATACTTTCTAAGCTTTTGACATTATTCTTTGCTGTACTCGAACAATGGGATTTGCTCATTAGCCATTGTTTGTCAGCTTTAAGAAGTTTGGCAGTTGGCTGATGTAGAATTGCAGTCAACTTGTATTATCTTTCAACCATACTTGGTCAGTCTGAAAACATACTTCTCTAGACTTTAATATCTTTTAGCCATACTTTCATTTTCACGCGGGTCGAAACATCATTTCGCATAATTTTCAGTTTTCGAAATTTCATTCAACATAATTTTTAATTTACTTTTTCCTGATTTCCCTGAATAAATTTAGAAAAATAGTGATTTTGTGTAGAATTCTTCTGAATAATTGAATTTTTGAATGTTAATGACATGAAAATAATATTAATTAATTTTGACTAGAAAACTATTAGAAACAAAATAACAAATAAATAATTAATTGTAATTAATGTAATTTATTTTTGATGATTAATAAGTCAAAAATAATGTAATGAACATATTTTTCATTATCGTCTCATTGGCATTCACGCTTTCATTAATTTTCATGTGACATGTAATGTAAAAATTATATATATATGTTAAAAGCGAAACAAGAAACTTCACGCGCGCGTTATTTGTGCTAGTCTCATAAATAATGCTACTATACGAATGACGAAAATCGTGCCAATTGTTCCCAAAATCATGTCTAAAAATTCTGAAGAAAAAACTATTCTTTTTGTATATTTTCCAATTCTTGGACTAACCCCTATTGAAAATCCCCATATGGGAAACCACATGGGAAACCACATGGGATCCTATGTCAAAAACCATGTAAAACCCTACTTCCATGAAGGAAACCACGTGGTTTACCATGTGGTTTCCCATGTCAAACCATATGGGAAATTGAGACAGGATTTTAGTTAGGAATAGACATGGGGAATTTGAACAGTTCATCTATGCATAAAACCATATCAAATCCCACATGTTTTTCCCAGTCAAATCCTAAACCGAATCCCATGTGAAAAACAGTATCATTTATTTATAATTATTTTCCCAAGTCAATCCCCAAGTGAAAAACAGTATCATTTATTTATAATTATTTTCCCATGTCAAATCCTAAGCCAAATCCCATGTGAAAAATATTATCCGCCTTATTGAATATCCCTACATGGGAATCCACTTGGAATTTTACAAGGGATTTCACATAGGATTTTATATGGGAATTGACATAGGATTTCATGCAAGATTTCACCTAGGATTTAATATGAGATATCACATAGTATTTTATTAAAGATCCAATGAAGAAATTTTCAAAGGATTAAAAATTATTTAATAAAAAATTAAATAATAAATAGTATTAGTGTTACAAGTCATCAAAAAAGTAAAACAACGATCATTTGAAACACGTCCTCTCTGCTACAGGTTCTCAGCTTTTATATACTTCCACAATCGTCTCAACAGCGAGAGAAGTCACTTTCGCCACCTAGCGGTGAAAGTATAGGAGCGACAGTAATCTTTATCATTACTAAGGAAACCATATGGAATACCACGTAGGATTCCATGTGGTTTCCTACGTGGGGATTTACATGGGATTTTACTTAGGAATTTAAGTAGAAATAAATTTCCAAATGAATTCCTAAGTAAAATCCCATGTAAATCCCCACGTAGGAAACCACATGGAATCCTACGTGGTATTCCACATGGTTTCCTTAGTAATGTTAAAGATTACTGTCGCTCCTATACTTTCGCCGCTAGGTGGCGAAAGTGACTTCTCTCGCTGTTGAGAAGATTCTGGAAGTATATAAAAGCTGAGAACCTGTAGCAGAGAGGACGTGTTTCAAATGATCGTTGTTTTACTTTTTTGATGACTTGTAACACTAATACTATTTATTATTTAATTTTTTATTAAATAATTTTTAATCCTTTGAAAATTTCTTCATTGGATCTTTAATAAAATACTATGTGATATCTCATATTAAATCCTAGGTGAAATCTTGCATGAAATCCTATGTCAATTCCCATATAAAATCCTATGTGAAATCCCTTGTAAAATTCCAAGTGGATTCCCATGTAGGGATATTCAATAAGGCGGATAATATTTTTCACATGGGATTTGGCTTAGGATTTGACATGGGAAAATAATTATAAATAAATGATACTGTTTTTCACTTGGGGATTGACTTGGGAAAATAATTATAAATAAATGATACTGTTTTTCACATGGGATTCGGTTTAGGATTTGACTGGGAAAAACATGTGGGATTTGATATGGTTTTATGCATAGATGAACTGTTCAAATTCCCCATGTCTATTCCTAACTAAAATCCTGTCTCAATTTCCCATATGGTTTGACATGGGAAACCACATGGTAAACCACGTGGTTTCCTTCATGGAAGTAGGGTTTTACATGGTTTTTGACATAGGATCCCATGTGGTTTCCCATGTGGTTTCCCATATGGGGATTTTCAATAGGGACAGCTTTAATGCTATCAATTTTTTGCAGTCGTATTATATAGTTATGTATGTGTTAGGAAATAGAACTTAAGTGTGTGCGATCTTCGAACTTCGACAATCCCCGTGCGTTTTCTCCCCTCTTCGATTAAAGAAAAGAGATGCAACTACTTCTACTCGCCACTACCCAGAGAAAGAGAAGTGTCATGTTCATTGGGCAACCAATCAGAAATTTTTATTTCTTTTTGTGCGTGATTTCATTTTACAAAACTCGGTTTCTGATTTTTGTACTATGTACCTGGTTTTGCATTTTAACTACGACATTTGTAAATTGTGCAAAAACATTTCATAAAACTAATAAAATTTTGGTAAATCTTATAAAGAAATTTGTAATTACTTTGCAAGGTATCTTTTAAATTTTTTATTAATCGTTTTATTACACAATATACTGTACCTTTGTAACCAAAGTAAAATTTGATCAGAACTGATGGTCAAGAATGGAAAATGCTCGTCGACTGTTTCTATTGCAGAATTCATCATTCGGTCCATTTTGTCCAGTTCGTTGTCAAGAATAAACACAACCTGATGAAGTTTAGATTCGTTTATCAAATGGTTTACTAGTCCTTCAAAATAATTTTCTCTTCCAGGATTTTCTATTAGGTTTATTGCTTGAGTTGAAAGAATTTCCTTCCAGACAATGTAACAAAATATGTAATGTTATTTTAATACCCTTCATAACTAACAAACACCTTTTTCGAATGACAGTATTCAATTATAAAACACTCTATTTACATTATTTCTAACCATTTGTCTCTACTTATGATTTTAGATCAGATTTTAGATACCGTTATTTGACGAACCCTTTTACAAATATTTCCATACTGCTTAAATCAAAAACAAAATAATTTCCGTAATTGTCTTTAGAATTGTGATAGTGATGAAATCTATGTTTTGTCTTTGAATAGCTGTTTGCATATTTTACAATCACTAAAGAATATCAGACATATACAAATAGTTGCAAACATAATGTTCCAATAAATATCGCTGGTAAAAACAGTGACTAATGGTAGTTTCTTTCAGAAAAAATATTATTACTCTATACCTATCCAAGAAGAAATTTGTCTGAAAAGAATATAAGGCCGTGTCCACAACAGAAGTTTTAGTGAACAACAACGCGCAAGTTGCATGCAACTGTGCGCGCAATTGCCAACCACTGAAAGGAAAATGATTGTTTTATTGCAATGTCGGAAGCGATACAGAAAAAAAAGTAAATTTAAAAATTTTTTTTTATGAATTATCTTAAACAATATTCTTTTTTCATTTTAATATAATATAAATTCAGAAAACTGACAAAAATTCCACTCTATATTTTATTTTCCTGACTTTTTCCTCATTTTCATCAAAAATATTTACTATTTTCTTATCCTGCTTATAAATTGAATTCCTAGAATTAATATTATATTCATAAAAATAATTTAAACTTTGCGAAGAATTTTATAAAAAAATTTAAATAACTGATTTTTTCGACTAATTTTATGCAAATGTTAATTTAAATAATTAAATTCATGAGAATTTCATTAATTACATTCATGAGAAATTTTTATTATTTATTAAAATAATTTAAAGTTTACAAAGATTTTGACAAAAAAATGTTTAAATAATTGAATTCAGTTTTAAAATTTTATGAAAATAGGGTAAACGTACCAATTGTCGAGGATGGTTCCTGTTGTCGAGTAAACAAACTTTGAATTTTATTTAAACAGTGTAGCACATTGTAAATCAAAAAAAGTAATAAATATTAATTTTTTTATGCGTTATAAATGTGAAAAAAATATATTAATATTATATAAACAAACAAATGAGACATTTTAGACAATATTTTTTGGTTATTACCATGGTAACATCGACAAATGGAACACCCTCGGCAATTGGTACACTTACCCTAGTAGATATTGAAAATCATTGAATTGCAAAAAGTTTTCAAAAATAATTAAATTTTACAAAGAATTCAATTAAAATTTTTGACAATAATTAAATTCTTGCAAACGATTTTATTGAAATTTTTTTAAATTATTGAATCTCCAAGTAGAAATTTATTTCTTTTAAAACTAATTGAATTCTTGCGATGAATTTTATGATTTATGAACAAAATTGAATTTTACAAAGAATTTTATTGAAATGTCTCAAATATTTGAATTTTCAGGAATAATTTTTTTAGTTATCGACATAATTGAATTCTTTAGAAGAATTGTTTACATAAATAATTGAATTCTTGGGAAGAATTTTATTACAATCTAAAAGAATAATTGAATTATTTCAGAGAAATTTACTGAGAATTGAATTTAAAAATATAGATTTCTTTCGAACAATTTTATTTAAATATTTTAAAATAATGGAATTCCTGTAGAAAATTTTAATACTTTTGTAAATAATTGAATTCTTTATAAGAATTTTATAAACAGTGTTTTAAATATTTCAATAATTAATTAATCTTTTTTTTAGTATAGTTTTTTGATTTCTAGTGTTAGCGAATTTAAAGTAGTATTAATTCTAAAAAATAGAAATAATACAGGGTTGCCACAAAAAATTAATTTTGTTTTTCCCTGACTTTTCCCTGATTTCCAGACAAAATTTTAACTTTTTCCCTGACCATAAAGAATATTCTGATTCACTCTAAAAATTATTAGATACTCAAAAAAAACATTCTACTAAATTTACTTACGAATTTCTTAAATTGTAAAATTATTCGCAAACATAAATAACTAAATTTTAAAATAAGTATTTAATTATTATTTTTCCATAGGAATTAAAATTCTTCAAAACATTCAAATTCAAAAATTGTTTAAATTAAACAACTTACAAGAATATTATTATAAAACATGAAGATATCAATTACTTCGAGTCTTCCACTCGGAGTGATTGATATCTTCATGTTTTATAAAAATTTTAATTTCCATTAAATTTTTCAAAAAAAAAAAAAATTCAATTACATATTTACAAAAATTATAATAAAATTCGTTGCAAGAATTCAATTATTTTCATAAATAATATTAAAACTCTTCACATGGTTTCAATTATTTTTAATACAATTTTAAATAAATTTCTCGAAAAATAAAATTATCTTCAAAAATTTTTTGCAACAATTAAATTAGGTACACTTCACGAATATAATGAAATTCTTCGTTGAAATTCAAAATTTTTCAAAATTTACATTTTTAATACAAGTTTTCGAATGAATATAATTATTTAAATAAAATGTAATAAAATTCGTTGCATAAATTCAATTATTTTTACAAGTAATAAAATTTTTCACATGAATTCAATTATTTAAAAAAAATTGATAAAATTCGTTGTCAGAATTCCATTATTTTCATAAATTATTAAATGTTTCTGAGGATTTCAATTATTTATAATACAATTCAAAGTAAATTCCTATAAAAATGGAATTATTCTCTTAATTTTTTTTTTAAGAATTTAAGTACATTTCAAGAATATAATGAAATTCTTCGTTGAAATTCAAATATTTTCACAATCAACTTTTTTAATAAAAGTTCTCAAAAGAATTCAATTATTTAAAAAAATGTAATAAAATTCTATGCATAAATTCAATTATTTTCATAAATAATAAGATTCTTTACATTATTTCAATTATTTTTAAAAAATTTGAAAAAATTCTTTGCAAGAATTCAATTACTTTCATAAATTAATAAAATTCTTCACAGAATTTCAATTATTTTTAATACAATTTTAAGTAAATTCTTCAAAAAATGTCAATATTTTCAAAAATTTTGTTAAAATTCTTTGAAAGAATTCAATTATGTATTTTATCAATTATGTAATTTTAAAAGTTCATGCTATAATGCTTTTAATATTCAATTATTATCTTAAATTTTAACTAATATTCATTTTCAAATAAATTTTTATTGAAAAATTCTACAAGAATTCAATTATTTAAATACAAAAATATATAATTTACTGAATATATATTTACTTTTTTTCGAAAGTAAATTATCATAAAGAATTTTATCAACAAACTTAAATTTTTTCGAGAAATTTTAAAAAAATTTTCAAGAATAATTAAATTTTTCGAGGAATTCAATTTAAATTATATTAAAAATATAACTGAAATACAATGATAAATTTAATTATTCATGAAAATAATTGAATTTTTGTGAAAAATGTTATTATTTATGAAAACAATTGAATTATTGCAAAATTTGCTTAGAATTTTATCAAAATTTTTTTTTTAATAATTGAATTCTTTTGAAAAATTTTATTGAAAATCATTGAGTTGAGAAAAATTATTTGAAAATAGTTGAAAATTAGCAAAGAATTTTATTAAAATTTTTGAAAATAATTGAAATTTGGAGAAGAATTTTATTATTTTTAAAGATAATTGAATTTTTATGAGAATTTTTTTTAATTTTTGAACATAATTAAATTTCCGCGAAGAATTTTATTACTTTTGAAAATAATTGAATTTTTGCAATTATTTGTAACTTCTCTAAAATTCAATTTTTTCCAGTTACTTAAATAAAAATCCCTGACTTTTCCCCGATTTCTCTGAGCAATTTTAATTTACCTGACTTTTCCCTGAATTCCCTGATTTCCCTGACCCGGTAAGAAGCGAGGAATTGAAAAGAATTCCCCAGTGAGAAATTTCTCACCGGTCCAATATCGGTCTAATATTGGGAGCCAAGAGACCGATCATCGGTCCAATAAAGGCTCCCAATATTGGACCAATATGGGCTGATGCTTGGGATGTAACGGGTTCGCCAAGCATCGGTTGTTAATATTGGTCCAATATTGGCCGAATATTGGCAACCAAGAGAAAAAATTTTTTTAAATAAATTTTTTTAATTAAATAATAATAATAAAAAATTAATGTTTATAATTTTTTTGTTTAATATATTTATTAGTTTAATTATTTATTTTTAATAATTCATGTAAATAATAAATAATTTATTATTTATAAATTATAATAATTTAAAAATGCAGCAGCTATTAGAAAATAGCATTCTGCAAAAAAATTCTATCATTGAAAAATCAATGATAGGCGAGAGATATTCGCGTCATTAAATAGATTCGCAGATATACTCTGGTCTCGCGACGAATCTCTCGATACTTATATACACTGGAGTCGCCGTGTCAGTTGCGAGAACGGTTACAGCGTCCCTCTTTCGGCGGAGATAAGAATTGTCACGTAAACTGCGGGTATAATAAGGCGGTCGGTAAAGCGATTTAGCAGTTTACGTGACAATTCTTATCTCTGCCGCAAGAGGGACGCTGTAACCGTTCTCGCAACTGACACGGCGACTCCAGTGTATATAAGTATCGAGAGATTCGTCGCGAGACCAGAGTATATCTGCGAATCCGTTTAATGACGCGGATATCTCTTGTCTATCATCTGCGAATCTATTTAAAGACGCGGATTTCTCTCGCCTATCATTGATTTTTCAATGATAGAATTTTTTTGCAGAATGCTATTTTCTAATAGCTGCTGCATTTTTAAATAATTATAATTTATAAATAATAAATTATTTATTATTTACATGAATTATTAAAAATAAATAATTAAACAAATAAATATATTAAACAAAAATTAAAAACATTAATTTTTTATTATTATTATTTAATTTAAAAAAATTTTTTTCTCTTGGTTGCCAATATTCGGCCAATATTGGACCAATATTGACAACCGATGCTTGGCGAACCCGTTACATCCCAAGCATCAGCTCATATTGGTCCAATATTGGGAGTCAATCGGCGCCCAGCACGGCAACCAATATTGGACCGATATTGGACCGATTAAAGTCTATTGGCAATTTCTCACTGGGTCAGAAGTTCATTTCTTTTGAATGGGCGAATTTCCAAAATAATCCAATTCCTCGGTGGAGCAAGGAAAAGTAGCAAAATCTATTATTCTTAATTGACTTCACCAAAATATGAAACGCGCATTCAAAAGAGTGAGATAGTACAACAAATCAGTAGAAATTTCTATTTCACTGAATTGCTTTACTATCACTCAATATTTCACTTGAAAAAAGGTTAGGTTTTGAAAACTTGACGTTAAACATTGAACACTTGAAAATTTCTTTCATTTATGTCAATAAGAAAATTTTTTATTTTATCGTAAGCACTGTGCGTTTTTAACCATATTTTCACTAGTTTTAATATTTCATTTTAATAATTTAGCACTGAAATCACAATGAAATTCACACGACGCGAAAAATAGCTGTCACTGCGTTTTATTTTAAGACAATAACTAGAGGAGCTCCTACAAATAATTGGAAAGATTAGGCTTTTTCAAATTGTTTGTCAAAAGTTCTATTCCTTTTAATGCGTTTCTAAAATTCGAAGCAATCATTTGAAAAGAATAAACAATTTCTATTCGTTTGTATTGACTACGTAGAATCGTTTAAAGTCGATTGAAAAGAATAGCTATTTCTTATTTTTTTCAGTTCGCTTTTACAAGATTTACTTTGTCGATTCAAAAGGATAGGATTCTGTATTTTTTTGGAACGTTGAGCAGCAGAAAAATTTTGCGCATTTAAAAAATGGAAACTCTTAATTCTTTTTTATCATCTCATTGACACGAACAATAGAGAAAAAATTAATTTTTCTGATATTTTGCTGTTCACAGAGGAATTGGGTTTTTTTGGAAATTCGCCTATTCAGAAAGATTATAAAATCCTCGTTTAACAGAATATTTCTGGAAATTTAATCTTTTTCTATTCCTCGCTTCTTACCGCGGGGACCTATGGCAGTTGCTTTTAGTGACTGAAATTTAAAAAAGTACCCAAATAGTAGCATAACGTAAGAAAAGTAATAAATATACGACGTATTAGTAGTTGAGTGCGAAGCCTGCAAAATTGTTAAAAATTGGAGGTTATATGCGAAAGTAAACAAATTCAAAACAGGCGGAACGAACCAACAAGTATTTTACTTTCAGTGGTTGGCAATTGCGTGCACAGTTGCATGCAACTTGCGCGTTGTTGTTCACTAAAACTTCTGTTGTGGACACGGCCTAAAAACTTAATGGAATCATAATCTCAACAGACGTGATCTTAGTGGTTGTAGTAGTAGTTAAGGCGTACTTGCGTTTGCGAAGGCAAAAAGAGGCCCCACTTTCATGTTTTTTTTCACAGTAATTTTATTTAAAATATTGAAAACGATTTTTGCACCTTAAAGTACATTATAAAAACGACAAAAAGAAAAAATTGTTTCGTTTTTAACTGTTATTTACGATTCGTAGAGGGCCCCAAAAATTAGCGATCTCAATTTTGTAAGAGTTTGCGGTGCCCCCTATAGAGCTGCTCCTGACAGTCTAAAATAAAAAAAACAAAATTTATTCTTTAGTGTACATTAATACCTAGTGGACGTATATGATGAAATTAAAAAAAAGTAAAAAAAAACGAAAATGCGGTACTTTCAAAGTCAATTTTTAAGAAATGATGATTTTGATCTTTTGAATTTTTGATTTTAAAAGTACCGCATTTTCGTTTTTTTTTACTTTTTTTAAATTTTATCATATAAGTCCACTAGGTATTAATGTACACTAAAGAATAAATTTTGTTTTTTTTATTTTAGACTGTCAGGAGCGGCTCTATAGGGGGCACCGCAAACTCTTACAAATTTGAGATCGCTAATTTTTGGGGCCCTCTACGAATCGTAAATAACAGTTAAAAACGAAACAATTTTTTCTTTTTGTAGTTTTTATAATGTACTTTAAGGTACAAAAATCGTTTTTAATATTTTAAATAATATGACTGTGAAAAAAACATTAAAGCGGAGCCTATTTTTTGCCTTCGCAAACGCAATTACGCCTTAAAGTTTACTGTCTCATTTATTTTCTCCCTGCTGTAAAGTAATTAAAAACAATGAAAGTATAGTGAGCATTTATTTTCATACTTACTTTTTCGGGAATGAAATATTAGGAGTCTTCAGCCCAAAATTACTATGACGGATTAATAAAGTATCTAAAGGAAGAATCGAAACTTCATCAAGTAATTTTTATTCATAACAATGACGCTAACACTACAAATCCAATAATTAATTCTCTCATTAAAAAAGTCAACGATTTTCCAACATACGGCATTTGTTATGATAAAATGAAAACTGGTTTTGAAAATATAAAACTAAAATCACATGAACTATTAAGAAAGACAACATTGTTCTGCAACTGTCAAGCACAAATTATACACAACAAATTTTTGAGTTCTACACAAACTACATGAACTTTTGATATCCACATGCAATCAAACGTAAGAAATTTATAGAACTGTAATCTGGATGGCATACATTGAGCACAAGTCAAATTATAATAGGAATATCAACAAATGAGAAACAAACCAATGTACTTGAAAGAATAGTGTTTGCTTCACTTTTACTTTCATGTGTCGTCTACTCAGGATATCTTTACTTAATTAGTTGTTTTGTACATCAATAGGCATTAAGAAGCCGAAATTTATAGTCTCGCTGAATTGAAAAATCATTTCAAACCAATCATGGATTTTTGTGTAAAACATCAACTAATAATTGGAAATATTTATAATAACGTGACTTCTAGTCATTTGTGGCATTTATGAATATGAACTTTATAAAACAAACTTTTCGGTTTGTCATTTATGAATATTTTCTTTCCATCATTTTATTATAAATATTAATGAAGATGGTTGAAAACTAATTATTATGAATAAATAAGAATTTTGAATTAAATAACATTTTGTGCATTTAATTTGTTAAACACTTTTTTTCTAACGCAATTAAAACAAGAAATGTGATTCTTTTTCTCTCTGAACTTTTAACAAAACAAGTTTAGAATATTAACCCTAGACAGTACAACATAGCTGGCTCATACGTATAAGTACAACTGGGGTGGTCAGTCACCCCAAAATTGTTTTGTTGCTAGAATGAACCTTATTATATGTCATTATCTTCGTTTTTTTTATAAAGAAGAAGATAGCGTTTTTGTTTTTTTAATTACATAAAAAATATGGCCAAAAAATTAGAAAAACTAAAACAAAATACTAGCCTTTCAGGGCCAGAGCCGTAGATTGAATTTTCATTGAGGTAGTTTACCACCCCAGTTGTACTATCTAGGGTTAATAAAGATGTTGGAAAACGAAGGTAGTAAATACTATATATTACTCTCTAAATTTGAATTAGTAAAAAATTTTTACTAATTTGAATTAGTGACTGACTTTTTTGCTTCTTAAGTAGTAAATTTTACTAAAAAATTAGTAAAAATTGCTATTTATTAGTGAAATTTACTCATTTAAAAGCAAAAACTTTTCTATATTTACGTCATCCTTTTCCTGTAAAAAATTGTATTAAGAGTTTCATACACAGATTCATATTTTTCTTCGGATGGAATTTTAATGATCAAATAAATTCCTTACTAAAATTAATGTAGTTCAAATAACAGCTAAAGGTAAAACAAATTTGGTTATCAAGTTTAATCAATTTACAGAAAATAAAAGGATAGTAATTATAGATTACATTTGCTTTCAAATGATAAGGAAGAGGGTTGAGTTTGAGAACTGCCGATGAACAGGGTTTGTTATTTTTTTTATTCTTCGTTGACAAAGAACGCATTATTTACAAAGGTTTTTCGGTAAATATTGGTCTTTATCACTGTATCCAAAAATCTGTAAACAAAAAATGTGTCGCTTTATTAAGATTAAAAACTGATAATATAGTCTGCTCACCGTCATTTTGTTCAAAAAATGAGGATAAATTTTGTAAATATATAAGACACTGAGTATAATATCGATGAAACAATGTCAAAGTATTTTTGTTAGTTGAACAAGTTGGTTGTGAACCATGAAATTAACAAGTGTCTTGTTTTTTACCTTCTGTTTTGGAAATGGAATCTTAAAAGCATCTTTAGCAACAAGTTACTATTTTGGATTGATAAAGTATCTAAAAGAAAAGTCGAGTGTTCATCAAGTGATTTTTATTCATGACAATGAAGTTAACCGAAAAAATTCAATACTGCATTCTCTCAGAAAAGAAGTCAACGATTTTCCAACATTCAGTATTACTTTTGATAAAATGGTATCTGGTTTAAACTACCTTAATTTAAAATCACAAGAACAATTCCGAAGAACAACTTTATTTGTTCTTGAACAGCAAGACCAAGATTCTTTAAAGATACTTAAAAAATATTATGATGGAATTTTTCAACTGACGAGAGGATCATCATTACCAAGAGTTATAATTGTAAATTCTTTTCCTGCAATTCCTGACGATCTTAATAAAACTTTGCAACATGCCTGGAAAAAATGGAGTTATTTAGATATTACATATATGACATACGATTATCAATGTTCAAAGGTGTTGAAAACATGTTCCAATAATTCGATAATGTTAAGTCAATTAAATCCCTTTAGGAATGAATTCTCCGAGAAAAATTTGTCGTCTGATAGTCAATGGTTTCCAAACAAATTGCACAATATTAATGGATATAAACTAAATCTCGGTTATAATTTTAAAATTGATCGCCACCCAAATCAGTGGAACCGAGCACTTAAATTAGCAAGGTACTTGTCAGCTGCTGTGAATTTTACATTTGATATAAAAAATATTCATAATAGTACAAACCTTGAACTTATTTTATCCACATCGAATCACATTTCTAATGTAAATGTAAATTTACAAGTTTTTAAACTTGGAAGTGTTAAAGCTGTGGTACCAAATACTTTTAAACGTGAGAAGATTATAGTAATGTCATCTGAATTTGTCTGCATGATTTTTATATCAATTGTTACGATTATTGTCATTCGGTTAGTAGTCAGATTCATGAAATTTAAAAATAGTGTATGGCGTACATTGAGCATAAGTCAAATTATAATGGGAATGTCAACAAATGAAGTACCAACAAATTTTCTTGAAAGAACAGTGTTTGGCTCACTCGTAGTTTCATGTATCGTGTACTCAGGATACGTTTACTCAGTTATTTTGGACAGCAGTTGGCGTTCAGAACCCGAAATTTCAAATCTCGATGAATTGGCACATCATTCGTTACCATTGATGGCTGATTTTCGTGTAAGACATCAGTTAGTGATTGGAAATATTTATAATAATGTGACTGAAGTACTTCGAAATAGAACTAAGGAGGTTCCTAAAAATGGATTAGAATTGGATTGTTTGGATTACATGGTTAAACAAAAAAATATATCATCTTGTCTTCTTGATACTGCTGAATATTTTGTGAACATTTACAGAGCTAAGAAAGGAGAGTTGAACGTAAAAATACTGCCGGAAACTATTCTGCCATATTTTTCTGTTTGGATTTCAGAATTCAATTCACCTTATATTAAACGCTTTAATGAAATAATTTTAAGGGCAACGGAGCATGGATTTTTGAAAGATTTTTATGAACCTGCTGTAATATTAGAAAAAGCAACAGCGACAGGGGGGATTCAAAAGGAAATACTGTTGCTCATACTTGGTTCTGTCTTAGTGATTGGATATTCTCTTTCTATTATTGCCTTTTTACTTGAAATATTAATAGAGAAAATTGAAAATAAATATATAAATTTTATGCAAGGTATATGTTTCTCTAATTGAGAGAAATTCTTTTATTTGAAGTTATGTTTTTCGCTAATTATTATTTTCTACCATATTGTTTTTGTGTTAAAAATATGTAAAAAAAAATGTTTGTCTGATAAACGTTGTATTACCACATTTGCAAATTTTTGGGGTCGTTGAATCCGAATCTGTAGTCAAAATTAAACAATTTTAAATGTCGATCAAAAAGTTTTTAATTCAACAAAATTATTTAAATTTTAAATTTTTCGGTCGCAATTTTGACTTTAGATTTAGACTTTTAAGTTATAATAGTGAACATATGGGTGGAACTATTTTGTTTTGCCCCTAAAGGGATTAGTCTTAGTGAGGGGTTTTAGAGTTTTTAATCTTAAACAAAAATGATTATCTTCTTAATCTAACTGGTATATAGATTTATTAAGCAAATGTTGACATTGTTTTGTTTAACTGTATAGACTAATTATTCAGAATATTTGGAAAATTATAGTCTAAGAAATTCATAATATTTATAAACGGAAAGCAAGATTTTCTACTGATTTAAAATTGTTAAATATTCCACTTTGACATCAATCTAAATTTATTATTATCTTCAGTATTTGTGTAAAAAAGTGTCTTTCCGTTAATTTTTGAAATAAATATTAAAATAATAACTAGAAAAAATAGAATGCTAAAATTTGGGTTGAAGATTTATCAAATACTATAACAACTTTTCTCTCAGTGTAGTATGAACCCTGTTATATGTATATCAGAAAAATGTTTGATGTATTGTGTTTTAATAGTATTATATTGTATGGATCATTTCCAAACTACAAATTCTTTGTTTAAATTCTGTTTATACTGTGTGTAATCGTATGAGTGTGTTTCAAGATAGTAATCTCTGTGTTTAACTAGAATGCAATAGGAAATATTTTTGTATATACTGCTGCTAATTGACAAACGGAAAATGAAGAAATACTTAGAACCTGTTGGGGGTGATCTAAGGTTCAAAGTTTAAGGCCGTATTTAGTTTAAAAAATTTTTATTTAACTAAAATAACTACTGTTTTGATTGACCCCTATTGCTAAAGTGAAGAACATTACTTTTGATTCCATATGTTAGAGGAAAACATGCATTCAGTTTAGAGGAATCCGCATCAAATCAAGATTACTTTCTTAGGGTGTAATTAAATAAAATAAATAGTATTTGTTGCCAATACAATTTTTTTTCCTTAACCTTCGTTTCATTTTATTGAAAATTTGTTTCAAATTTATATTTTAAAATTATATGAATGTCATTATATGGGTAGTTCTACAAACGAAGGAAGAAAATGAAGAAGATGAAGAAAATTTTGATACAACATTTTTTGTGTTCAGGTTTTAAAAAATAGGTTAAATTCAAGTTAAAAGTATTATCAAAGTTACCTAAAAGTGGCCAGTCTAAAAAATAAAAATTGTAAATTTTACATCGAGGGTCGGTCGGTCGTTCTTCAACTTAATATAATAGAAGGATTGTTCTTAAAAGATATTACGGTGAGGGTCGGTCGGTCGTTCGTTCGTTCGTTCGTTCTTCAACTTAATATAATAGAAATAATTTAGGAAAGATCTGCGCCCGGCAATTTACGAACTTTTCATTTTGCAACTAAATTAAAATTTTGCGTTTAAAGTTTATATTTTTTAATTTTGAAAATGATTTTGCATTTATTTCAATGTTTAATTAAAGTGACCTGATGGTAATAGACAAGTAATTGGTTATTTGAATCAAATACATTTGCTGTCATGTATTATAAAGTGTTCGAAAGAAAGGATTGATAAAGTATACGAAGGATAAGTTCTGTTCATTATTATGTATAATAAATTGTGTAATAACAAATTTGGATAAAATTGCATATAGGTAATAAAAATGAAGTAACAAAATTTTAATCATTTTTCTGTTTCTATTCAATATATATTTTTCAAATTTTTGAACGCTGTTTTACATTTTATTCCTTATGTATCAAACTGTCACAAATATTCTTTCGATATCATCATATCATTTAATCTTTTCATCAAATTTTCTTCTTCACTTACATATATAACAAAAGGACAATATTTGTTTTATTAAAGTTTTTTTAAAGTAACTTCTTTTGAGTTCTTTAGCAAATGGAATTCCACGACGTTATTTTGTATCGACTATTTTACAAATTTTTATAACAATAATATTATACAATTTGAAGAATTAAGAGGTCCAATTTAATAAATTGTTATAAAAGACAATTATTATTTCACAGGTATAACCAATTATGAAATATTACCTTTAAATTATATCACGAATTAGTATTTACCATTCTAATTAACAAATCTAAATCTTTTGTGAAAAATAGTAACTCTTTTATACAACATCGCAAAAAGAAGTTCAAGCAAAATAATTATTATAGAAACTGTGAATCCAATCCCTAATACATAAGATTTAATGAGAAAAATTTTCTTCTTTCCAATCAGTTCCGGCGAAAATTTCTTGGGATATACAGAATTAGGTGTATAATATTCTTTAAACAACCCAAATTCAGTGGCTTTTTGAATTATTTCACTAAAACGATCGGTAAAAGGTGAATTACGTCTTGACGTCCAAAAAGATGTGTAATAGTCAACAGCCTCGGTTAGTATTTTAACATTTAATTCTTCTCCTTTGAACGCTGAAAATGTATTTAACTTGATATTCTGCATTTGCATACAGACAAGTGACATTTCTATACTTAATTAACTGCTCCAAACAATAATTATCATTTAAAGCAAAAATAGGTGGCAATCTCTTAGCTCTCTCTGCTAGTTTTCTGATATAAGGAATAATACTATTTTGCAGATGGTAAAAAATTTGATGTGGTATTAACGGTATCAAAGTCGAATTAGCCAATTCTTCCAAAGTTGAAATTTCAGGTTCCGCCTCTAGACTAATGTCCAAAATTACCGAATAAAAATATCCTCTATAAACAATGCAGGTAATTAACAAAGAACCAAAAACTATTCTTTCTAACCAACTACAGTCAGGTCCCCATACTGTTAGATTCCAAACTGTTATGTCCTCAGTAATGTTATGTTTTTGCATAACCTTCAAATTCAGAAGTGTTAGGTGACGTCACGTTACGTCACCAATTTTCAGGGCCGTATTCTTAAGCCCAAAGAAAAGGGGGCATATACTTCTAGGCCAAACTTGAGGTGTATATATTTACGTTCCTGAAAGGTGTGCAGTAGACATACTTTCTCTCTAAATCTGAATATGTGAAATTTCACTTATTGTACGTTATAAGTCGTCCTCTCGATCAATAAGTGCATATACACTTACAAATAAGTGAATTTTTCACTTATTCTGAGTGAAATTTCACTTATTATAAGTGTATATGCACTTATTGATCGAGAAGACGACTTATAACGTACAAATATGTGGATTTTCACATATTCAGATTTAGAGAGTTGAGCACATAACAGAGCTGAGTCTGGAGGAGTGGGAAATTTCTGGAAATGTAACAGTATGGGGACCCGACTGTATTAGGTTCTTGATTTGCTGGTAAACCCATTATAATTTGACTGATGTTTTAAGTTTGCCAAGTGGCTCTTTTAAATTTTATAAAGAATGCTCATAAAAACCCATATCAGAAGCTAATCTATCAGATATTTTAATTTGCTTATTTTTAAAGTTCATTGCTTTTTCGAGAATATTTATAATTTTCTTTTCCTTCAAAAGTTTCCGATCAGCGTAATCATTGAAGCATTCAAAATCAAACATTATTTATTATTATTATTATTATTATTATTATTTATTATTATTATTATAAAAGGATTTATGTGACTAAGAAAAGGTGTGATTGACAATTTTTGATCGGTCATGAATGTAGTGTCCAAATAGCGCTTTTGCCAGAAAGAATGCAAAGTACTATTAAGATACACATGAGTTGAATTAAAAGAATTAATAATCAAACATCTTGGTAACGATAAACTTGACGCAAAATTTAACACATCCAGATTGTCTTGGATTAATTTTGTAGAATTCTCATTTTTTGCTTGAAAAACAAACAATGTTGTTCTCCTGTAATTTGTGTAGCCTTTAAAGATGTTAGTATTTAATCTGCAGAGGAAAAAAAATGATTACTATTTCCTTAAGGCTATGTCCAAGTTGTGAAATGTAAACAAACCAAAAGGTTACTACACCAGCACTAAAAACGCAATTTTGCGACAGCCAATTCTCCCACAAAAAATAACATTTTTACACTTTCTTTACGAAAATGGAAAATTAGAGTATCAAAGTTTCCAAAAAAATCATTTTTGAATATAAGCAATAAAAAGCAATTAGTAAAATAACTAATTATAATGACCTGTAAAATGGCATTTTTGACGCATCGCGAAAAATAAACTGTTTGAGTATATCAACCGCACGGATGATGAAGAAGTTCCATGTCAGCGATTGGACCTTCAACATGTGGAAGGGTAAATTTTTCCCTTTCCTCCTTAAAATTACAAGAGAAAGGGTAAAAACTTCTTCATCGTCCGTGCGGTTGATATAGTCAAACACTTTAATTTTTCGCGACGTGAACTCTGCTGCTCGCTGCGCGTGCGCAGACCGTACCAAGGTCGCAATGACATCACCATGCAAAAAGGCACATTTTGTTTTTGACTGAAACTCAGTGGTTTTCTCATTTTTTCAGTTATTCAAAGTTTAGTAACCAAATTCGATACGTTAGTTCACCATTTCTATAAAGAAAATGTGAATTTATCTTTATTTACGCAAATGGGAACAGCGAAAAAATGCTTCACTATTCGGTCTATAATGAAGCATTTTTTCGCTGTTCGCATTTGCGTAAATAAATATAAATTCACATTTTCTTTATTGAAATGGTGAACTAAAGTAACGAATTTGGTTACTAAACTT
The DNA here is from genome assembly GCF_015476425.1 of Leptopilina heterotoma. NCBI lineage: Eukaryota > Metazoa > Arthropoda > Insecta > Hymenoptera > Figitidae > Leptopilina > Leptopilina heterotoma. The sequence goes on from NW_025111004.1 coordinate 188,915, forward strand.
TGAATAACTGAAAAAATGAGAAAACCACTGAGATTCAGTCAAAAAAAAATGTGCCTTTTTGCATGGCAATGTCATTGCGACCTTGGTACGGTCTGCGCACGCGCAGCAAGCAACAGAGTTCACGTCGCGAAAAATTAAACTGTTTGACTATATCAACCGCACGGACGATGAAGAAGTTTTTACCCTTTCTCTTGTAATTTTAAGGAGGAAAGGGAAAAATTTCCCTTTCCACATGTTGAAGGTCCAATCGCTAACATAGAACTTCTTCATCGTCAGTGCGGTTGATATACTCAAACAGTTTATTTTTCGCGACGCGTCAAAAATGCCATTTTACAGCTCATTATAATTAGTTATTTTACTAATTGCTTTTTATTGCTTATATTCAAAAATGATTTTTTTGGAAACTTTGATACTCTAATTTTCCATTTTCGTAAAGAAAGTGTAAAAATGTTTTTTTTTGTGGGAGAATTGGCTGTCGCAAAATTGCGTTTTTAGTGCTGGTGTAGTAACCTTTTAGTTTGTTTACATTTCACAACTTGGACATAGCCTTAAAAGAATCAACAATTTTTTTTTAATACATCATTTTTTAGATTCTTTAAGAGAATTTTAGTTTAATTAATCAGTTTTCTTTAAATAACGATAATATATTTTTATTAATTTAGTTTCAAAAAAATTTTGAAATTTGTCATCAAAGCAAAACTGTGAATTTATGAATAGTTCTTCTTTATAGATTAGATCGAAAAATATTTTGTCAAAAAACACTGCTTAGCATTCAAATGTACATTACCTCTCGAACCAAACTTCAGTTTCATTGTAACTGATGGTCAGCGACAGAAAATGTTTATCGACTGCTTTTATTAGAGAATTCATCATCGGATCTTCATTGTCAAGTTTATCGTAATCATGATCGACAATGAACAAAACCTGATGTAATTTAGATTCTTCTCTCAGATACTTTATGAGACCATCGAAATAAATTGTTTTTGAATGAGGAGTTCCATACGAAAAGCAAATGGTGGATCACCGATTTTTCTTAAAGTTTGTAACTTTGTAGTACTTGGGGTACTAAATAACTGCGCCAAACAGTTTTGCAAAAAAAAATTTTTTTTGCAAGATATTTAGATTTGAAAAATTGGAAACTGAAAAAAATGACTTTTTTTGAGAATTTTTATTTCGAAAACTATTGATTCTACAAGAAAAAGTCATTTATCCAAAATTGTAGAGAAAATGTCAATTTTTTATATAATATTAAAAAAAAAGTTAAGAAAAATTAATTTTTCAATAATTTGTTTAAACAATAATTTTTTATTGTTAAAAAAAAGAGCAAAGGACATCATGGAATTTTCTAGAAAAATTATTTTCTCAAAATTTGAACCTTCCTTAATAAGTGGTTAAATTTTTAAAGAAGTGATTTTTGAAGTTTTTGAGAAAAAAATTTTTGAAGTTTGCCCAAAAACATACCAATCTTTAAATCACGTTTTTTTTGTAAATACAAATGTCAGAAAATTAACAAATATACCATTCGAAAGATTATTAAATACTACAATTAATGGTACATAACTGAAAATTTTAATAATTTATACAAAGATTGCAGCAATCGACAAATTTGACAAAAAAATTTAAAAAATAAAATTTTATTGGAAATTTTTTCAACCCCTGCACATTTTTTAAAAATTGTAGAAAAAATTTGAAACTTATATAGGTGTGATAATTCAAATCTCATCTTTAATTTAAGACCAAAAGAGTTCAAAAATCTTAATCGGTTAGCGAGATATCATTATAAACGGCAGAGCATTTCCAGCCAAAAACCGTTCAAAATCGACTAATTCACTGCATTTGTTAAAAAACATGCTCGGACGTTTATAATGATATCTCACGAACCGAATAAGATTTTAAAACTCTTTTGGTCTTAAATTGAAGATGAGACTTGAATGATCACACCTATAAGTTTAAAATTTTTTCTATAATTTTTAAAAAATGTGCAGGGGTTGAAAAAATTTCCAAAAAAATTTTATTTTTTAAATTTTTTTGTCAAATTTGTTGATTGTTGCAATCTTTGTATAAATTATTACAATTTTCGGTTGTGTATCATTAATCGTAGAATTTAATAATCTTTCGAATGGTATATTTGTTAATTTTTTGACATTTGTATTTACAAAAAAATCCGGATTTAATGATTGGTATGTTTTTGGGCCGTGCGCGTGCAGCCGTACCGATAATTCCCGACGGTAGTGTATATACGTATATATTATTATTATAAACAGTTTAACAATATATTTTTAACTTTTTTAAAAAAATTATTTTCCTTTTTTAACCCATTAATGGTCATGGGCACAGGAACGCAGGTTTAAAAAGTAACTGTTGGGATCCTGGCATATGGTCTAATAATAATTTTTAACGTTAAAAATTAAAAAAAAAATTTTTTTTTGAACAATTTGTTATAAACAAATGAAGAAAAATTGATTTTCATAAAAAACTGATAGCGCCATTCGATTCGACGCAAAAACTACTACGAGAACGTATAGGGTCATTTGGGGTAAATGTAAATAGTAGATGTTTCAGCTAAATTTACAAATTTAAAAATAAGTACGACGTCAATATTTTTACCTCAGCTCACCTACAAGATGTTCTGAGTATTGCCAATATTTTATTTTGACAATTGGCAATGCCATAGTGTAAGTTATTTTTTAATGCAAAAAAGATTGAAAATCAAAATTTTACTGTTTCAGTATTTTGTCTCGCATTTGCATAAAAATAAATTAAAAAATCAAACAAAAATATGTAATTCTTCCTTATTAATGCCCTAACAAAAATTGTTTTTGATTTTTGATTTTCGTCAATTTAGTTAATAAATAATTAAGTGTTTACATTTACTCCGAGAATTCGAAAACTCGGGGTAAATATAAACAGAACTTGAACTAGGGGAGAGTGGGGCAAAATGGGGTACCTTTTTGAAATTGTTTGTTTACAGAGGACCAAACGAATAAATCGATTCAGCTAAACTTCAGAATTCTTCTTTGTACACTTAGCTTTGAGGAAATTATGATAATAGCGGAGAAAAAAATTTTTGAAAGAACTTATATCGTATTTTCTGAGAAAGTGCTAACATCCCATTTTGCCCCACCCGTGGGGCAAAATGGGGTGGCATCAAATAACTATACAAAACATTGAGTATTTTTTCAAAATTCATTAAATTCTTGTTGTATGAGATTATAAATACAAACAAAAAGTAGGATTCTTTATTACTATGAAAAAACAAGTAATATTTATTAGAATTTAACAAAAAAACATGGATATTGCAAAATATCGATATACCGATAATGAAACATCGATAGTATAAATTCCTCGAAGCAAAAATATCGATTCTTCTGCAGGAAACCTTTAAATATGCATAATATAATGTTTTTAAATAGTTTTAATGGAACGGCGTAGCTTCCGGCATGCCCCACACTTAGGTACCCCATTCTGCCCCACACTGCATATTAAAACAAAATGCAATGTTTACAAGTTATTGTAAACAATTAAACAATCTATTCTATTGGAAATTACTCTAGAATAAGTACTGAAAAAGATACCACACTTGCCAAATTAAATGCATTATCCCAAAAAGTTTGGTGAGCACTTTAATTTTGAAAAAAATTCATATTTTTTTTGCTTAAAACTTAAAAGTTGTATAACTTTCAAAAAAAAATTTTCTTTGGAGTGTCTTCATAATTAATAACAGTTTCTTATCAACATGAATGATATATGTCGAGGAAAAAAAAATTAAAAGTACCTATCATGGAAAAACAGAGGTACCCCATTTGACCCGCCTACCCTATTTTGCCCCACTCTCCCCTACATTTTAAAAGAAAATAATTGAATAAATTTGCTTCTATTTCACAATTTCATTAATTTGGCAATGTAAAATTACATAGAAAAGGAAATTAGGTCCTCTTTGAAAAAAAAAATTTGATAAAAAAAAAAAATTTTTTTTTTGAAAATTTGATCAATTTTTAAAAATTTTTTTAGGTTCATCCGCCATTTTGAAAATTTAAAATTTGACTTCAAATTCGTATTCAGCGACCTCAAAAACCCCCTAGTAGCCAGATTCAAGCAAATTTGATCAATTTTTAAAAATATTATTTTTAGGTTCATCCGCCATATTGGATCCACCATTTTGAAATTTAAAAATTCGATTTCAGATTCTTATTGAGCAACCTTAAAAACTTCTTTTTACCAAGTTGAATGAAAATCTATTAAAATTTATTCGAGTTATTCAAGTTTTTACATTACTAATTTTGTAATGGTTAATTGTTTATTTTATATGACAAATTATCAGTCAACTGGTTGATTTACTACACATCTACGAAGAATTTTTTTTCATTTTTTCCATCCCTTAAAACAGTAGTATACTTGAAATAACTTGATTCTTAAACCTCGCTTAACTACAGGTGCATCAATATTTTTTTGTACCTCATAAAATTTTTCTAGGGAACTCTAGTAACGAGTTCATGCAAAAGAAATCAGTCCGTTTTACCTTTTAACAAAAAAATCTAATGTTTTTGGTGAAAGATACATATTCCGTTTACATTTACCCCAATTGACCCTATAACATAGGTAATTTTTAAAAAAAGACATATTATTGTAAAAATGTTATAAACAATTTTATATTTATTTTTATTTTATTTTTTTATTTTTATTTTATACTGTATGAGGTAGACACGGTTGTCTTCAAGCACTTTTAGGTTTACCTAAAATGAGTCAAAATTGTGCTAACGCAGTTTTATCTGGAATCGGCGCAAGATTCCAAATTTTCATTTCCGAAAATCGTAGCTGATTCTTTTTTCAAAAAAAACCAAAAAAACATATATATATATATGGGCAATTCCACGTGAGATTTTAGTCGACCTCTTAAAATCGGCCAAAAATATTTTTTTTCTATTCTGTATTGAAAAAAACAGATACGTATTTTTTTATTTTTGTTTAATTGTCCAAATTTTAGAGTTATGAATTTTCGAAATTTTGGACTTGTAATTGTAGACCTATATTTAGTAGCTTATAAGTCCGAAATTATTCAGTTTAGGAAAAAGTTGTCAAAGAATGAAACTTTTAGTTTTCTTTCGACTTTTAAGAAATGTAAACAAAAAATTTTTTGTTAATTTTTTAAAATTTTTTATTAAAAAAATTTTTTTTTTATAAACAAATTAATTTTTTTTAACTTTAGCCCGGATTTTTTTTTTTTTTTTAAATTTATTTATTCCTTATAATATAGAGAAGATTTTCCAAAAAATCCCGAGGTGGGACTGATGTGTTGAATGAGTTTTAAAACATTTTCAAAAATTACTTGCAATCTTCACAGTGGGATTTTTTTTTACAATTAACTTCTAAAATTGTCTATACAGCGTAGATCCTTTAATTTAAAAAAAGAACTCTCAAATAGATTAAAATTATACACTGTAGACAGTTTTAAAAAGTTAATTGTAAAAAAATCCCACTGTGATGCTTGCAAGTGATTTTTGAAAATGTTTTAAAACTCATTCAACACATCAGTCCCACCTCGGGATTTTTTGAAAAATCTTCCATATATTATAAGGAATAAATAAATTTTAAAAAAATAAAAAAAATCCGGGCTAAAGTTAAAAAAAATTAATTTGTTTATAAAAAAAAAATTTTTTTAATAAAAAATTTTAAAAAATTAACAAAAAATTTTTTGTTTACATTTCTTAAAAGTCGAAAGAAAACTAAAAGTTTCATTCTTTGACAACTTTTTCCTAAACTGAATAATTTCGGACTTATAAGCTACTAAATATAGGTCTACAATTACAAGTCCAAAATTTCGAAAATTCATAACTCTAAAATTTGGACAATTAAACAAAAATAAAAAAATACGTATCTGTTTTTTTCAATACAGAATAGAAAAAAAATATTTTTGGTCGATTTCAAGACGTCGACTAAAATCTCACGTGGAATTGCCCATATATATATATGTTTTTTTGGTTTTTTTCGAAAAAAGAATCAGCTACGATTTTCGGAAATGAAAATTTGGAATCTTGGGCCGATTCCCGATAAAACTGCGTTAGCACAATTTTGACTCATTTTAGGTAAACCTAAAAGTGCTTGAAGACCACCGTGTAGAAGAATCGTTTTTTAGGTAAAAATTTGGTTAAAAAATTTTTAACGTTAAAAAATCTCCTAATTAAACTAATTTTGTTTAAAAAAATTTTTAACTTTAAAAACGATCCTTCTACCTCATACAGTATAAATTCAGGCTAATTGTTTATAACACTTTTACAACAGCATGTCTTTTTTTTAAAATTATGTAATATACGATCGCGTAGTAGTTTTTTGCGTCGAATCGAATAGCGCTATCAGTTTTGTATGAAAATCAATTTTTCTTCATTTGTTTATAACAAATTGTTTAAAAAATGTTTTTTTTAATTTTTAACGTCAAAAATTATTATTATGATCCTATGCCAGGATCCCAATAGTTACTTTTTATATTATGCGTTCCTGTGCCCATGACCATTAATGGGTTAAAAAAGGAAAATAATGTTTATAAAAAAGTTAAAAATATATTGTTAAACTGTTTATAATAATAATATATACGTATATAATTAATAAATGTATTAGGGGCGAGCAGTAAAGGTCAAATCATCTTTTAAAATACACTGATATAGGCGCTGCTTAGTTAGCGCAACGCACAAAAACTCGTAGCGCAAACTTCAAATATTTTTTCTCAAAAATATCAAAAATCACTTCTTTAAAAATTTAACCACTTATTAAGGAAGGTTCAAATTTTGAGAACATAATTTTTCTAGAAAATTCTATGATGTCCTTTGCTCTTTTTTTAACAATAAAAAATTATTGTTTAAACAAGTTATTGAAAAATTAATTTTTCTTAATTTTTTTTTTAATATTATATAAAAAATTGACATTTTCTCTACAATTTTGAATAAATGACTTTTTCTTGTAGAATCAATAGTTTTCGAAATAAAAATTCTCAAAAAAAGTCATTTTTTTCAGTTTCCGATTTTTCAAATCTAAATATCTTGCAAAATTTTTTTTTTTTGCAAAACTGTTTGGCACAGTTATTTAGTACCCCAAGTACTACAAAGTTACAAACTTTAAGAAAAATCGGTGATCCACCATTTGCTTTTCGTATGGAACTGCCCATGAACTTTACTGATTTCACCAAAATAGGAAAGTACCTATATCGTTTTCAGTTATATTTGATATAATACTACTATCCATTATTTCGGAAGGGATAAAATTTAATTTATTTCGAATAAAAACAGCTCTTGAAATAAAATAAATTTACCTAATTTTCAAAAAGCATATCTACTGTAATTATTAGTGGTATTTTTTTACACATTTTGTTTTATCATATGGGAATTCGGATAAAAATACTTATATCATGTGGAAATTCGAGTAAATAAAAATTATGACAAATAACATTTCTATAAATTAAAATTTCTGAAATATGACATTTCGAAGATTTAAAGGTTATGTCACATAAGGATTCGGGTAAATGCATTTATGTCACTTGATAATTTGAGTAAATAAAAATTATGACAAATAAAATTTCGATAAATGAAAATTTTTTAAATATGACATTTTGAAGATTTAACCCTTAAAGCGCACACTAACGAATCCATCCTCAAACCGCACACTGGGTGTGCGACACCCGGGGACTTTAAATTGTGTTCTCCAAACTGGAATAGGATATTATTTTTTAGAAAAATTATCTTATGTAACTCAGTACATCTATTTTAAAGGAAAATAGGTTTCATAATAGTTTATTTAATCTCAATATTTAAAAAAAGCTTTTTAAAACTACTGAAATTACCTTAAACCGAAAACTGGGTGTCAAACACCCAGAAATTTTTCTTTGTCAACTTTATAAAGTTATGAAATACAGAAAGACACTTGGGAGACTAATTTAACTTACGGAACATAAAGTTAAGTACAAAATGTACCGTCCAATAGCGACACATGTTCAGTTTTTACGAATTTAAACAAGATATTAGAGCAAAAAGCTAGAATATAGGTGTCACACACCTAGGGTGCGCTTTATGGGTTAAAGGTAGGTGTATTAAATCATTTAAATATTCGTATGAATGAAAATTCTGTCAAATATAATTTATTATTTTATATTCTGTGTTCAGCCAAATGAAAGTTAATTTGAAAGAAATCAATAAGAGGTTTCGTGTGACAGTAATCATTTTAATTTCTACAAAAACAAAGCAATCAATAAAGGAAAAAATGTACATTAGATTCTCAATGCGATAGCTATCTCAAAAGTGGTCAAGAGTAAAGAATAGGTTTTATTTATATTAAAATAGATTATAATAAATAAAAAAATATTCGTTAAGCCGTAGGCAGCTTTTATAAATTAAACTTTGCTTCAACACTCTCAGAAGCTTGTTATCAATTCTGTTGAATTTAATTCAAATTAAATTTAGCGCTTTAAGACATGTACGAAAAATCATACTTCGAAATGCCTACGCGACGACGATGGCGAATTCGCCTTTAATTCCCCCAAATTTATATCCCTTAAGTGGGGATCGAATTTTTCTTTAATATTTCTTAAATACCCCCACAGCACCGAAACTTTCCTAAAAATGTATTAAATATTTACTTGCAATATTCGGCATATTTAACTGAAAAGTTTAGTGAAAATTGTGTAAAGATTTAAATGTCCCGATTAAATAAATGTTTAGCGCAAAGCTTTCCTGAACATGTAAATTAAATTTTCGCATAATTATAATTATAATTAAATATTATAAATATTATAAATATTATAATATTTAATAAATTTTTAGGAAAGTTTCGGTGCTGTGGGGGATATCTAACATTAACATAAAAAATTTTAAATAAAAGCTATTAATGGCCATCTCACCCAATAATACATGGCAAAAGTAAACATGAAAATATTAAATAAATAAAATAATTTTTTATCCTACATGCACAAAAATGGCGCTTTTAGATAGCTGTCGACAGGGAGTAAAGTCACTCATTTGTTCAACCATATGAAAATGTCGTCCATTTCCATATTAGTCGAACAAGTGACTGACTTTTATTCCCTGTCATCTGCTATCTGAAATCGACACTTTTGTGCATTAGGAATAAAAAATATCAAGTAACATGGGAACTTCAAAACTTCAAATTAAAAAATCCGTTAAAAAATAACAATACAGCAATCAGAAATTCTCAAATTATTTTGGACCCATGCAAAAAAATGTAGAAGGATTACGCTTACATTTTCATTATTTTTCAACAATTTGTTGTTTACATTTATTAGTAGTCACAAAAGGTTGAAGAATAATCCATAATAAGTGATATTTATTAACAAATTCTGTAAAATATTTCAACTGGCCATCTCTCCCATATGGCCATCTCCCCCGGACTTACCCTATTATTATTATTATTATTATTATTATTATTATTATTATTATTATTATTATTATTATTATTATTATTATTATTATTATTATTATTATTATTATTTCTGCTTCCTTGCAGGAAAATGTATAGTGATGTTGATTTCCAAATTTCTTATAAATAAATTGTCTTAATAAATTTTCAGTTGTGGTGTATATGTTTCTACATGAAGAACTAGATACGCTATATAAAATTATTGCAGAATGTTTGAAATCACACACAACCTTATACATATAAATTGGGATATTTTTTAGAAACATAATTTCTGAGTTCCTAAAGTCGATAAAAATCGAAACCAATACATATAAATAAATATACCTACATAATTTTTATATGAAATGAATTTTTATGAAAATAATAATTTTTATACTATTTAATTTAAAATCTGTTTTATTTTTCAAATAATTTACAATAAACGCTCACAATGTTGTCAAATTTATCATTAAAAATAAACATTAAATTATAACTTCAAAGTCGAATGTCAGTATCAATTCGTATATCGTTTTAAAATAAATGAACCCTGTGGGGGATTTTTAATAGTAGGGGAGTATAGTCGAGGTTGGACCTCTGTCTAGGTAGGCCATTCGCGTTTTTTTGTCAAGTTCACTAGCGCTACCTACGCGCATGCTTGTCGAAGCTTGTCTTGGTAAAACCTAACTTTTTGTTCAATTACATTTTCGGAGAATCAAAAATTGTGTTTTCTGTGACGTCGGTACAAAAAAAGCTCAAAAAAAGTTTTGTGCATCATGTGAAAAATCATTAATAAAAGATAAAAAAAAATTGAATCGTCAAGGCAAGGATGTAGAAATTTTGTGGGACTCATTGTTGAAAGAAAATCAAAGTGAAAAATCGAATCCCGAAACGTATTTCTTTTTGGTTACAACAATTCGGTAATGTTACTTTCTGTCAAGGTCGGACACTTTGTGTTAAAAATGCACAAAAATGAGGACGAGCTACGTCATTTGCAAAAACTGCAGATCTGTATAACTCATAATATAATTGATCATCTTATTAATATTTTTATTTAATTTTATTAATATTTCAGTGCAAAATTTTTTTTTATTTATATTTATTTTTTTATATTGTTTATATTGTTATTTATATTGTTATTTTATATTGTTTATAACTTTTTCATTTTAAAACCAATCAATTTACTTTGTATAGAAAAAATGTTCCTATTAAACAGGACTTTTCAACAATATACTTCAATTGTCCAAATTCATTTTTTAAAAAAAGTTATAAACAAATGTCAAAAAGTGGGCCGACCTCGACTATGTTCCCCTACATTATGCAACAAGGGAGGTAAGTTCGAGTTTATGTACCGGGCACAATACTTTGCTTTATACAACAAAGGCGTATTATGGTTACTTTATGCTACCTGTAACCGGTGCATGCTAAGTTCTCCCATATAACCCAGCTGGTCAATAAAGTAACCATTATTGCCCTAGGGAGATGGAAAGTATTTTACATAATTTAGGAACTGCAATATTTTCTAATTTAAAAATCTATACTTCTCGTAGCATCTATAGATTTTGTTTTCAACTGTTTTTGTTAATATTTCAAAAAAGAAAACGATAATAGAAAGAGAATATCCAATAACTGCTACGTAAAACAATATATAAAGTAGTGTTTCCTTCTCAATCATACTCGGCTGCGTTTGCTTCTGAAATTTAATCGAAGGTTCGTAAAAATCCTTTAGTAATCCATGCTCCGATGCTTTTAGAATTAGCTCATTAAAACGATCAAGATAAGGTGAAAAGTTCAATGATTCCCATACAGAAAAATAAGTAAATACACCTTCTGGTAGTATTTTTACGTTTAATTCACCTTTCTTAGCTCTGTAGGTATTAACAAAATACTCAGCATTCGGAATTAGACAAGATGATACATTTTGATTATTAACCATGTAATGCAAACAATCTAACTCTGATCCTTTATCTGGTACAATCAGTGTTCGATTCGCAAACGTTTTAATAAACTTTTCTTGTTCAAGAAGATTTATTTCCCGTTGCACTTCAAAAGTCGCCATCGGTGGTAACAAATGGTAGGCCAGTTCTGCCAGAGTTGAAATTTCAGGTTCTGATTGCCAAGCAATGTCCAAAATAACTGAATAAAAATAACCAGAGTAGACAATACATGATAGTATAAGTGAACCAAAAATTATCCTCTCCAAAGTATTCACTGGTTCTTGAGATGAAGACATTCCCATTATAATTTGACTGATGTTTAAAGTCTGCCAAACATTCTTCTTGAATTTTAGAAAAATGGCTACTAAACGAATTGTGATAATGATAGCAATTGTTATGAGCATCATGTAAAAAAATTCTGGCGACAAAATCAAAACTTTATTGCTCTTCAACGATTTCAGAACTACAGCTTTTACATTACCGGGTTTTAAAACACGTAAATTTAAGTTTGCATCATAACCAATATTATATGTAGCTAAGGACATTTCTTGTGAATGTATTTTTTTATTTTTTACAATAATACTAAAATTCATTGCTTGTGACAAGTATCGTCCAAATTTAATTGCAGTGTTCCAGCCACCTGTGAGATGATCAGTTTTATTATTGTAGTAGAAGTTCAATTTGTATCCATTGAGATTGTGTAACTTATTTGGAAACCATTTACTTTCAAATGATAAAAATTTCTTAGTGTACATTTTCGTAAAGGGATTTATTCGGTTCAAATAAGGTTTCTTGGCCGAACATGTTTTAATATATTTGAAGCAGTCATAACCATGTGTCACTATAGTTACATCTAAAAATTTTCGTTCTTTCCAGAATGCATATAAAATGTCTTTACTGTCGTCCATTTTTAAAGGAATAGAATTCACAATCAGAATTCTTGGCCGTGATGTGCCTTTTGATAAAAGGCCTAGATTTACAGCAATAGGATTTATTTCATTCGAAAAATTGTTGGTTCTTTGAAAAACAAAGAGTGTTGTTCTTCTAAATTTTTGTTCTGATTTTTTTTGTATACTTCGAACAGTGGAACGCAGTTTATTGTAGTTGATGCTTAATGATGGAAAATTGGTATTTACTTCTTGCATGAGAAAATTCATTACTGGATTTGTACGGTTGATTTCATCATTGAGGACAAAAATTACTTGATGTAATTTTGCTTCTTCTTTTAAATAATTTATTAATCCTTGATAGTAATTAGTAGTTAAAGATGCTCTCAAGATTTCAATTCCGAAGAAGGAAGTAAAAATATATACACTTATTAACTTCATTGTTCACAACCAACTTAATGAACTGACAATAATTTACTAACAGTATTGAAGCAAAGTTCAATTATTACTTTATGAATTTTGTTTTCTATTTCTCTGGGTCAAATTTATTTTCACATAACTGACGTTAAGTATACTGAATTATTAAACTATTTAAACAGTTTACTTTAAGTACGCTGTTATCAATAAAGCTACGGAGGATCATCCATAGTGACACTGCAATAAATTAAGAGGAGGGGATTGGTGAAATTTCAATTCATCAAAATTTTTGTTGTTTACGGGTGGTTAATGTTTTTTCTATCAAATTTTGGTATTTTAAATTATAATATGCTTCGAAAAATTAAGCGTTTTGGTACAAGTTGAATACCATCCTCAGAGTGCTTCTAAACAGTATATAAATTTTTGCTTAACATTCTTAATGCTATTTAAATCACGAATCTAATGCACATTTTCTTTCTTTGTTGATAAATTTGTTACTACGATGATAAAACAAAAATTTCTTAAAGAATCATATTTAAAAATTTATTAAAGGGTAAATAGTTTTTGAAGTATAAAACAAATATTAGTGTCTTCGGGAGTATTTCTTTTTATTGATTTATTTGTGTCACATACGCAGGTTACAAATAAGACTTATAAATATATAAAATTATATACACTACCGGTCAAAATTGAGAGACCACACATCTTCAGGTGAATGTAGAACAATTTAAAACATAAAATTTATGGAAACTAAAATTTTTTTCTGTTTATTTTTTGAAAGATGATAAAATCTGAAAAAGAAAAAGATTTTTCAGAAGTCATTTGGACAATATTTTATTTATATATTTTTAAAAAATCTTTATTTTCAATGTTTTACAAAAATTTGAATAACTTCTAAAATATTGAAAGCTTTCTAATGATCTTAGGCTTATTTTAAATGTCATTTTCTACAGTATGAGAATTATTTATAGGCATTAAAGTGCAATTTGTTTCTTAGAAAATGCAGGTCGTCAAAGTTAGACAAAAGTTTAGGAAATTTAAAATAATTTTTTGTACTAAAAATATTCCAGAAAATATATATAAAACTGTAAAATATTTTTTAAAATTCAAACACCCACAAAGCACAGACATTTTCTGTAAGTTTGCTGCAAGTTTTCCATGCAAATTTCGCAAGTTTGCATTGCAAGTTTGCAGCAAACTTGCATAAATAAATATAAAAATGTCACCCACTTGGCAAGTTTGCACTGCAAGTTTGCAGCAAACTTGCGCCAAATAGCAAAAACTTAAATGTATGCGCAGTAGTTTTCTATGACATCTAGAGCTGCGCACTATATTTTAGTCACCTTCCCTGCAGGGAAGGCATCGTTCATCAAAATATATGCAATTTGAAAAAATTTTTTTTTTTTAATTTTTAAGGTATTTTAGAAAGTTTGCTGCAAATTTTCCTCAAGTTTTCATTGCAAACTTGCCAAGAGGGTGACATTTTTATTTGTATGCAAGTTTGCTGCAAACTTGAATGCAAACTTGCGAACTTTGCATGGAAAACTTGCAGCAAACTTGCAGAAAAATACTGTGCTTTGTGGGCATATTTTTTTTTATGAAATTCTCTTGAAAAATCTTTTAGGTTTCAATGTATTTGGAACGACAGCTTTAAAATAACCAATTTTTAGGGGCAGTCATCGATTCGCTCCCGTGAGGGGAAGTGTCATTCTCCCACCATGCGGCCAGGGGCCTGAGTTCGGGGTTCGGAGCGGGCAGTCATCGATTTGCTCCCGTGAGGGGAAGTGGCATTCTCCCACCATGCGGCCTTGTACCTGAGTTCGGGGTTCGGAGCGAATGTAGCACAGCGGGGCGCCCGGTCCTTTAATCCCTCATTAAGCCATCCTTCCTTAAAGACATTCTTTAAAAAATATAAATTTCTTAAATATAAACATTTTTCAGTTTTCTTTATTGAATTCAGATTCCTTATTTTATTACGAATCCATACGTATGTTGTTGGGCGATTATCAATTTGCTCCCGTGAGGGGAAGGGGCCTTCCCCCACCATGCGGCCTTGTACCTGACTTCGGGGTTCGGAGCGAACGTAGCACAGCGGGGCGCCCGGTCCCTTAATCCCTCATTAAGCCATCCTTCCTTAATGACAGTGTTTAAAAAATATAAATTTCTCAAATATAAACATTTTTCAATTTTTTTTATTCAATTCAGATTCCTTGTTTTATTACGAATCCATACATATGTAGTTTGCCTTAAAAATTTTAGTATTTAAAAAGTTTAAAATTTATTATTAACTGACTGATTGTAATTCTTAAGTTTTTTCAGAATTCAACTGAAGTAAAAAGTAGATTATACAGCCAAAGAAAATATATATTTACTTGAAAGTCAAATTTACTATGAATTTATTTGAGTGTCAGTTCATAATAAATTAAAAGTTTTTTTAAATATTAACATTTTTAAGGCAAACAACATATGTATGGATTCGTAATAAAATAAGGGATCTGAATTTAATAAAAAAAACTTTAAAATGTTTATGTTTGAGAAATTTATATTTTTTAAACACTGTCATTAAGGAAGGATGACTTAATGAGGGATTAAGGGACCAGGCGCCCCGCTGTGCTACGTTCGCTCCGAACCCCGAGCTCAGGCCCCTGGCCGCATGGTGGGAGAATGCCACTTCCCCTCACGGGAGCGAATTGATAATCGCCCCCCCGAACTCAGGTACAAGGCCGCATGGTGGGGGAAGGCCCCTTCCCCTCACGGGAGCGAATTGATAATCGCCCTTCGGAGCGAACGTAGCACAGCGGGGCGCCTGGTCCCTTAATCCCTCATTAAGTCATCCTTCCTTAATGACATTCTTTAAAAAATATAAATTTCTCAAATATAAACAAATTTAAGTTTGTTTTATTAAATTCAGATCCCTTATTTTATTACGAATCCATACATATGTTGTTTGCCTTAAAAATATTAATATTTAAAAAAATTTTAATTTATTATTAACTGACACTCAAATAAATTCATAGTAAATTTGACTTTGAAGCAAATGTATATTTTCTCTGGCAGTATAATCTACTTTTTACTTCAGTTGAATTCTGGAAAAACTTGAGAATTATAATCAGTCAGTTAATAATAAATTTTAAACTTTTTAAATACTAACATTTTTAAGGCAAACAACATACGTATGGATTCGTAATAAAATAAGGAATCTGAATTCAATAAAGAAAACTGAAAAATGTTTATATTTAAGAAATTTATATTTTTTAAAGAATGTCTTTAAGGAAGGATGGCTTAATGAGGGATTAAAGGACCGGGCGCCCCGCTGTGCTACGTTCGCTCCGAACCCCGAAGTCAGGTACAAGGCCGTAGTGTGGGGGAAGGCCCCTTCCCCTCACGGGAGCGAATTGATAATCGCCCCTCCGAACCCCGAAGTCAGGTACAAGGCCGCATGGTGGGGGAAGGCCCCTTCCCCTCACGGGAGCGAATTGATAATCGCCCGGCTACTTCCCCTCACGGGATTAACTTGGAGATCGCCCGGAACAAGAAATAGTATTTTTATTTATTAAGGCTTTTCAACCCTTCTTTTCACCTTTAAAAACCACTTTTATTTCATCCCTTAAAGCAAAAAATTGTAAAACAGGAAATAAACTGTTTTTAGTTTTTTGTGTTTTCAATCTAAGAGCTCTATTGATATAGGTACATTATTTTCAGATTGATGTATCTGTTAAAACACTCCTGAAGGGAATTTCTTTAGATATATGTATTTGACATGTAGATATTGAGTGATATCGTATAAAATGTGTTTGTGAGTCTCTCTGTTTGTTATTTTTCTGTTATGTATTTGACAATACATTCCATTTTTATAAATGAGAGGAAGTACAAGAGTTCTCCAAATTGAACGTAAAAATACTACCAGAAAGTGTGTATCTCTATTTTTCTGTATGGGAATCAATGAATTTTTCACCTTACATCGATCGTTTTAATGAACTAATTCTTAAAGCATCGGAGCATGGATTACTAAAGGATTTTTACGAACCTTCGGTTAAATTTCAGAAGAAAACGCAGCCGAGTATGATTGAGGAGGAAACAATACTTTATATATTGTTTTACGTAGCAGTTGTTGGATATTTCCTTTCTATAATCGTTTTCTTATTCGAAATATTATCAAAAATAATTGAAAACAAAATGTACAGGCTTTAAGCGAGGTATAGAGTTTTGAATTAGAAAATATTGCAGTTCCTAAATTATGTAAAATACTTTCCATCGAACAGTGTGTGGTCCGAACAGGAAATAAATGTTTAAAATTCTTTGCTAGGTTTAATAATAAACACATGGACATAAGAAATATAGGGACAGGCCTCAAAGTCAAAATGTGGGCGAGGGGGGTACGTTGGCAGATCGGAAGGGAAAACGTTACGTTGGTCGATTCCCTATTGGTAAACTTAATGCGCAGGCGCCAATTGCCATATAACACGTACATTTTCTTAACCAATTAGCAATTCGCCAACGCCTCCCCTTACGGACTGCAAAGTATCCCCCCGCATCTATATGCCATGTCCCTATATTTCTTACGTCCATGAATAAACATTATTACATAAATTATGAAAATGAGAAATTTATCAAAAACTGTAAGACTTTTGTAAGTAAATATACAGAAATATTATTAAGTTAACTAAGAGAAAAAACAATGTTGGTCAATAATGTCTCGTTGAATTTGGAATCAACTCAAGATATTCGATAGTCCCAAAATTTTGTTCTTATTTTAGTAATATTGATATAACTTGAACAAATACCTTAAGAAAATTCTACAAACTGTTTAAAACTAAAAAAAACTGCCTAGTTAAAGTGTTCTTAACGTCACTTATGTCAAAATTAATGTGAAACAATTTGTTTTATAAAAATTTCTTCGACAGTTAGAAAATTTTTCTTACTGTTCAAAGTGTTTGTGCATTATGAAGACTATGAGTTTGTATTTTGTTATCTACATTCTCTGAAAAAATCTTAGGATACCAATTGTATACTTTTACTATAATAATTGTTATATCGTCAGAATTCTTTCAAATGTTTCTAGTAACAATTGCAACGATTATTGTATTTCGATTGGTAGCAATTTTTCTAATATTAAAAAAAACTGCATGGCGAACGTTAAAAATCAGTCAAATTATAATGGGATTACCAGAAAATCAAGAGCCATAGAATATCAAGGGAAGAATAATCTTCGGTTCACTTTTAATTTCCTGTATCGTCTATTCATTCAGGTTACGTTTACTCGGTTATTTTGAACATCAGTTGGCTTTCGGAAACGGAAATTTCAACTCTCGACGAATTGGCAAATTATTCATTACCACCAATGATACTAAGTGGAATTAAACTTTCACTAAGTAGCTTATTATATCTCTGTAATTGGATATTCACTTTCAACTGTTGTTTTTATTTATGAAATTCTAAAAACAAAGTTTGAATATAAACTGTATGAATTTTATGCCAGATTTCGACAACAAATATAGATATACTTTGCACTTTTTTGTTTGTTTTTCATAATGGAAAAAAATTTTCGGTGCAACGGTTGTATCTAAAATTGTAGTTATTTGTATTAATAACCGCTTATTTATGTTGATTTTAAGCGTCCCAATATATTTTAAACGTTTTAAATTAATACATATCTGTTATTGTAAGTGGAAAATTATTATATTTCTTGAATTCTATTAACCGAATGCCTACCTATACATAAAATTATAAGTTCCACTTTGACTAATAATCATTGCAACTCTTATAATTTTTATAAACATGCAACAATTATTTTATTTTTATTCACAATTTTCACCTAATTACTAAGTTCAATATATTACAAATTTCTTTAAATACAATAACACTTTTTTATTCACTTTACTTTAATACTATTTGAATCATTTAAATACATTTTTAATTTTTCAAAATGAAATATTATTTTTTATTTTTGTTCACAATTTTCACTTAATTTTTTTATCACTTTTAATATTATAACACTTTCTCACAATTCAAACAATTTAACAAAAAATTGTAAAATTTTTCATACGATTTGAAAACTATTGAAATTTATTACCAACACATTAATTCAATTAGCGACAATTGAAAACAATAAAGAATCAGTTAACTGTGAATAGTTGCAAATCGTGGTCAATCGATTTCGTCTATAAGGGCGAATAATTCTGTAACCACCAAAGTTAGTAGATATTTTATTTATTGTCTGAATATTATTTTACTTTGATTCTACTTAATATTTGAATTTTTACTTTTTCATTGCATTGTAATAATTGTTCTCATACCTTTCTTTAAGTAAATAAATAAATAATTCGAATTTATTGACAATCTTTGAAATAAATAGTAATAGTTTTTGAATAAAATCACGTGGGGAAAAATCAGAAAAAAAATTTTTTTTTTGAAAAGCAATTCCTAAATTCCGCGAAATTTAAAAAAAATCCCAGACTTTACAGTGTGCTACCATCTCCCGCTGAATGAGAAAAGGTACAACGAGGGTCATCATCTCTCGTTTGCGCACGCAACTTGCTTATCGACAAGAATTGTCGAACAACTGAGTACCAAAGGAGAGAGAGAGAGAGAGAGAGAGAGAGAAAATCAACGTGAACAGCGTGAACAGTGAGAAATTAGCGCGTGTGCAATAGTTCTCTCTGGCGTTTCTACTGAACTCAGCTGGAACTCTTGACATTCCGGGAGTCGGCTCTATTGGCACATGGTGTTTCATTTTGACTTATAATTTTACAATTTTTTCTGACAATCTTAAACCTTAAATTCTCAAACAAATACACATCGTGCGTACTTTTAATTTTAAAAATATAAAAATTTAATACCTAAAGAGTTAGAAAAATTTTAGAAACGAAAATAGGGGGGAATAAGGATAAATTAAAAATCAGTGGGGGCATTTTTGTTTAAATAACATATCAAAAAAAGAGGAAGGAAACATTTTATCGATCATGGTTAGAGGTGAGGAAAACAAAGGAAATACGAAAATTGACATTGAAAAACCAAAATGGGATCAGAGCAATTATACGGGAAGGGCCAGACATTTTTTGACCTTGACAAATCCCTTAAATGTTTTTGCCTCATCGAGTCAATTGGAGCGGGCACGGGACATCGTTCAAAACTACAGGTATATAACTTGTTTGACCACTACATATTTCTCTAACTTTCATTATAATCGAGGTCTTTTGCCTTCAGTTCATATGATAACTTGTAAACTTACAATATATTAAAATAAGTTTTCTCAAGTCACGTTAACATTTATAACTATAATTATTTCCTTTTCGAATTTAGTTACATTTTTCCTTATTACATATCTCCCTCGCCTCATTTTTCATTGCCACTAATTTTTATGTAATTAATTTTAATCAGTAATCACTTAAAACACATTTTCCATAATGAGTTAACATTAATTTTTGTGATTATAAAAATATTAATAAATAAAAATAATAGCAGTTGTAATAACAATAATAATGATAATGATAATAATGTTAATAATATAACGATAACAATAATTATAATATTTTAATTTTTCCCGGAATGATTCACGAAACAATTATAATTATAATGATATAATTAAAAACAATAAAAATAACAATAGGAATTATTGTTGTTGTCTCAGTTAAGAATTCTGTATTAATAATTAAGTATAATTGTATAAAGGTTATTTAAATTAGCAATTTTGTCATTAATTAACATTATAAGTTACTTAAAATAAACGCGAGAGATTTACATTTTAAAAAATTTTCATTTCGCAAAAATTCTTCTTTGTTTTTTTTTTATTTTTAGATCAAGGACGTACTTTATATTTCAAAAATAATTTGGACTTTATCTTCTTATAGTTGCCAAATAAATATACACGATTTGAATTTATCAAAAAGTAAATTTACTGTTGAAAAATTCTCTCTTTACCAAAAAAAGAAGAAAATTTAAACACAAAAAAATTTGCAAAGCTTTGAAAGTTACTAGACTAATTGAAACAAAAAAGCGAGATTTAGATATTGATAAAACTAAGAAAATTTATTTATATAGTGAAATTGCACAGTAAAAAGTAAATCTTAATTTAAGATCAGTCTTCAATTCAGCACTGTCTGCTCTAATGTTAAATCATACAAAAACCATTGCTTAAATTCAGCATTGACTGTCTTAAAAATGTTGCGTCTTAATTTTAAATTAAGACTGCTTTCCTGCCTTAAAATAAGACTTTCTTTTTACTGTGTAGTTATAACCCTTGAAGTACACACTGAGTACAGATCGCCCCGGTGTTTTTTTCAAATGCGTTCCATTCTTTAAAGCATGTCATTTATTGTTAAATGTTTATAAACAAATTAATTTTCTATCAATAAAACTATATTTTTCATATTCCTCTCAGAACATTTCCTATCGATTAAAAAAAATCGACTGAATTTCATCAATTTGAGACAAAGATATAAGGTTTCAAAGTATTGCAGGGTACAAATCGCCCATGTGTGTATCGAACGTAAGTTTTTGAAGTGTGTACTTTATAAGGAATAACATTGATGTTGATATTAAGTTAATAATTTTAGTATTATTTATTAATAGTAATTAATATTTATTATTAATGTATCAAGGTTAAGGTAAATATTTAATAAAAATAATAAAATATTCAAACATTTTAATAACAATAGTTAATTATTGTAAACAATAAAGGATTTAAGAAAAATTTCAATTATTTTTATTTAATTTAGAAAAAATAGAAAAAATTCTATTGGAAAAAAATATTAGTAAAATTGAAAATTGCTCTCTATTAATCAATAAAGTTAAAAAATCTTTACAGAACGAAAATAATTTTAGTTACAAGAGAAACGAACTTATAAATTATTTTAATGTCTCGAAACATCGTGAATTACATTTAAAATTAAGAAGTCATTTTGGCACATTATACATAGATGTGTACATATAGATATATTTTTAGCCTTATAGAAATAAAAATTGCGTGACAAAAAATGTTCTCAATCACTTCTCACAATAAGTCAATAAGAATCAATTAAGATATAATTTGTAATGATTGAAGATAAGGAAAAAATTTTTACCAACATTTTTATTCTTTTGTTTAATAATCATGTTAAATATTCAAAATTACTAATGAATGAAATAACAATTGAACTAAAACATAATTACGCTATGTTTACGGATACAAATTCTCATTAATAAAACATCAAACAACTCAATATAACTGAATATGCAAATTTATGTATATTTTTCTGTTCTTTCAAAAAACAATACTTTTCCTATTACTTTTTCATTTTCTTAACTTTTCAATTTTTCCTTTCATAATATAAATATATATTATTGCTTTTGCTAACAAATAAAAAAGCAGAAAATGAATCAAAATTCATCAACAAATAATAAATTTTGAGTTAAATGTTTGAATTTTATCTTCAAAGTTGGAATCGAGGAGAGGGTAAAAATTTATAAAAATATAAATTGAAATTATAAAATGAAATTAAAGTCTCGATATAAGAGGTTTAATGATAAAATATTAAGAAAATCTTTTATGTTTATGTAAATTAAAGACAAAGGTTCTTATCTCGAGTGAGGTCATGACTCAATTAAAATAGCCTCCCATATCAAGAGATCAAAAACCTCAATAAAATCCAAATTTAACATTCGTTTTAGATTCTGTCTTGAAAACAATTTGTGTCACATTAACACAAAGTCTATAAGTAATGTTAAAAATAGCAGAAACTACGTCAGACTCTTCTTTTTTTACTACAATTTTTTTCAAAATTCCCGATTTCTTTTTTTTCTAATTTCTTCAATTTTATTATTTTGACTTTTTTAATTTTTCCTCTAATATTTAAAAAAATTTACTTTTAACTTTTTTCTTTATTTTTCTAATTTTATTATTTTTAATTTTTCAATTTTTTCTCTATATTTATATATAATTTTATTATTACTATTTTTTCAACTTTTTGAATTCATTTCATGATTAAGAAAAAAATTACCATTGAAAATGTTATTAATTTAATTCTTAAATTAAATTAAAATATTATATCGATCAAGCCATCAATAACAAAAATATTCAATGTTATTAGATATACATTTTAATGTAATTTTCCTTATAATATTGTAAATAATTATTGTTTATGCGATCAACAAAGTAAAATTTCAATTTATTAATATAATTGCCCTATTCGTAAAAATGGAGAAAAAAATGTGTATGAATATTTATAGGAATATTTATAAATAAACATTTCATTCTAAATCATATATAAATTATAGGACTTTCACAAACTTTTCTAAAAAAAATTTTCAATCTCAGCAATTATTGAAATTAATGGTAAATTTACAGCTATATGTGAAATTTGATACAAATGAATATTTCTTCAGGTAATAAAAACTTTATCTCATTACTTTATGATCATGTCGATTAATAATAAAATTATGTTCATCAAAATTGAGACGAACGTGCGTATTAGATATGGTAATAAACACCGATTAGATTTACTTTTTGCCTTACAAACGACTGTCGCGTTCACTATTTCATAACATAAAACTGTCACCGGTATCAATAAAATATTTGCCACCAACTTTCATTCACTTTTTAAAAATTAAAATTAAGACATTTTAAAATTATTATTATTTACTTATTACTATTGCTATGTAATTATCATTATTACTATTTTTAACTTTTACTATTAATATTTTATTATAATTAGTATTATTAATATATTATTTTACATATTCAGATATATTAGTAATTTTAGAAAAAAATCTAATCATCGGGACAGGATTCGAACCCCGAACTTAACACACAATAAAGTTACGCCTTACACCCTGCAGCCAAAATTTCTTTCCATTCTTCTTACTGTTTTCTTTATCAAACTACAGTAAAATTTTCACAAATTTTAATCAATTTACATTTTTCGATTTTAAATATTTATAAGAACAGTTGGTACAGAAAATATAATTGCGAATTTAGTGTTTATATTTAAGAATTAATTACCTTGATTTACATTAATTTCTAAATAATAATTTAGGAAAGGATCAACGTTAGAGGATTTAAAGATCACGGAAGATGAATTGTGGACGAATAAATATCTTTACGACAGCGCCTATCATCCAGATACTGGAGAGAAAATGACCCTGATTGGACGCATGAGCGCACAAGTTCCAATGAACATGATCATCACTGGATGCATGATGACGTTCTACAAGTATGCAAATCTCTCGAGACACATTCAGTAAAGCTACTACTCTCTTTCGCCGATAACAATCAATAAGCAGACCCCCAGATATCCAACTGGCTGGAAATCTTTCTCAATATATGGCAGTTTTTATAGACTGCGATAAGGTTAGCCGCGACCCCACACCTCTCTGTCTCTCACTCTCTTTTATATTCTTTGTATTACTAATCCAGTTTCTTGTTCTTATTCTTGATGTATATATACAATAATTTACCAAAAACAAAAAAAATGGTTCCAGAAATTTATTAAGAGTATTCTATTAGATTACTAAATATTAACAGTATTCTAAAAATATGAAAAATATATTCTGTTTTGGAATTAATTTTAGAATTTTAATAATGTTTATAAGTTAAGAAGTCAGTACTACCAAAAGTTTATCTAAAAAAGAATTGTACAAAAATAATTCCAAAAGCAAAGTGGAAAATCTTTGTAGAAATTTCCCGGTAGGTTTTAAGAGCTTCACTGAATTGTTGTCCTGCTTTTTGTACTTTTTATTTTTTTAGGTTGAGTCCACAATAGAGACTTTTATGTTTAATTAGCGCGTTACTGGCAAATTATAAATAATAGAAGCTTTTTTTGATAAAAAGTTGGTAACGCGTAGACTTAACGTTACAATCTTTATTGTGGAATATTAAGGTTATGATATTCAGTGGTCACGTGACTAATGCTGCTGTCCAAAGTAAAAACCTACAGGGTTGCCAAAAATTTTAATTTTCTTTTCCCCTGATTTCCATACAAAAATGTTGACTTTTTCCCTCACCCTAAAGAATAGTATATGATTCACTCTAAAAATGATTAGATACTCAAGAAAATGTTCTCTTACATTTATTTCCAAATTTATTTAATATTGTAAAAACTATTCATTCGAAAACATCCATAACTTCCTTTTTAAATAAATATTTAATCATTATTGGTTTTCCATAGAAATTAAGGTTTTCAAAAGTTTCAAATTCAAACCTTTTGAAATTCAATAACATATAATATAAGAATATTATTATGAAACATAAAGAAATCGTTTACTCCGAGTCTTCGACTCGGAGTAATCGATATTTTCATGTTTTACAATAATAATTAAAGATGCCCAAGTGATAAAATCATTACCTTCTATTATAAGAATATTGTTACTGTAACTTCTTCAAAATCATTTTCATCATTTCAATTCAATTATTATTTTCTAGAATTTTTAACTAAAATTCTTCTTTAAAGCAATTATTTTTAATAATTTTTGAAAAAGTTCTTTGAGTATTTTCAAATCCATGTGTTTACAATTCAATTCTACGAAATTTCGGTTATTCGGAAATTCTTCAATTAAATATACTATAGAAAAAAAACTTCAAATAATTTTTAAAAAATTCAATTAAACCTTTTCAAAAAAATTAATTCTACAGAATTGTTATAGTTAAAAAGATGCAAACTTCGAATTCTCAAAGATTTGAATTTGAAACTTTTTCAAAACTTATTTATTTTTAAAAATTCATGCTATAATGTTTTTAATATTCAATTATTATTTAAAATTTTAACTGAAATTCATTTTTAAATCAATTTTTATTTAGAAAATTCCACGAGAATTCAATTATTTAAATCCAAAAATAAATAATTTATTGAATAATTAAATGTTTTTCAAAATTGAATTCTCATAAAGAATTTTAATAACAAATTTTTAAATAATTCAATTCTTTTAATAAATTTTAATAAAATTTTTAAGAATAATTACATTTTTTGAGGAATTCAATAAAAATATTGTATTTAAAATAATTGAAATTCTGCGATGAGTTTTATTATTTAAGTTTAAGAAAATAATGGAATTATTGAGAAGAAATTTATAAAAAATTTGAAAATAATTGAATTCTTGTGAAATTTTTATTATTTATGAAAATAATTAAATTCTTATTTAAAAAGATAATTGAAATTTTGACGAAAATTTTTTTAAAATTTTTGAACATAATTGAATTTTTGCAAAGAGTTTTATTACTTTTAAAAATAATTGAATTTCTGCAATCATTTGTAACTTCTCCAAAATTGAATTTTTTTCATTGTTTTTTTAATAAAATTCTTCTGTAAATCCATTATTTTTAATAATTAATTAAATATATTTAAGAAAGTTTAACTAATTTCTCAAAGAATTTAAATTATTAAAATTTTTCAAAAATCCAAGTTCTTTAAAATTTCTAACTAAATTCATTAAAAATTGATAATTTCATAAAATTTCAAACTAAAACCTATTGAAGTTCATCTATTTATATGAAAATTGTAAACGCAACTCTTTTAAAATGCAATTAATTTTGAAATATTGAAGTAAAATTATTCCTTAATTAATTTCTAAGTAATAGTTTGATGATAGTTCTTGAAGAATTAAATTATTTAAAAAGAAATTATTGTCAGAAATAGAAAAAATTTAAGGTTTCGTATTAGAATTCGTGATAATTTCATAGTTTATGAGGCAAACAAAAATTCATAATTTTCTTACACTGAGAGACCTTTGGGTCAGCAGCACTTTCGATAGGCTGCTACCAGAGATGTTAACTATTTCAAATAAATCTATTTCAAATGCAAAATAGAAAATGCAAAATGCCTATTTTCATTTTACATTTTAAATGCATTTGCCGAAAACCATTTTGCATTTTGATTTGAAATGGTTTTTTTCATTATTTTGTATTTGAAAATGCAAAATACAACAAAAATTTTTTTATATTGTAGCAATTTTTTCTTTTAAGGAGGTTCTCCGGCTAATTCATTTTATTTTAAATTTTACCAAACTTTTTGGGAAAATATTCATTTTTACATGCTGAAAACGGAAATTTTCAGGTTCAAAGTTTCAATATTTACATAGGATTTCACATCCAGCATTCGAAAATGAGATATTTTATTTAATTGCTGACAAAGTTTTCTTACAATTTCTTCAAAAAAGTAGTTTATTGTATAAAGTCAAATTAATAGAATAATATATAAAACAGTTTCATAGGGGATACAATCTTATTTTATGGAAAAGTCAAAAAGTTACGTAAAAATAAAGTTCATTTAAAAAAAGCATTTTATTTTGTAAAACCATTTTGAAAATGCGAATTTTCTATTTTGCATTTGAAATAACTTTTTGAAAACTATTTTATATTTTATATTTGAAATACTTTTTGTGATACCATTTAGTATTTAGCATTTTAAATAGGTTTTGAGACCCATTTTTAACATCTCTGGCTGCTACTGACCATTTTGGTGGTACGCTACAGGACTATACTTTTGGGTTGCTGCGGTATAATTTTGGGCGCGTGACAGTCCAAAAATTGATTAGCTGCAAACCAATGACGGCATCCCCACTACTTCAGTGAGCTTCTCACCAACATTTTGGACTGTCACGCGCCCAAAATTGTATCGCAGCGCACTAAAACCATAGTGGAGCTGCTATCTCATACGTTGTTCCGCTGCAGTCCAAAAGGTCTCTCAGTGTATGAATTTTTTAAAAATCCCTGACTTTTCCCTGAATTTCCTGACCCATGTCAACCCAGACCTAGTAACCATATTTTCCATACACTGAGAAAACTGGAGTATTGGACTAAACATCTGAAGGGACAAATCGTTGATATTTGAGAGTTAGCTATTGGATAACAATCTAAATGTTCAAATACACCATTGACAGATATTCGTGCCATTTCTCTTGGAGGGAAAATGAGTTTATAACAGAGGGACAAATTAACCATCTTGAGAAATCCCTTCCTTATCCGGCGCGAAATGAATAAATATGGCAACCTAACCCCTAAATTAAATACATAAAATGTCAGAAAAATAATTTCGCGCGCATCAAATCGTACACATTTTCTGCGCAACTTTTAACCCTCAGATATAATGGGAGAGAATATACAAGTAGATTTCCATTATCAATTCAAAATTTATTTTAGAAGGACTATTTAACTCTCTTCATAAGCAAAGGAAACATACACTTTTTGAACCTCCGAATTTGACACTCCAGTTTTCTCAGTGTAAGGTCGAAGTTCACTTAGGTTATAAACAAATCACGAATTCACGACCTTACGGAATTTTGACTTTAGACAGCAAAATAGTACATAGAGATGTTCAATTGTTACGTCATACTCGGTTGGTAAAGTAACAGAAATGCTGAATAAAATGACCTTAAGGATAATGAGTAATCTGGAAAATTGGCAAAATTGTCAGCTAATTAACAATTTCCATGATTACATCGATCCTTGGAGGAGAAAAAGAAACAAATGAAAATAAAAAAATGATTTTTAGATCAACACCTGCTGTTGTTTTTTGGCAATGGTGTAATCAGTCGTTCAATGCACTGGTAAATTATACAAATCGAAGTGGATCGTCGCCAATTCCAGTGGAAACGTTGATCCAGAGTTATGTGGGCGCAACAGGTGGCGCTGTTGTCACGGCTCTCTCGCTAAATCGACTTGCGAAACGAGCGCCACCACTGGCAGGACGCCTAGTACCATTGGCTGCAGTGGCAGCTGCCAATTGCATTAACATTCCTCTAATGCGAATTACCGAACTCAAAAGTGGCATTGAACTTCAAAACAAGAGTGGAACAAAAGTTGGCAACAGTCAAAAAGCAGCGCGAGAAGCTATTGCTTCAGTAACTGTCTCTCGTATTCTCATGGCTTCACCTAGTATGGGTGAGTATTATTTTTATTGCACCGTCAATGCAAAATTCATTCATTCATTCATTTCAAATTAACAATTATGGACATAATGTTCCATTTGCAAAATTCAAAATGCCTGCTTTAGTAACAGAAAAAGAAAATCAAAAAAGAAATACACTAATTTTTTCCTCTTTTACAGTGTTAGCACCCGTAGCAATGAACTACATAGATAAGAGGCAACTGCTCAAAAATATCAAATGGGCCGGAGCACCAATTCAAGTGGCCCTGTGTGGTATTTGCCTGACATTCGCAACCCCCTTGTGTTGCGCCCTCTTCGCCCAAAGAGTCACAGTACCTGTAGAAAGCCTCGAAACCGAAGTCCAAGAACAGATACACAATAAAGACAAGAGTCTAACAACTGTTTTCTATAACAAAGGTCTTTAACTTCCACACATGTTCAGTGCTTTTATCAAAGAAAAAGATGAAAAAAAGAATCCACTTCCACAGCTTGTAAATTTAGCAATAAGAAGATTTATGTAGGGAAAAAATACATAACTATGTCACAATAGAAAATTATTGACACTATGGTCAGGAATCTCGATGAATATCATTAAAAATGATAAATATGATGAAGAAATGAAGAAATAAAAATGAAGACAAATGAAAATGCATTTATAATTGTTTTAAAATTTATCAAATTTACGCACATTTTAAGATTTACATTCTCCACTCTATGCTGTGAAACTTAAGACAATAAAAAAGTTTTATTCCGTCTAAATTTGTTTTATGAATTTCAACTAACAGAAATGTTTTTTACTTCCTCAGCTTCGTTTTTTTTAATATTTCTAAAGACAAAAATAATAATCTACTTTAAATGTTGTTGGTGTTGCTGATTACAATTCCGATGCTTGTTTTTAATAATTCAACATGGCGGATTCAACATGGCTGACAAAAAAAGTTAAAAATCAATCGGATTCCTTGAAACTTGTTACTTGGGAATTTTTTAGGGTTTCTGGTTACGAATATAATTTTAATATTTCAAAATGACTTCAAAAAATCTCGAGTAAGAAGTTTCAAGCAAATCTGAATAATTTTTAAGTTTTTCGTCCGCCACGTTGGATCCGACATTTTGAATTTTTCAAAATGAACTTCAGATTCGTAATCAGGGACATCAAAAATCTCCAAGTAAAAAGTTTCAAGCAAATACTATTAAACTTTTTAATTTTCCTGACATTTTGACCCAAATTTGTAAATCTGAGTTGTTAATAGCGATTTTTTTCATAGACTTCGATGTTTTACGACCTCAAGAACTCAAAAGTTTTTTGTACCAATTTTTAGGTCACTTTTTGGGCCAACTTATAGAAATAGGGTTGTTGTTGTGATTTTTTTCAGTATTTTAACTTAATCCTTATTTGCCATACTGAAATAGATCATTTTATAAAAGAATTCATAACTTTTTTACTTTTTAACATTGAAAGCTGAAACTTTTACCGAGTCTTCTATTAACGTATTACTATAGGGAAATATTATCTTTAGTGGCTTTTGCAAAAAATGTAATTATTCAAACCTTTTAACCTATTAGCAAATATTTTGTTGTAATAAATTTTAGTCAGATTTAAAAAATTTCAAAAATTGATCATTTAGAAATGAGTATTTTTGTGGTTTGTTTGGTTTAACCTTCGCGCTACCAACGATTTTTTATATCGCGGGCTCCGATGCGGTCATCCGGGGTGACCAAACGCTTCTTTATTTTTATTTTCCAAAAACGATTTAAATTCGTCAAAGTTTTTCCATATAATTATGTGTTAATACAAATACTGTATTTTAATAATGTTTTTATGCATATTGCAGATAAAAATTGAATTATTATTTAAACAATTTTTAAACAAATTATTGTTTTTATTTACCAACTTTTTACAGAATGCACCTAGAAAGTTGGAGTTTTTTCCTAATTTTGAAATTTACAAAATTCTATATGATTACAGATAAAGAATAAAATTTGAATTATTATTTAAACAATTATTAATATAAACAAATTATTGTTGTTATTTACCAACTTTTTACAGAATGCACCTAGAAAGTTGCAGTTTTTTTCCTAATTTTGCAATTTACTAAATTCCATATGATTACAGATAAAGAATAAAAATTGAATTATTATTTAAACAATTTTTAAACAAATTAATAATTTGTTTATAAATTGTAATCTGTAATCATATATGGTTTAGTTAATTGTAAAATTACGAAGAAACTGCAACTTCCTAGGTGCATTCCGTAAAAAGTTGGTAATTAACAACAATAATTTGTCTAAACAAATAAAAAGTTCATTGTAACATCAAAATATATTGTATTTATTGACATAAAACAATTTAACTGTAAAACTTTAATGATTTTATTTTTTTGCAATATACAAAATAAACACCCGTGCAATTTTCAGTAGTCTTGTACATACTTTTTTAATTGTTATAAATAAATAAAAAAAAAAATTTTAATTTTTTTATTTTTCGGAAGATAAAATATTGTTCAGTGACTTAAAATCGCGATTCGATTGATGCAAAAGTCAAGCAGATTTACAACTTTTCTCATTGTTTGGTCACCCCGGGTGACCGCTTCGGAGCGCGAAGATTAAATCTTTGAAATGTTTAATATTTTTTCTTTACTCATCTATTGGTTTCATAGAATTTTTTTAAACTTTTATAACTCTGAAATTTTCACTAATTAGTCAAAAAATGCTTTATTACAAACTATTAAAGCAAAAACTTTAATAAAAATAAAAATTTTTTTTAAACTTCTATATAACTCTGGCTCTGGATAAAATTGTAGTAGAATTGTCACTAACAAGTCTTTTGACTTGTTAGTTATAGAAGTTTCAAAAATTTTTAATTTTGACAAAAGTTTTTGCTTTAATAGTTTGTAATAAAGCATTTTTTGACCAATTAGAGAAAATTTCAGAGTTATAAAAGTTTTAAAAATTGAAAACTTTGAAAGAAGTCCGTTTTTGTACACAAAAATATTTAAAACTCATCAATTTTTTAAATTGAAATTTTTTTTAAAAAGTCATTCTTTTTGTTTTTATCTTTATCATTTTTTTATTTTTTAATTGTGTAAATAAAGTAATTTAACAAATAATATTTTTTAATATATTAGCGAATAATCTGATGTAATAAATTCTATTCAAAATTATATAAAAAATTAAAAATTATAAAAAACGTAACTTTTACCATTTTTTGTTGTAAATTTTAACTTAAGTGTCTTCTAGAGTTATGCTTTTTACTTTTCACTATTTGAATATTTAATATCCATGTGATACTTTCGTCCCTATGAGAAAACATTGCGTTCATGAAATAGAAACAAAATGTAACGCACCCAAAGTGATTGTTAAGGGAGTACCACTCGTCATTTTTTTTTAAACTAAAACACTGGTGGACTACTATATAAATTATATATTTAATTCTTAGCAATAGAATACAAATTAAAATCCAGTTAAAGTGAATAGTTTCCTAGAATGTTGATCTGGAGTTCTTTTTTGTAATCTTACTAGAGGTTTCATGGCCTTTAATTTACGACCATGTCGACCGGTTTTCTTCTGCTTAAGTCCACTTCTCGGCCTGTTGCCCAATTCTCGATTACGTTGCGCACTACCAATGTGTGTTGATCCATGTTTTGGATTTGAAACTTGACCAACCACCGCTAGACAATGATTATCGAAACTATATTCAATGGGTCGTTTGCCGTTCAGTCGAATGACCATACGATTGTCGCCGTCCTTTCGCATTATTGTGCCCCTAACACCGGCAGCTTTTAAAATTCCGGCACCCTTGCCGGGGTATTTTTCCACGCAATGCACAGAAATACCTACTGGAAGTGCGCCCAAGGGATGTGCGTCACCTTCCTTTGGCTTTATTGGATTTCGAGGAATATTTCGTGTCGTTCTTATGATATCGCCCTCCTTCATACTGTTACTTGCAACAATGTATTTGAGTTCAGTGCCAGAGGCAACGAGAGCAACGTATGCTGTTCGACAACCATCTTTGAAAATTTTCAGTATTTTCTCTTCTTTTGGTGGTCCCTCGGTTGGACCATCTCTCAACCATTGAATTTGATGGTACTTGTGCTTAATGCCTCCACCAATGCCCTTGCAAACTAATCTGCCTGTTAAATAAAATGATAATTAAATAGCATGTAGTAGTAATTTGATTTTTATTTTATTTTAAACCAATAATAATCAATTTTTCATACCTCAGGCACAAAATAGGCGCTTTTAGATAGTAGCCGACAGGAACTAAAAGCCATTCATTTGTTCACTGGAATGAAAATGGCGACCTTTTTTTCCCATGGGCAAAAAAAAACAGCTGGTCCCATGCGTTATTTTTGCCCATGGGAAAAAAAGGCCGCCATTTTCATACAAGTGGAACAAGTGAATGACTTTTACTCTCTATCGTCTGCTATCTGAAATCGCCACTTTTGTGCCTTTGGAATAAAAAATATCGTAAGTAACAAGGTACGTAAATGGCTGCCTTTTCACTTTTTTGACTCGCATTTGGAAAAAAATAAACTAAAAATTCATATTAAAATTTATAATTATCTTTTATTAATACTATAACAAAAATCAACTTTTATCTTTTCATTTTGCAAACTTTAATTAAAAATAAAAGACTGTTTCTATTTACTCCTAAAAAGTGGAAATTCGGGGTAAATAGACATAGAAATTTCAACAATATTTCTTATAATAGAAAGAGAGAAAATATGAGTGAATGAAAGATAATAAGAGAGAACAAACCTTTGTTTGTGTAATGTGTTTTAACTTTTGGCATGGTTTATTTTTAAACTTATGTAGTGCATTATTATTTATTAGTTTGAATTATTTTATAACTAGCAACATTTTTTATGTAATTCTGTGTATTTTTTAACAGTTACATACTTAAAATTAATTTTTTCTTAAATTTTGTAAGAAACAGTTGATTATTGCTATTTAATGATATCCATATTTTCTACTACCCCATAAATTTGTTTCACGGAAGTAAAATAATAGCTCAATATACAAAAAAACCGAAAGTATTCCGATTTAACAGAAAAAATTTATGTTATTGGTGAAACTTAGCAAATCTGTTTGTATATTTACCCACTGACCCTAATCTGTTTTTTTTACTTCAATTGCATAAATAATCGTTTCAATAAGCTTCAATTTATCATAATTTTTTATTGAATTAAAATTTACTTAGTACAAATTTAAATAATAATTTTAATTACTGGGCCAAAATAAGTGAAACCGGCCACTTGAAAAATTTTTGTCTCCAATTTTCAAGTTATCTATGATTTTTGGTAGATATATGAGTACACTTTTTCCCCCTACAATATTTTTCAAAAATAATGTATTATTAAAGTAATCAGGTGTTGAAGTTTTGGGTCATTTTATTTTCATTTTATTATATCTTTTTCCAGGAACTCGAGTCAATTTTCGCCTGCATCTTGGCAGAAAAATCTACACAATTTCTATAATATTGAAGGTTACTGATTTTTCTTTTTTTTTTAAATTAATCATTGGAGTTTTGCGCATCAATACATGACAATTTAATCGTTTAAAAACATTGATAACATTCTTCAATTTGCAATTGTTTAAAAAAATTGTTAATAACAATTATAAATTTTTAATTTAAAGCAATCGCTTTATTTCATCTTTAAAGTATAGACTTTAATATTTAATTTAAAAAAAAATTCATTTAATTATCTTTATTTGTTTTAAAATAATAATAAAATGAAACTAAAATAACCCAAAACTCAACACCTGATTACTTCAAAAATAATTTTTTTTTTTTTGAAATATATTGTAGGGGGAAAAAGTGTACTTATTTATATCTACCAAAAATCATAGATAACTTGAAAATTGAAGACAAAAATTTTTCAAGTGGCCGGTTTCACTTATTTTGGCCCTACGCAGATTTAAAATTATGTAAATTTCTATATATTTAAAAATTAACCATTTCATGTGGAAAAATATTTAAATTTTTAAACTATTTTAACTGCAATTATTATTAAGGAGGTTGTTTACAGGTATGCAGACCTTCAAAAAAAATATTGAATTGACATTAAAGAATTTTTTAATATTATTGTTAAGTATTCGTATTTTCTGGAAGAACAAATATCAATTTTCAAGAAAAAATTTGATACTTACAAAAATTGTTTATTTAGTCATTTTGCATATGATCAAAGTTTTCTTCATATTAAAAGGTTAAACTTTTTAAAAAAAAATCACTTTTTTTAAACAAATAAGCACATTTTCAAAACGGTGAAGTTGTTTATAAATCTGAGCGATCAAGTTATAGAGAACCATTTTCTGAAGAAAATAAGCTATCATTGACTTAAGGCGTACTTGCGTTTGAGAAGGCAAAAAGAGGCCCCACTTTCATGTTTTTTTTCACAGTAATTTTATTAAAAATATTAAAAACGATTTTTGCACCTTGAAGTACATTATAAAAACTAAAAAAAGAAAAAATTGTTTCGTTTTTTAACCGTTATATTTACGATTCGTAGAGGGCCCCAAAAATTAGCGATCTCAAATTTGTAAGAGTTTGCGGTGGCCCGCATAGAGCCCCTCCTGACTGTCAAAAATTAAAAAAACAAAATTTATTCTTCAGTATACATTAATACCTAGTGGACGTATATGATGAAATTAAAAAAAAGTAAAAAAAACGAAAATGCGGTACTTTTAAAGTCAATTTTTAAGAAATGATGATTTTGATCTTTTGAATTTTTGACTTTAAAAGTACCGCATATTCGTTTTTTTTTACTTTTTTTTAATTTCATCATATACGTCCACTAGGTATTAATGTATACTGAAGAATAAATTTTGTTTTTTTAATTTTTGACAGTCAGGAGGGGCTCTATGCGGGCCACCGCAAACTCTTACAAATTTGAGATCGCTAATTTTTGGGGCCCTCTACGAATCGTAAATAACGGTTAAAAAACGAAACAATTTTTTCTTTTTTTAGTTTTTATAATGTACTTCAAGGTGAAAAAATCGTTTTTAATATTTTTAATAAAATTACTGTGAAAAAAAACATTAAAGTGGGGCCTATTTTTTGCCTTCGCAAACGCAAGTACGCCTTAAATCGAATCAGTTTTGAAAAAGTTTAACCTTTTAATATGAAGAAAACTTTGATCATATGCAAAATGACTAAATTAACAATTTTTGTAAGTTTCAAATTTTTTTCTTGAAAATTGATATTTGTTCTTCCAGAAGATACAAATACTTAACAATAATATTAAAAAATTCTTTAACGTCAATTCAATATTTTTTCTGAAGGTCTGCATACCTGTAAACAACCTCCTTAATATGAAAAATTTATGTAGATATTATTAGTATGTAGATATTATTAGTTATTTTCTACGTAAACTTTTTTCAAATAAAATAATTTATATTTTGAAAAATAATTTATATTTTAATTTAATTTAAAAAACAGGGTACTCTGATCTTAATAATAGTTTAAATTAAGGTAACTGGTAAAATAAAAGCCACACAAAATAACACAAATAAAAAAGAAATTCTTCGTTTTTAAAAATAGTTTGATTGGTTATTTTTTATGTCTAGAAAACATTTTTTTTGTAAATGATTCCAATTTTGACGATTTGACAGTACATTTAAAAAAATAAAATTATTTTTATATTGTTATTAATAATTTAAAACTTTATTAAATACTTAATATTACTGTAGTATTACATGTAATATTAATAATTGTATTAATTAATAATTTATAAATCGGAAAATTAAATTTATAATTTAAGTAAAATTAAAATTTTGAGGCGAACATTTTAATATTACTGTAACACAACCCACTAATAATTTTAAATGTTATCAAAAAGTTCTTAATATTATAAACAAATTTTTTGTAAAAATCTTATATTTGTAAAATTTTATTTTTAAAAAATAATTTTTATTGTTTAATAAAGTGGCCTGATGATGGTGTCAAACTCTGGTCAAACCAAGACACCGAAACGTTGCACAACTAATGTAACATTGTTTCATTTCTCACTCTTCCGATAATCGAATAAAAAAGGATTTACAAATTTTTTTTACATTTAATAATTAAATAATAAATAAAAATTACCTGTATAGGGATCTCTTCCAGCAAGATTTGTAACATTTAAAGGTTCAATTGTGTAGTGATCTTTGAAATGCACAATACGTCGGAAAGCTTTGCCTCCTTTTCCCGGCTCTGGTAAAATCATAGGTCTCCATATTTTTGTTCCTACTTTTTTCTCCGTCGTACGAGGTAAATTTGGAAAAAAATGTCTTGTGTTTTTAAATGATGCAGTTAAATCAATTTGTGGCAAAACACATTTTAAAAGTTTACTCGCTAACATTTTTTTAAGGTTATGACATGCTTATAAACAGTTGCGCCAGAATGTTGGAACCTTCAAGACGATTAATTTTCAAACTCGGTCGATAAGAATGGTATCCGAAACTGCTTACCTTGTGCTGTTAATTTCTTCAGTTTCTATACTTCGTTCACAGATGTCACTATTTTCATTATCACGATATAATTTTATTTAAACTATTTTTAACTGTAAATTAATTTTGTGTTTTGCACAAAATTATATAATTAGGTATAAAATTATAAAATTATTAAATTGTAAAATTATAACAATATAAAATTATATATTATATCATAAATTATAATTATAATTCAATAGTTATTAATTAATTATTATTTAATTTAATAATACATAGGTATTAAATTATTAAACAGGTTTCAAACTCATTATTAGAAATGTTAAAAAAAACAATTTTCCAATTTATCGCTTCACTAACTCATATGTACATACAACCGTGAAATATAATTCTCAAGTAATACATTTATATATACGCTCATCTCATGGAAAACAATGGATTATATGTTCCTGTCTCTCTTTCACAACTTTAACGTCTCGCTTGGGTAAGTGAACTTCAATTGTCCTCATACAATGCCGTAAGTGTCGAAGTGTAAAATCCTCTTTCTTTAAACCCTTTATCGAGTTTATAACAGTTGAATACTTCGAATCCATTATCATACATTTCACAAGCATTCGTATACAATGGCCGCACAATTACTTATCTATAAACTTTTTTGAGTATATAGAGTCACTCAATTTTCACTCCACTTTTCAAAATATCATGTAAACTCTTTCATTTTAATAGCTTTTGTTATATTAAATCTCCACCTCTTTTCAAATTTTAATTATTATATACGCGCTTTTAATTAAACTGGGTCGTATCGTACGATTTGTACAGAAAAAAAGAGAGAGAATAGAAAGAAAATGAAAATATAATTAACAATACGTATTTGTGTTATTGATTATATATTTCTTTTAATTGTCGAAATATAATTTATTTATTTTTTTAATTATACTGTATTGTTGTATTGAAATTACATTTTTTATAAATAAGCCCCCCACACAGTACATAAAATTAATGTGGTTTTGTTAAATATTTGCGCCTATAGCAATATTGTTAATTTTTATCTTTTGTAATCTTATTTTATTGTCGCAATATTGTAGATAAAATTACTGATAAAAATATATAAACTCCAAATAAGAGATGTCTGCTCTCTAAATTTCAATTACCTAATAGTTTTCGAGTAATGAAATTAGTAATGAATTAGTTGCAGTTATGACTATAATTTTCAGTAGTAAATTACTTATATGACTTAAAAAAATTGTTTGCAAAAACTACATTTTAGTAATTAAATAAAGTGACAATTAAATCACTGCAAAGTTAAAACTAAAATCAAATAAAACTAATCTAATGGAGCAACAAATGTCAATCTTCTTCAAAGAAGAAAAACTTTAATATTTTAAACAATTAATTTTGCGCAACTCAAAAATTTTACTCTTGAGTATGAAATAAAGTAGTTTCAATAGAAAAAACCATATAATTACAAAAAAAATAAATTGAAGTTTAAAAGTATCACTTTCAGAAAAATCACCCTTTTCCAAAAAATTTTAAAATGTTTTTAGAAAAATTTCAAAGCGCGAAAAAACATAGTTTAACTAATAAACTAATTTATAAAACCAAAAAAGCAGTTAATTGACTAAAAATAGTTCTTACCTACTACTGATAAGAAAGTTAATAATAACACAGGACCACAAAATTTTTTTAAAGAAAGTATTGACCGGACTATGTTTTTTATGTTTTTTGGGTCACTGAATTCAAATCCGAACTCAGTTTTCCGCCATCACGTCAAGTTTCTTCACAAATTAATAAAATTCGAAAAAATTGACTGTAAACAAGATTTAAATAAAAATAAGCAAAAGATTCTATTAAAAAACAACTTTAAAACACTGAAAAAATATTATAGAATGTTAAACAATCAAAGAAACTCGTAAATATTCAAAATTTAAGATGGCGGATACAATATAGCGTCAATTTTTTTAAAAATTCACCCAATTCGCCTAAATCTTGTTACTCGGGGGTTTTTGGGGTTGCTAAATACGAATTTCACCTTAGTTTTTAAAAATTCAAAATGGCGGATCCAATATGGCTGACCAATTTTTAAAAAAATTATTGGATTTACCTGAAACGTTATACTCGCAGGTTTTTGGGGTCGCTGAATACGAATTTTACCTTAGTCTTCAAAAATTTAAAAACTGATCAATTTTTAAATAATTCGTTAGCCATATTGAATCCGCCATTTTGGATTTTTTAAAATTAAGGTGAATTTTGTATTCAGGGACCCTAAAAACCCCCAAGTAACAAGTTTCGAATAAATCTGATAAATTTTTTAAAAATACTTCAGCCATATTGGATCCGCTATTTTGAATTTTGAACAACTAAGGTGAAATTCGAATTCAGCGATCCCAAGAACCCCCGAGTAACAAATTTCAGGTAAATCTGATACATTTTTAAAAAATTTGACAGCCATATTTGATCCGCCATTTTGAAGAAACTTGACGTGATGGCGCAAAACTGAGTTCGGATTCGAATTCAGCGACCCAAAAGACATATAAAACACATGGTCCGGTCAATAATTTCTTTTAAAAATATTTTATAGTCCTGTGTAATAATTAACAACAAAAAAAGTGTCTGACTAAATCTACTGCTTACTACTCATAAAAGTTTTATTAACTTTTAAAAAAGAGTTGCCTGAGTGAAAATATATTTTTTACTATCTGATAAATAAGTTTATAAAATTTAAAAAAGAAGTCTGACTAAAATTACTCTTTATTATTACGGATAAAAAAGTTGATATCTCCGAAACATCGAAATTTAACTAAAAATACATTTTAGAGGTAAAAAAAATACATTTTACCGATAAACAATTTATAATTTAAAAAAAGTTGTCTGACTAAATATACATTTTTCTACTAATAAATGAGTTTTTAACTTATAAACGAAAGTTATCTGACTAAAGATAGGTAGGTACTTTTTACTAGTTATTAATTATAGAGTTATTAATTTATAAAAGAGAGTAGTCTGACTAAAAACAGTTATTACTACTGCTAACAATTTAATTGCAAACAAAAAAATTTTTTTACTAATATTAAAAAAATTTATAACTTCTAAAAAAGTAGTTTCACTAAAACTATTTTTTATTACTGATAAAAAAGTTAATATCGAACAAATAAGATTTGTCCGACTAAAATTAGTGTTTACTACTGATAAAATATTAATAACATATCTAAAAGAGATATGTCTGGCTAAAATAAACAAGTATACCACTAACATAATAATTAATAATATCTAAAAGACACCGGTCTGTTTAAAAATACTGTTTAGTATTTAAAAAAAAAAAAATAAAAAATAAATAAAATATATATATATATATATATGTTACCGGCAAAGTATGAAATCCAGGCATTTTATAAAATGCCTAGGCAGTATATAAAAAGCCTGTCCATTTCAGGCAATGTATATAATTAAATTATTTTTTCATATATTGCCTAGGCATTTTATAAAATTCCTAGGTATTTTATAAAATGCCCATCGAGCATAAGGTAAAGTATATAATAGTCTCAGCAGCTTGAAACGTCTACCTTTTTCTATAAACACTTTCCACGATTTTTCTATTACAAATAGAAAATAATAAGTATATAACAATAAGTATTTTAGCTATGTTTACATAGCTGCATGTTAGCAGTGAGTAATTTTATACAATGAAGTTCAATATTTCTAACTCTTAAGAATAATACTTAATTAACAGAAAATACAAATTTTGTCAGTCAATTCTCACATTTTGAGGTAATCAGTCGCAGAAACATAAATTTGAACTTAAAATGAGTGCAGAAATAGGAAATGTTTCAGTGACAAGGGATAGATTTTTTCCGAATTTTCTAAAATTAAAAATGCAATGGCAAAAAACAGTATATTTTTATCAGACGAACGGTATAAGCAGTTGATAAGTGATGTTAATAATGTTAAAGCTACCGAGAAAAAGGAACAGGCCAAGGTTTTGTAAAATGTTCTTGTAAAAAACTGTCAAAGCAACAAATATTTATGCATAAAAAATAAGGTCCAGTGTCAGTCGAAATGTCATTCAAGTATGCCGTGTTGTAACAAATAAATTACAAAAGAAAGTTAATATTTTTATAACAGAAAAATGTATATTATTTGAAATAAAACTAAATTTTATACTTTGCCTAAAGTCTAGTGGGCATTTTATATAATGCCTAGGCAATGTATAGAAAATCTTTTTTTTATACACATTGCCTGAGACAGACAGGCATTTTATATACTGCCTAGGTATTTTATAAAATGCCTGATTACATACTTTGCCGGTAACATATATATATATATATATATATATATATATATATATATATATATATATATATATATATATATATATATATATATATATATATATATATATATATATATATATATATATATTCCTCTAAAGGAAAATATTAAAATTTAAGTCAAGCTTCTTTTAACCTATAGGTCAAACATTTTGTCAAATTTTAATATAAGGTAACGACCTCTTGAAGTATTCTAATTAATTTGCTTTTTTGATAAGTAGGTTAAAAAATATGTCAAATTAGACCTAAATTTTGAGAGAAGGTCAGGTCAGAAGGAGTTTTCACGACAATTTTTGCGGTGTAGATAAAAACTGCTTTTAAAATTGACCTAAATTTTGAGGACAGAGGGAATTGTTCGTCAATTTTCTCCGTTTAGGTCAAAATCTTTTAAAATTGACCTACATTTTGAGAGCAGAGGGAATTGTTTGTCAATTTTTGACCTGTAGATTAAAACTGCCCAAGACTACACATTTTTTCATTTTACTCAAGTAAATATTAAAATTTCGTCGCAGCGCTGTAGATCTACGTCATTTATGTTAAATAACCGACAGATTAGCTCGGTCGGATAAATGTCTGGCTCGGCGGACGCTTAGGACCAAGGGTACTTGGTTCGCGCCCATTAGCCTGGGATTTTTCCGACACGTGAGATAATCTGAGCGGG
This sequence comes from Leptopilina heterotoma, assembly GCF_015476425.1. Taxonomy (NCBI): domain Eukaryota; kingdom Metazoa; phylum Arthropoda; class Insecta; order Hymenoptera; family Figitidae; genus Leptopilina; species Leptopilina heterotoma. The sequence goes on from NW_025111004.1 coordinate 230,798, forward strand.
AGGTTTGACGTCGAAGTATAATGATGTGCACCGTCGATTATTGTCCGGTACACACCATTAGAATTCGACTGTCGATAAACCGGTTGTACTCGGAGAGGTTTTCTACAGTTTCCCTCTCCACTGGCGAGAAAACCCATTAGACGGGTGGTCCAGGCAAATGCGAGTACTCCTAATTTTCAAGTCGCTCTGTAGGCGCAAAAATTTAGTATTAAGAAATGTTTGTAAGGAATGTTCTACGGTTGTAAAAAACACTTGTATAGCCAAGATTGTAGGCTTAAGACGGGTGTATAAACAAATAAATAAATAAATATTTATGTTAAATAAAAGCAATTTCTTTAAAAAAGAAAATTTTTTTGTTTGTTATAAATAAATAAAAAATTAGTTTAAACTATAGGTATGAAGTGTCAGCACTCTAGGTGGCTGAGACAAATTGTTTAAAAATTCATTAGATTCACTTGAAATTTGTTACTCGGGAGTTTTTGGGGTCGCTGATTACGAGTATGATGTCAGATCTTGAAAATTCAAAATGGCGGATCCAATATGGCGGACGACATTTTTAAAATGTCATTAGATTCACTTGAAATTTTTTACTCAAAAATTCAAAATGGCGGATCCAATCTAGAGCGCTGAGACAAAATACCCCTGGTTCTGCTGGTCAGATTATTTTTTATAATTTTTTTGCTTTAGTGGGTACCCGGGTACCTCGGGTGCGAGACAACGTAGAATTTGTTAATAACTTTTAAATGAGGGCTTTTCTGACTAAAGATAGTTTTTACTACTCAAAACAGTTAATTACTGACAAAAGCGAGATGTCTGACTAAAAATACTCCTCACTACTTATAAATATTGACCGGCAGTAAAAAATTCTATCTGCGACTAAGTAAATGTTACTACTGAGAAAATTGTTAATAATTTTTTCGAGAGGAGAGTTGCCTGACTTAAAATACTTTTTACTACTGATCAAAAAGTTAATAACCTCTAAGAATGTATTGTATTAATAAAAATACCCTTCATCGCTGTTAAAAATGGTTATAACTTCAAAATGACAGCTGTCTTATTAAGAATATTTTTATTGCTACTAATAAGAAAGTTCGTAACTTCTAAACAAGAGAAGTCTGACTAAAAATACATTTTACTACTGATAGAACTCCTTATCACTTACAACCAAAAGTGTCTAATTAAAAATTCTTTTTATTACTGTTGAAAACGTTAAAAATATTTAACAGCTATTTGAATTTGCTTTACCAAAAACGTCTTTTACTACTGATTGAAAATTTATAAGCTACTGAATTTGGAATTATCTGTCTAAAAATATATTTTATCAATGATACAGAAGATAGTAACTTTATAAACTAGGTGTTTAGTTAAAAATATTCAATACTACTGATACTGAAAATAAAAAATTCAAGAGACCTTACACTAATATTGGCCACAATATTTAGTCATTCTTCACGCTCTATCAATTTCATATTCGCTTTTGATATTACTCCAGACTGATATAAAATGTTACAAATCTCATTATACACATTTATCAGGTAAAATTTGTCTAATTAGACAAATTCTACACAATTTATTTCAGTTTATCAAGTGTTGTGAGAAAATTCTCTTTTGTCCCTATATATATATATATATATATATATATATATATATATATATATATATATTTAATCCTATATTTAAGAGGACTACCCTATTACACAGAAGATCATATCCGATTGTATTTTGTCGTCGCACCAACCATGAAGCGAGCGGCAGTGAATTTTGTTCGTGCGGAGAAAGGGGTTGTTTTAATTGGTTCAGGGTAATTATTTTATTAAGTGAGAAGATGGCGTCTGGAATGCTAAGAGAGAGAGTTTTACGAAAGAGAGAGAGACAGAGACTTGCAAAACCAGAGAAGACGATATCGCAATGTGGTCTCGTCGCTATGGGGAGGTAGAAACGCTTAAATACTCACGCATTTTGAATTCAAGAATACACTGAAACTGTTGCAATAGGTGGGGTACTCTACACTTGCTCACAAACCGTACCATTTCAGTCGTGTATTTATAATTAAGTGACCCGAATTTAGAGGGAAATTAATACACAGAACCATTGTTTTTTATACGATAATTATTTATTTCAGTTTATTTACTTACAAAATTAGGATTTTTGAACAGAAATTTTCTTTTCTTTTTTCCTGATTTCCAGACAGAATATAAACAGAATATATGGCTCATTTCATTTAAAAGGTAAAATATAGTTTATAGGAAAGTTAAAATGTGAATATTTGATTTTGTGTTTGTAATCAAATTTTCTATATTATTTAATGTTTTAGAAAATCGAAAGGGATAGTGGTTATAACATTAGACGTAAATATTTTTAATGGCAGACAGTTTTTTGGCAGAATATGATCACTTTTGTTTGGCTTTTGTTCAACTTTATTTTTTTTTAGATAAATGAACCTTTTTCTTTTTTTGTGTAAATGTTAAGATGCGTTAATATAAATAAATATTAATTCTAATGCGTGGACAACAAAATTTTTTATTTTTATACAAAAAATGAGAGAAGATTGGTAACGGTACTTGGGAACAGTAGGGGGACATTTGAAACAGAAACAGTATATAAAAAAGGACAAATATTATATTAAGAATATCTATATTATATTCATATAAATAACTTCTTATCAAATAAAACCAAGTTACTGTTTTTTATACATTGAATTAAAAAACTCTTACCCACATAATAAGAATAAAGTTAATATACGGGACAGTAGGGGACATTTTGCTATTTTTTTGATTCACAACATAAATATGTTATTTAGAAAGCAACGCAAGCTGTCAGATTTCTTAAAGAATTGAAACTTTTTGCTAATAATTGACTTATAAGAGATATAAAGTATTTACTTACCATTTTACAGAAGGGACAGTAGTGGACAACTATGTTACAACCGTTAATCAATTATTTTTCTGCGCCACTATATAATTTGCATGATAGAGACCAGCACATTCTTTTTGCTTTGATGTTTTGAGGTTATTCATTTATTATTGTAGCATCGGTAAAACAGTGAGTGTAAGCGCGTAATCTATTCGTAGTGTGTTCAAAAATGAATACATTTTGGCAGAATATAAAATATGAAAATAAGTGACACGTGTTTAATCATTTTTTAAAATGATGTTCTTGAATTTTATATGAAGTAATTAATTAATTTTAAAATATAAGACTTAGAGATTATAAAGAATTTTCGTTTAAATATAATAAAAAAGAATGTATATATTAATTATTGGAGGCAATGTAGTGCAAGTGCCTAGAGGACAGGGACAGTAGGGGACATTTAGTCTGCTTTTTAGTCTGTCATCTCGTTTTAAAGCACCTCAAAGTTCTTTTAAAATAAAAAAATTAAAGTATGTTATATATTAATAAAAAAAACCAAACAATATTCATATGCTAGCTAAAAACTTTTTTTTTGACCAAGGGACATAAATTTTACATATTAAATGAAATGAGCCATATATTGTAGACTTTTGTCGCAAAGAAAAGTTTAATTCATTCAAAAAAATAATTATTAAATGTACATAAAACTATATTTATTAGATCTTTTTGTCAATAATTTTTATTATAAAATTATTCAAAATATTAATTTTTTTTTTAAATAAATATTTACTTATTATTTTTTGACAGAAATTAGGATTTTCAAAAATTTCAAATTTTAAAACCTGAAATTCAATAATTTTTATCAAAATTGCAAGCACAATTTTTCCAGAGTTCATTTATTTTTATGAATTTTTAAATTAATATTATTCTCTAAAGTATTTATAATAGTATATTAAGCAACAAGAGTATAAAAGCAGCCATTTGTTTACGGTGATTTTTGTGACACGAGTGGAGGTCGACTGAATATACTTACAACTACTGATAATAAGCTTAAAACTAACAAAATAAGTTGTCTATAATTTAACAAACATTTAACTACTGACATAAAAGTTAAAATAGCTGTCAAAAAAGGATTGTCTGACAAAATATACTTTTTACTACTGATAATCTTGAAATTTTCTAAAAATAAAATCTGTATAAAACAAATAAGTTTAATTACTAGGGGAGTATAGTCGAGGTTGGACCACTGTCTAGGTAGTCCATTCGCGATTTTTTGGAAAAGTTCACTAGTGCCACCTACGCTCATGTTTGTTGAAGCTTGTTTTAGTGAAACCTAACTTTTTGTGCAATTACATTTTCGGAGAATCGAAAATTGTGTTTTCTGTGACGTCGGTACAAAAAAAAGCTGAAAAAAAGTTTTGTGCATCATGTGAAAAACCATTAATAAAAGATAAAAAAAAATTGAATCGTCAAGGCAAGTATGCAGAAATTTTGTGGGACTTATGGTTGAAAGAAAAACAAAGTGAAAAATCGAATCCCGAAACGTATTTCTTTATGGTTAGAACAATTCGGAAATGTTACTTTCTGTCAAGGTTGGCCACTTTGTACTAAAAATGCGCAAAGATGAGGACGAACTACTTCATTTGCAAAAACTACGATTCTGAATAACTCATACTTTAATTGATAATCTTATTAATATTTTTATTTAATTTTATTAATATTTCAGTGCAAAATTTTTATTTTATTTTTTTATATTGTTTATTTTTATTATTTTATTATTTCATTAAGTTACAAGCTGTAAACAATAAAAAATCAATTTTCCGTAACTCTAAACATGTTATTTTATTTTTTAACGTTAATGCCCTTTGAATTTCAAACATGGACCGACCTTGACTGAAAGGGCCAACCTGGACTAAACTTTTTCTTTTAAATCTTTATAACTTTTTCATTTTAAAACCAATCAATTTACTTTGTATAGAAAAAATGTTCCTATTAAACAGGACTTTTCAACAATATACTTCAGTTGACCAAATTCATTTTTAAAAAAAAGTTATAAACAAAAGTCAAAAGGTGGGCCGACCTCGACTATACTCCCCTAATAAACTGTTCAATAACTTCAAAAAAAAAATGTCTGACCAAGAATAATTTTTATTACTGATAAAAAGTTAATAATTAACAAAAAAAATACATCTGACTAAAAATACATTTTACTACTGATTAGAAAGTTTATAATTATCAAAAAATGGTATGTCTGACTAAAAATAAGCTTTTACTACTGATAAAAAAATTTAAAGCTCCTAATCATAAAAAAGAGATGTCTGACTAAAAAAAATTTTAAAACTAATAAAAAAGTTGATATCTTTTAAAGAAGGAAAGTCTGACTGATAATATGTTTTTTGACTCAGAAACAAATCCATAACTTTAAAAAGTAAATTGCATGATTAAAAATACGTTTTACAACTTATAATAAAAAAGATAATAATTGCCAAAAAAGAGGTTTCTACCCAAAAATAATTTTTACTCCAAATGAAAACGTTAATAACTTGAAAAAGTGAGTTGTCTGATTAATAAAATAAGTTTTTACTACTGATAAATTTTTTTTTTAAACTAATGGAGTTTCTTTAATAATTTTAATTGAAAATTTCGAAAGCAATTGGATTTTATGAAGAAGAATTTTATTAAAATAAAGTATATATTCATAATAATTGAATTCATTATAATAATTTTATTACTTTTTGAAAATAATTGAATTCTTTCAATTCTTTTGACGAATATATAATTAAAAATTGCATTGAGAGTAATTTAATTTTTATATAGAATTTTTTAAAAATATTTTGAGAATAATTGAATTCTTTTTAGAGAATTTTAAATTCTTGTTGAAATTGAATTTTATGAAATTTTTTGAAAATAATTAAATTTTTTCGTTTAATTTTATTTAAATTGCATTAAAAATTATTTATTTCCTGCAAAGAATTTTAGTATTTATAAAAATAGTTGAGTTGTTTCGAAGAATTTATTAAAGTTTTAGGAAATAATTGCAATTTATGAGAATATTAAAAAATATTTGAATTAATCCAAGGAATTTAATCTATTAAAATGGTTTTGAAAATAATTGAATTCCTGCAAAGAATTTTACTATTTATAAAACGAATTGAATGCTTGCGATGAATTTTACTATTTATAAAAATAATTGAATTTTTCCGAAGGATTTATTAAAATTTTAGAAATTAATTGAATTCTTTCGTGAAATTTTCAAAATAAAAAATTTTGTAATTTGCATAACAATAATAAGTTGAATATCTGGTTCCGCGCGTAACATTTGCTATTGTAAGAATGTAGTAGAAGCAGTACAAGGTTTAAGGTTCAATTAGACTTAAAAAGGAGTTGTCAGAGTTAAATAGAACTTACGCAGGAGGAAAAAGAACACCAAGGGTTTCTTAGGTGCAGGTTAGGGTTAAATTATACACTGTTAAAAAATTCGGGAATTTTTCCAAACTTTTGCATGGGAATTTTCCTAAAACGTGTTTAGAAAAAATTTTTTCCCAAAAAAATGGTAATTTTCCTGAGTGTTTGGAAATTTTTAGATACGAATTGAAATTTTTCTAAATTCTGTTGGGAAGGGGATTTTTCTAAACGTTTGAGGGAATATTTACAAATTTTTAGGAATTTTTCTAAATCTTTAAAGGAATTTTTCCAAATTGTTGCAAGAATTTTCCTACTTTATATATTACATGCACTGTAATGTAATTACAATGCAATTAATTAATTAATATAGTTAGTTATTTTTTACTGATTAAAATTTAAAAACTGCTAAATTAAATAGAAAAATATTTTTCCATAAAAAATTTTCTGTGTATAAAGCATTTTTTAAAATATTTCTCAAACATCTTAATACATGTCATAAATTTAACAGAAACATGAAGAGAAAAAAATTAAAGAATAAATCGGTTAGTGAAGAGTTTTGAAAATATTGGATCTTTAGAAATTTAGAAGAAGTCATAAAACAGGGTACGGTCCACATGTTTCTTACAACTGATTCTTTGCAAGATATTTTCATAGCCTCCTTTGGTCGAGTGCGTCTAGGCGCAGCTCCCAAGGTTTGATGGCTCCATACAATACACTATACACCGTCAACACTATATACGACTAAGGGTTCAAATCGTGGTGTCGCATTTCCGTAATAATGCTAATAAAGCTTTTTTTTAGTTAATTTCCTTTTATTATAACATATCAGAAAACAATATAAACAGTTTTGACTTTTTATGTAAATATTCAAATAATATTCAAATTTTTCCAAATTCTCAGAAATTATCCTAAACTTTTGGGATTTTTTCTAAATTTATAGGAAATTTTCCATAATTTTTTAGAAAAATTCCCTTATTTATGTTAGGAAATTTTTCTAAATAATTAGTGGAATTTGCTTCCTAAATTTTTTTGGGAAAATTTCCAAAATTTTTCTTACAGTGTACTTACCAGGAGGTAAGCAGGTTTAAAAGTTCGACTCGGGGTAGTTTATGAACGACCCCTAAGTACTCCGATTAACAGATTTGATTGCTAGATTACCTTGAGTCAAAATATCTATTTTTAATTTAATTCATGAAATTTAGATTTCAGTAAGCAAAATTGCTTCAAAAACAATTTTCCTTATACCTACGTAAACATTGTCGATCAGAAAAGAATTTCGTTTAGGCGTAAACAGAGGCATTAGAAAAAGTTTTGTTCAGGCCTAAACAGAGGTAACAAAAAAAAAACTTTTTTGGCGTAAACATTGGCAAATAAATTGGGAGTTTTAGCGTATAGAAAGTTTGAAAGTGTTCTTATAATCTTTCGTGGGAAAATGAGGCTCCATTAACAGAGTGTCAGCTTTGTGGAGCAATTGACTAGCGCACATTGTAGAAAATTGGTCACTGTTGGTTGATGTTAATACGCAAAGTCTGTTACGTACCTGCACGTAATTTGAACATTTCTGCGACTTACACTTACTAAAGTAAATTTACACACATACTGGAGAGTATAAATGACAGTGTGTGTAGGCGCGCGCACGGTTCACTATCGTCAAGGAGGAACATCTATTACTTGGTACATAGACCATAGTGGAGGTGGAATATCGTTGAGGGTGTGTGCGGGTAAGAGTAGTCGAGCGGCAAATTGTCCGCCATCTTACCCACCTTATACCTTACCTCACACTAAAGTCGTAACCCCCTTCCCCTTCGCTCTTTCTCTCCTTCATTTTCTCTCTCGCACTCTTCTTCTTTCTCTCTCACTCTCTCTTCTTGCTTTTCTCTCTCGCACACTTCTTCTTTCTCTCTCACACTCTTCGTCTATCTCTCTTACTCTCTCCTTTAAACTCAATGGCATTGAGTTTAACTCTCTTTTTCCGTCTCACTTCAACTCTGCCGCCTCACTGCCCCCGCCTCGAAAGCTTTAGATTACCTACCCCTTATAAGCGCTCGTGTTGCCCATTTATTACCACGACTGCTGCAACTACCACGAACCAGACCGCCTTCCATCCTTTCTTCCTTACTTCCTTCATCCTTTTCCATCTCTTAATATCCTTGTCGTAAGTTTCTTGTGTGTGTATATATATATATGGAGAGAGAGAATGGTCTGCGAGAGAGAAGCTTATACCCTTTAAACTCGGCTACTGTGCAAGGATCAGAGGAAAGTGACTTTGAAGGAGCTCTAGTTATATATATCGTCTAGTTATATTCGATAGATCGACATTACCGAAGGAGATTAGTTGACATTGAGGTAATTGCGCCTTGTGCCGAGAGCGTGAATATCGATCCTCGTCAACTGGGAGAGAAGTACAAGGAAACGATCTTCCTAATCGGTTATATTTGATAGAGTGCATCAAACACGATTATGTCATTCAGGAGTTCAACAGTGGAAATATACATATATATAGAATTGTCTCTTGTTTTGCGGAACTGGGTACAATTTACTGATTATAATCTTAATACAATCAAAATTTATCCTATACATCCAGAGAAAAAATTTGTTTAACCCCTTAATTGTTTGAGAAAAATTCAATCAGATGGCCAAAAACGTTAATTGTTTTTGCTTTTATAACAGTCAGTTTATTTCTAAAAATATTTATATTGGCAAATAATTTCGTACATTTAAATGTTCAGAACTTCAGAGGACATCTATGAATTCAGCGACCCTACATCCATTTTTAACCCCATTTTTTTACCGTTTTAGGGGTGAAAAAGGGGTAAAATAATTCAAAACGCCGCCATTTTTTCAAATTCTTTTTTTTTGGTTCATGTCATAGCCACGTCCAAACGTGGACGATAGGTAACGTCCAAAATGTTTCTTAAACATAAGTGCATTGGACTTGGGGTGAACGACTTGTGTTTGCAGTGTACTGAATAAAAGTCTCTACTAAAAAATTACTTTTCTAAAAAAGAATAGGTTGACTAAAAATACATAGTAAACCATTTCAAAATTTACATTTTTTAAAAAGTGCATTTGGCCAATACTTACCTATAATTTTTTACTTTTAGTTTAAACTTAATTTTTAATCGTTCAAATTACTTTTCTCTTATTCTGGTCATATTTTGAACATTTATCATGGAAGCCATTTTCATGTAGCCAAAAATTTCAAATCAAATCTTCAATCAATGTCGTTTGATTGTAAGTTTCGACTCAACCTACAAATAGATCTCCATCTCTGGTGCTAATTAGATCAATTATTTTATTGTTCTCAAACATTTTTAATTTGTTTTTCTTTAATATTTATTAAGTATCTAATATTAACAGCATGTGACTGTTAGAAATTCAATGGTAATTTTTTCGACCACTTTTCTCTTTAAATATTTAATAAATTGAGCTGAAATTTTGTACGAAAGTTTAAAATACAATAAAGAAGGGCAGTGATGTGCAAAAGTTTAAATATTTTTAACATTAATTATTACAAATTACTTTAAAAATATCAGTTGTCACGGTCACTTCGAATCAATTTCTCGTCTTTACCGATTTCAAAGTGTTAATATTATTATTTATTATTATTATTATTTATTTTTGAATTATTAAAACAGTTTATTTTTATTTTCTACAGTTGTTGCCAACATAACACAAAAAAAGCTAGAACATAACATTTTTTTCATTTTGAGTCACTTGAAGTTGCCAATTACTCATTTGAAGTTACTTGAAGTTGATGATTACTCATTTCAAGACCGACTTCCAAATGAGTTGCAACAAAAGTGAGTCGGGTTTTTTTCTGTATACTCATAAAAAATTTTATATCTTCGAAAAGGGATTTTTGAGTAAAAATACTCTTTACTACTAAATAAAAAGTTAGTAACTTACGAAAGAGAGTTGTCTGTCTAGAAATACTTTTTACTACTAAAAAATAAGTTTATAACTTCCAGAAAAAATGTCTGACTAAAAATTCTTTTTACTACTGATAAACATTAGGTTAATAACTTTTACTATTATTTTAAAAGATAGTAAAATTTTTAATTTGAGATGTGTCTAAAAGTATCAGATACCTTATAAAAATTTTAATAACTTTCATAAGAGAGTTTGTCTGCGTAAGATAGTTTATATTACTGAAAAAAGTTAATTCTTACAAAAAATAGTTGTCTGACTAAAATTAAAAAGTTGACTGAAAATTCTGTTTTTTACTGAATATAAGTTTAAAGAAATTCAAAAATTGAGTTGAATGACTAAAAATAGTTTTTACTACTGATGGAAAGTTAATACATTCTAATTGTAGATCGTCTAGCTTAAAATAGATTTTAAAACTTGTAAAAAAGTAATACCCGAGTCGAAATTTAGACCCTACTTAGCCTCTGAAAATGTAGGGCTTATTCAGGTTTAGCAGTCGTAAAGTAGGGTCTGATTTCAATACAATTTTTAAAAACTAGACCCTCCTTTGACTCCCAAAATAGGCTGAAATTTGCCAATCTTCCATTTGGAGAAGCAAAGGAGGGTCTACTTCTAAGAAACCTATACCGTACTTTTAAACCTCGTAGACCCTACTTTCATACTCCTAGACCCTACAATTAGAAAAAGAAAAATTTGAAGATTTGCTCAGATTCAATTGAAGCACTTGGGATGAGTAAAAGTGGAATTTTATGTGTTTTATAGCGTCTATATACACGAAGTGTATATAGACGCTATAAAACACATCAGTATTTATGAATTTGGAGTACTTTTTGCATTTGCAGTGTTTCAAGTAATGCATTAAAAAATAATTCTAAATTTTCTTTTAGAATGTAGGGTCTAGGAGTATGAAAGTAGGGTCTACGAGGTTTAAAAGTACGGTATAGGTTTCTTAGAAGTAGACCCTCCTTTGCTTCTCCAAATGGAAGATTGGCAAATTTCCGCCTATTTTGGGAGTCAAAGTAGGGTCTAATTGTATTAGAATTAGACTCTACTTTACTACTCCTAACACTCAATAGACCCTGAAAATTCAGGGTGAAAGTAGGGCTTAAATTTCGACTCGGGTAGCTTCTAAAAGTGAATTGCTTGACTAATTATAACTTATACTCCTAATAAAAACGTCCATAACTCAGAAAGAAGAGTTGTCTGAGTAAAATTCTTTTTATTCCATAGTAAAATATTTATTAACTTCCAGAAAAGAGTTGTTTGACTAAGAATACTTTTTACTACTGATCAAACAGTCAGTGCCATTTTAAGAGTTAATTGTCTGACCTAAAACTGCTTTTACTACTGTTAATAATATTAATTATTTTTAAAAGAGAGTTGTATGACTAAAAATATCTTTCATTATATTAGCGATATTGCCATCAGGCGAATATATTTATTATTACTTCCATATTGCTGAAAATTATTGGCAATATTGATAAAATGTTGAGCTTAAATTTTGTTCTATTTAGGTCAAAACAGTGACTATTATTTTTACTCTTATTATTATATTTGTTCCTATCCTGATTATTAATTTTATTATTAGTATTATTATTACTACTAATTTTGTTATTATTAATGCAACTATTACAAAATACCACTTATTGTTACACTTTACTGAACTTTCATTAGTTGTACGCTCTAAATGAAAGACATTTCTTTAAAAAAAACAAGGATTCCTGCAATCTCGCTTTCAAATGCAGCTAGAATCTCTCGATTATCCTAACTTATCCTCTTCTCCTGCAATTTTCTACTTCTAACTTTTCTTTTTACTCTTTTTCTTTGAAGAGTTTCCTTTCCAGTGTTAAAAGTCATTGTAAAAGCAGTAGCAATTACTAAACTAATCTTTTTAAAAAAAGGACTCAATTTAAATATCTTCCTTACACCAATTAAGCTTTCTTGCACGGAGAAAAAGGAATTGTTAAATCTACTAATTAATTGCTAATATAGAACTAGCAAATCTGATTTGTTGTTGAAACAGTTTTTTTGTTCTCCTAACAAATGAAAATTGTTGTGATAACAATTAATTTGTTTGTAGAACAAAAAAAATTGTTGCAACAACAAATCAGATTTGCTAGTTCTATATTAACAATTAATTAGTAGATTTAACAATTCCTTTTTCTCCGTGTGGCTAAAAATGATTTTTACTACTTCACTCAAAGAATCTGGTCTAAAAATGAGACTCCTAGGCTGCCGTCCAGTTTAAAAAGGCACTATCTACATATTTTATAAAAAATGAGTTTTTTATACCGTTGGATTCGTAATGAAAAGACGAATCTAATTGTCGTATTCGTAATTGAAAATTTTAATTAGATTAGAAGATAATTAGCGGTTAATTAAACTATCTACAGAGATTTTCGAGAAATATTTTTTAAAGTGTCACTATCTGCAGAAGGAACCGACCTATCTACAAAATTTTCAGGATTTTCAACCCACTACTTGACCCCTGAAATCCTGATTCACGAGCACTATGTACATAGGTTAGTCAGTAAACTGATCTCAAAAGTCACAAAAGTAGAGAACTATGTACATAGTGACGTTTTTCGTACATATTTTTCTCGAACTTTGGTTAACTTTCTCCCGGAGAGAGCACTATCTACAAGTTTTATTATGAAAATAAAATAAAAATAATAAAATAATTTACAAATAAAGCTTTTATTTTGTATTAACACATATATTTAATGCAAATTAAAAAACAATTTTAATTATTTTTTTTGTAAAGTTAACATTTAATTTAATAAAAATTTAATGCAAAACATAATAATCAAATAAAATAAAGTTATAATGGTAAATAAAATTTATGTATATTGAGGGGCTGATAGTAAAAATGGTTTAAAATAATAACGGGAGCAAAAGTGGAATAAGTGACTTAGAAGCAAAAACAGATTAAAATAATTGTGTAATTTCTTGATAAATTAATTATAATAATTACAAAATATTAATTCAAATAAAATAAGTTTTTTTATTATTGACAATATTTTTTAAGCATTAATATAATTCTGCCGTCCTTTTTAAAAAAGACACTATCTACATTTTAGCTCAATCGGAGATATTGAAGGAAACGCGTTTGCATCTGGATCTCTTAATAAAATTAAAAATTTTGTAAACAAACTTATGTTCTTTACTAATTCGGACACGCTCTTTTCATTGGTGCAAAAAAAATTTATTAATTTTAATTATTTATTAATAAAACTGTAGATAGTGCACATTTTTTATCCAAAAATTATGGAGAATACATGAAAAGTGCACTATGTGGTAGATAGTACGTTTAAAATTGCTTTGTCGGTCCACTTTCCTGTTTAAAGCGTCACCATCTACATTATTTTCTAACACAATCCTTTATTTCTGTTATATTTTTATCATTATTTTATATTTTATTTTATTTATAATTATATTATATTTTTTAATTTTGAAAATACCGAACGAAAAATGACGAACAATAGAGGGGCTGATAGTAAAAATGGTTTATAATAATAATAATGGAAGCAAAAGTAGAATAAGTGACTTGAGAGCAAAAACGGGTGAAAATGATTATGTAATTTCTTGATAAATTAATTATATTAATGCTTAAAAAATATTGTCAATAATAAAAAAACTTATTTTATTTGAATTAATATTTTGTAATTATTATAATTAATTTATCAAGAAATTACACAATCATTTTAATCTGTTTTTGCTTCTAAGTCACTTATTTTACTTTTGCTCCTGTTATTATTTTAAACCATTTTTACTATCAGCCCCTCAATACATAAATTTTATTTACCATTATAACTTTATTTTATTTGATTGTTATGTTCTGCATGAAATTTTTATTAAATTAAATGTTAACTTAAAAAAAAGAATAATTAAAATTGTTTTTTAATTCGCATTAAAATTAAATATATGTGTTAATACAAAATAAAAGCTTTATTGGCAAATTATTGTATTATTTTTATTTTATTTGCATAATTAAACTTGTAGATAGTGCTCTCTCTCGCGGAAAGTTAACCAAAGTTCGAGAAAAATATGTACAAAAAACGTCACTATGTACATAGTTCTCTACTTTTGTGACTTTTAAGATCAGTTTACTGACTAACCTATGTACATAGTGCTCGTGAATCAGGATTTCAGGGGTCAAGTGGGTTGAAAATCCTGAAAATTTTGTAGATAGGTCGTCTCCTTCTGCAGATAGTGACACTTTAAAAAATATTTCTCGAAAATCTCTGTAGATAGTTTAATTGACCGCTAATTATCTTCTAATCTAATTAAAATTTTCAATTACGAATACGACTATTAGATTCGTCTTTTCATTACGAATCCAACGGTATAAAAAATTCATTTTTCATAAAATATGTAGATAGTGCCTTTTTTAAACTGGACGGCAGAATTAATTTATCAATAAATTACATAATCATTTTAACCCGTTTTTGCTCTCAAGTCACTTATTTCCACTTTTGCTCCCGTTATTATTTTAAACCATTTTTACTATCAGCCCCTCTATTGTTCGTGATTTTTGTTCGGTATTTTCAAAATTAAAAAATATAATATAATAATAAATAAAATAAAGTATAAAATAATAATAAAAATATAACAGAAATAAAAGATTGTGTTAGAAAATAATGTAGATAGTGACGCTTTAAACAGGAAAGTGGACCGACAAAGCAATTTTAAACATACTATCTACCACATAGTGCACTTTTCATGTATTCTCCATAATTTTCGGATAAAAAATGTGCACTATCTACAGTTTTATTAATAAATAATTAAAATTAATAATTTTTTTTTTGCACCAATGAAAAGAGCGTGTCCGAATTAGTCAAGAATATAAGTTTGTTTACAAAATTTTAAATTTTATTAAGAGATCCAGATGCAAACGCGTTTCCTTCAATATCTCCGATTGAGCTAAAATGTAGATAGTGTCTTTTTTAAAAAAGACGGCAGTAGGTTTCGACACTTTCTAATGGGTTTAACATTATGTCATATTAAGCTGCACTAGAAAGGAGACTATTTTTTAGGTGATAATAAAAACGTTAAGAACTTTTGAAAAGATGTCTGACTAAAAACACATTTTTCTACTGATCAAAAATCGAGTGAAATTTGTAGAGCGAGTTGTCTTACCGAAAATAGTTTTTATTACTAACAATGGTATAAATTCCTAAAAGTAAGTTGTCTAATTAAAATATAGCTAATAATAATTGAAAACAAGATGTCTGACTATTAATAGTTTGTACTACTGATAAAAAGATTATAGCTTCCAAAAATAGATGTCTGACTAAAAATACTGATTACTACTCATAAACAGATTAATTACTTCTGAAAAAAACTGATAAAAAGTTATAAAATCTATAAAGAGTGTTCTCTGACTAAAAATAATGTTTACTACTGTAAAATAAATTGTTAATTACTAAAAGAATGTTGTCTGACTAAAACCTATTATTACTACTTATTGAAAGCTACTGGAATATTAAAAGTGAGTTGTGTGATAAAAAATATTTTCTAACTAATACTAAAAATGTGAATACTTTCCAAACGGAAGTTTTCTAATTATAAATACAGTCAACTCTCGATAAGACAAACTCGAAGGGAGACCGAAAAAACTTTGAGTTATCGAAAAGTTTGAGTTATCAAATGTTAATAATGCTTATAAGGAATGTGTTTTTACTTAGTAGGATAAAAAAAGGAGAGTCAGAACTTTTATCATTTTCGTTGTATCACTATTAAACAGAAACTTTATTTTTGAATTAGCGGAGATTACAAGCTGCGTGTAGCGTGTACGAAAGATTGCAAGTACAATGGTGATATGGCGTCGCTTCACACACACTCACACATACACAAAAACATGGCGTCACAGTATACCATCAGATGGCGTAGAGGTAACGGCGCAGAAATTCAAAATCAAAAATACAATTAAATATAAATTAAATTTAAATAAAATCTTAAATACTAACATTTCCAAACAGAATGAACGGGGCCCAAGAATTACTTTGACTTATCGAAAAATTTGAGTTATCGCGCTTTGTCTTATCGAGAGTTGACTGTATTTTCTACTACTGACAAAAATCAAATAACTGATAAAAGCAAACCTTTTGACTAAACTCACTCTTTTCTACTGTTACCATAGTTTATAACATTCAAAATATAATTTTTCAAAAACCCAGATTATAATTTTTTCATTCATAAACTGTTAAGAAAATTATGAAAAGAACCACAACTTGAATTGAAAGTGAAACTTTTTCATTTGAAAATCGACTCTGAAAATAAGTTAATCTATACACTGTTTAAGTAAGCTAATTGAGGTATTTTTATCAAGAAGGGAAAATGAAGAGTTAAGCTCTTCTTTAGTTAAACTCCCTTGCGATTTATTTCATAATTACGTCTACTGTTAACTCCTCCCTGAATTAATGTAGAGAAGTAAAATTTTAACCCTCTTCTCTTACTCCCTTTTTCTTAAACTCCAAAAGAGTGCGACTCTTATAGAATCCCGTTGGGAGTTAAAATCCAACTCTCTTTTTTTATACTTCTTTTATACTCTCTGAATTTGAGTTTGCCACTTTTTACTAATTCGACAGCATTGATTTTTTTCTTAAATAAATTATTGTCAATTTTATTAAATCTTTTAGCCGAAAATATGTAATTAGTAGTTGAAAATTGGTAACTGGTAGTCGGAAATGACAAAATTTCAGTAGAAATTCTACTAATTTGTAAGCGAAAATTAGTAATTCGTAAATGTAAATAAAAACTGTGAATTTGTAATTAGAAATCAGTCCCTAAAACTGAATTAATGAAATACTACAAAGAAATAGTAAAAAGTTAGTAATTTTAGAAATTTTTATGGACGACTTTACCCTTTTTTATAAGTAAAATATGACTAATTGTTAGTGTAATATTATTAATTTTTAGTAGAATTTTACTAATCGCTAGTTACCTTAATCAGTAAAACCGTTTAATAGTCTTTTAATAAAACAGTTCTACTAATTCATAACAAGATTCTACTAACAATTAGCACTGAAAAAAATATATTTATGGTACTGCCATAAATATGTCCAATTCTCACATATTATATTGGTGGATATGGAACAGCTATACAGTATTGCTGTTTCAGCTATACGTCCTAACCATACTCGTATGACAAAATCGACAATATCATTTTTTTTCTGTGAGTACAACTACACCGATTGCTAGCAAAATTAATTCTAAATCATTTTGAGAACGAATTTTTATCATTTCAGTTGCAATTTTCACTAATTCCACAGAAAGTAATAATTTATAGTCAGAAATTACTAATTTACAATAGAAAACTACTAATTCGTAGTGAAAAAAAATTGGTATTAAAAAATTATTAATTAATACTAGAAGTAAAAAAAACTTACTAATTTCTGGTAAAAAATACTGATTCGTAGTCGAAAATTATTAGTTTGTGGTCGGAAATTACTAAGTTGTAGTAGAAAATAACTAATTTATAGTGAGAAATTACTAATCTGAATTAAAAAGAACTATTAATTCATTTAAACTAATACGAATTAAAGAAATTATTAATTTACTATCAGAAATTAGTAATTTGTAACTATTGACTATTGAACTAAAGTTTACAACGTCAAACCTCACGATTTTTAATATTGTTACTTAGAAAATCTTTAGATTTAACGTTCTAAATTTCAGTACAATCAGACTCGAAGACAGAAATTACTTTTTTATAGTGTAGAAAACTACTAATTCGTAGTAAACAAAACTACTAATCCGAATTTACTAATTTATTATAGAAATGTATTCATTTTTATTGAAAATGACTAATTTGTAAAAGAAAATGACTATAATTTTTAATACAAATTAGTATTTTTATAACTATTATTAATTGGTAGTAGAAAACTGCTAATTCGTGGTCGGAAATTACTAAGTTATAGTACAAAAATACTGATGCGGAATCGGAAATTAATTATCCCTTGTAGAAAATTATTAGTTTGCATTAAAAATACTTTATTAATTCTTTATAAAAAATTACTAATTTCTGATCAGCATTTATTTTCCTTCAGTGTAGAAAACTACTAATTCGTAGTAAACAAAATTATTAATAGGTAGTAAACAAAACTACTAATTATTTTACTCGGAACATTCTGATTGGTAGTAGAAAACTAGTAAAAAATTACGGCTTAAGAGTCGGAGTTGAAAATTATTAACTTGTAGAAAACTAACTTGTAGTCGGAAATTACTAATTCGTTTTAAAAAAGCTACTGATACATAATCGGTTGTTAATAATTTGTAGTAGAGAGCTACTCATTCTTTGTACAAAACTAGTCATCCGTAGTTAAGAACTACTGATCCCTTCAGAAATATTAGTCTTACCAAAACGAATTATTATTTTTCCACATAACAAAGTCAATTTTTTCCTCTATTACAAATTAATCAAAAAACCAATAATTCTTTCAACGAACAAATCCACGTTGTTAAATAAGAGAAAGCCTTTTTTTCGTCAAGACAATTCTCAAAGTGTATATAAAATCCAAGGAAATAAATATGTACACAAGATGATAATCTTTCTCGATTCATTGCTCTCTATATACATCAGAGTGTGTATCTCTTTTTATTTTTTACTGGTGAAAAAAAAGAAAAACACCCCCCACCCCCTCCTCCCCAGAAGTAACTACGGTCGATAAAATGCTTCCCAGTGGAAAGGAAACCTTCTCAAATGTGGGTGGGCTTGAATACAACAGCTTGAAAGTAGGAGAGAGGGTGAACTGGATTCGTGGACGCGTCACAAAAAGAAGGTTCAAGTATATAGTAGATGGCACTCGCAAATGTAAAGTTTTGCGTTCCGCATCTGTAGAATATGCCGGAGGAAGTGCGCTACTGAAGGTGGCAGATAGAGAAACAGAGAGAGAGAGAGAGAGAGAATGGTTGACGGGTGGTTGCTTCATCCCTGTTCTTGTTCGTTTCCTCCCAATTCGTTGGTAAAGTACTTGGTCGACGATGGGGAGGGAGAGGTTTAGTCTTCCCCTCCCCCTCCACTTGAAAGGGAGAACGTGAGGAAAGAGGAAAGAGGGGAGAAGTTTACGCGGGGAATTGGCATTGCAGAATATCGTTCTGACGAAGGTTTTTCGAGGGGGTTGGAGGTGAAAACGGAGCGAAGGGCATGCGAGCTACCATAACTGCAAAGTGAGGAGTCAGGAGGATATAGGAGGCAAAAGAGGGTGGCAAATAATAACAATAATCATATTTCCCGGCAACATGGCCGCTGAAAGAGGATGGCTGGGCTGCCAAGCGGTGGATGAGGCGACGCCACCGTGTGCCAATGGCGGTAAAATGAGGTGAGGGGGGTGTAAGGGTAGCGAAAGGGAGTGGAGAGGAGAGAGTTAGCTCGGCAGAGGATGGTGGGTTATCATAATATTACAAACCACCCGCCACAGGGCCGTATCCATATAATACACACACCTAACACCTACTCTAAGGACCTCCGACACTCAATTCACGCGAATCACGCAATTGTCGCCTGATTCCATATACCGCAATAATAACAACTCAAAAAAAGAGAACTAACGAAAAAAATGCTATTCTTTTTCATTCCTATAGGTGAATTGTCTTATTTTTCCATCGCTCTCTCTTTCTCTCTCTCTCTCTCTTTTCTATATTTCTCTTTCACGCTCTCGTTCGACGAAAATCCTTTTTTGCGGTTGTGAAATGTCTATGCGCGGAAAAATAATTAGCAATAAATTTTTTTTCTGTATAACTCGACACTCGAGAGACAATGTTTTTTTTTTTTTGTTTTTTCGGTCTCCGTGTATGTGGGTGAAAACTCACGCATTTATTCATAGCTCTCAGTCATTTATAGAGATCGCGTACACTCTGTGTGTTGTTATTGCACAGTTTTACTGTCGAGAGTTCAATTAAAAAGTCAGATTGTTAGAGGGTTATAATCACAGGAACATGATAAATCTGGGAGTTTAGTTAATTTGTGTAAAAATTCGTTGAGAGCGAAATAAAGGAATTGTGTTTCTAATTCGTAAATTTTTCCTTTCCCTTATTATCGTCTACAAATGTGACAATGTAGTGTAAAATCAAATTTGTAATCATCATTATTATTGTAATAATTTTTTGTAATTATCTCTGTTTGTCATTTTTTGTAATATTTTGTGTAATTATATTAAGTTAATATTTAATTATCAGAACCGTAAAATATTTTCTTTTTCTAATAAATATTTTATTTTATACACTGAAAAATTTTTTTAGTAGGTTTGACTACTTTTTAACTGTTGACTACCGAAAAGTAGTAAAAAGAACTAAGAATGTAGTTGGTGTAATCAGATTTTGTAGTTGTTCTTGTAATTTAACTACTTTCTTAGCCATCTGAACTATTATTCTTTTACTACATTAAAAATAGTAAAATCAACTACACAAAAATTGTTAGCAAAACTAAAAAAGTAATTAATTTAACAACTTCCCACTCACCTATAGGTAATAGTAGTTGAAGATTTGGACCAAATTTTTGTCAGTGTATCTAAAATGTAATTGTCTAACTAAAACTGCATTTTTCCACTAATATGAAACTAATAAATTTGAAAAGTGTATTGACATGACTACCTACCAGCACTTTTTATTACTGATTGGAAAGTTAGTACCTGCTAAAAAAGTGTTGTCTGACGAAAAATACTATATGCCACTGAAAAAAATTCCTAGTAGATTTGACTACTTTTTAACTACTCTCCTTAGTTCAATAAGTCCCCAAAGATATTAAAAAACTTGTATTAACCATCAAAAAGTAGTTAAAAGAATTACGAATGTAGTTGGTGCAATCGGATTTTGTAGTTGTTTCTGTAATTTAACTACATTCCTTAGTGAACTGAATTCTAAATTTTTAACTACATAAGAAACAGTAAAATTAAATATACATGCAGTGTTAGATTAAGTAAAAAAGTAATTATTTTAACTACTTTTCACATTACTACCCAAAGTAGTTGAATTTGAGAAAAGTTCAGTGATTAAAAGGTTAATCACTTCAAGGAGAAAGTTGTTTCTCAAAACACAGTTTCTACCTTTATTGAAAAAGTTAATAACTTTTGAAGGAAAGTCGGTTCACTTAAAATAGATTTTTACTACTGATAAAAAAGTTAATAGTTTCAATAATTCAATGGAGTAAGTAGAAATAGTTTTCAGAAATGATTAAACAGTAATTTACATTTAACTGAGAATTATACGTCTTACCGAAAATACTACAGTCAACTCTCGATAAGACAAAGCGCGATAACTCAAATTTTTCGATAAGTCAAAGTAATTCTTGGGTCCCGTTCATTCCTTATAAGCATTATTAACATTTGATAACTCAAACTTTTCTATAACTCAAAGTTTTTTCGGCCTCCCTTCGAGTTTCTCTTATGGAGGGTTAACTGTATTTACTACTCTATAAAACTAAATCAGTGAAAAATGTCCGATATTTTAGTAATTCTTAACGAACTTTGAGTAAAATTGTACTGATTGAATTGAAATCGTGTAAATAAAATAAAGTCAATGAAAATTAGTAAAATTTTACTGATCTTAAAAATGCATTCTTCTATTGATGAAAAAGTTTGGAACTTACAAAAAGGAGATGTCTGAGTAAAAATACTATTGATACTACTCATAAGCAAATTAATAACTTCAAAAAGTAAGTTGTCTGATTAAAAATGCTTTTTACTACTGATGAAAAAATGAATAAGTAAAAAAACCGTTTTCTAACATATCATACATTTACTACTGATACAAAAATTATTAACTTAAAAGGAAAAGTTGTCTCACTAAAAAAAAATTGAACTACTAGTTAAAAAGTTTATAACTTCCAGAAAAGGAAAGTGACAAAAAATAAGTTTTATTACTCATAAAAAAGTTAATACGTCTACCAAACAAGAGTTGTCTGACTAAAATTACTCATACTACTGATGCTTAAGTTCATAACTTGCAATGAATAGTTGTCCGACAAAAAAAATTTTTTACTAATAATGAAGATGTTAATAACTTGAAAAAGTTAGTTGTTTGAGTAAAATTGGTTTTTACTATTGATAACAAATGTTAATAAGATCATAAAGTAACTCGTCTGATCTGAAATAGATTTTCCTACTGATAATAAATAAGAACAATAAACAAAATAAATAAAATAAAATTGTTTTTACTACTGATAAAAATTTATAACATAGGTATAAAAAAGACTTTTTTGACTAAATTAGTTTTTACTAATTCCAGAAATTAATAATAAATAGAAAAGAGATGTCTGACTAAAATTAGTTATTACTACTGTTAAAAATTATTAATACCTATATATTAAAGAGTTGACTGATTAAAACATCTTTTACTATACTAATTGAAAATCTGTAATAACTACACAAAGAGTGCTGTCTGACGAAAAATACTATTTACTACTAATTAAAAAGTTAAAAGGGTCACCCTATGTGACGAACGTTTTAAAATTTTAAAATTTTTACCATATGTGACGTGGTCTACTAAAAGGGACCTTACGTGTCGTAAATCATTTTTCACTTTTTCTTTATTCGGATATAGTTTGAAACGCTCTTTAAGATGGTGAAACACAAAAAGTAATAATTTGTTTAGAAGTTTTTTGAAATTTTGTTTAAAGTCAAGAGAAACAAGTGTACAAATATACGAAGAAACTGATTTTTTTGTTATCATACAAATTAAAACAACACAGACGATTATTTATTATTATTTAAAAAAGTTGACAATTTCTTTGACTGCAGTCAACTGTCAAAATTCAAATTTGATATCATATTCGTAATCAGCGGCCTCGAAAACACTTACAAACATGTATCACTTATATATAGGGTGTTGTGGGGTGATGTGCAATACCGCCGATTTCTGATCTACAGTTCGATATTGAACAGGGCTAAGTATTGCCATTTGTTTGTGTCCGCAGTAACTTGTTTTTGATATATAACTCACGAGACAGTTCGCAGCTAGGTTTGCGCACATCACCCCAACTTTTTTGGAAAATGCAAAAACAGACGTTTTTAAAAATGCGAAAAATTTTTAGGAAACATTTTAAATTCTGAAAATCTAATTATGCAGAAATATTCTATTATAATGCCTCTAAATTATTCAGTTTTGAAATATTTTAAATTAATTATTTGACATGTTTTTCGTCCAAAGAAAAAAAACGTTGCACATCACCCCACAACACCCTACTTATTGTTGCTATTTGGAAAACTTAGATTATTTTTTCTATGTTTGGGGATTTTTTTATTAATTTATATGATAATGATCATAAAAACGCCGTTTATCGACAACCACGATACTGACTAATTAACTGAACTAAAATGAGGATGTGACTATCGCCGGAACTAGGATTATTTAAAAATATTAAAAATTAAATTTTTACACGGCTTTGAAATTTAAAAAAAAACTTATTTTTGTTGTCTATTTTGTTGTATAAAAAAGAAACGACTTGACCTTTTTTAATTATTCTAGGTCAGGCGATAGCCACATATGTGCTGAACATGTCCTATAAATTTGAGCAATATTGATCAAGCCGTTTTTGAGATATCGTGGTCGACAGTTTGAAAAACACAGTTTTGAGAAAAACGCCTTTCAAAGTTTAAATAATACATTGTTTGCTTGGTATCTCCTTGTCTTCTCAGTGCTTTAATTTTCTTAGGATGTCAAATATCAAAAATTCTCTTTATCCACATATTCTACACATATTGTAGATGTGCTTTATGAAGAAAAAAATTTTTCGATTTTTTGACCCCATCACATAAGGTGATCCCTTTAATAACTTCAAAAAGAGAGTTGTCCGTTTTGAATAAGTTTTGCCTGACTAATACCTAATAGTTTCTATTATTTTAAAAAAGTTATTAATATCTAGCTAAGAAAAAATACTGTTTTCTACTAAGTATAAAGTTAAACAACTTTAAAAAGTGAATTGTCTGACTAAATACAATTTTTACTACTAAAAGTTAAGATATACTGGATAAATAAAAAGAAAATACTTTCTTAATATAACATGTCTGGCTTAAAATTGCCTGCATGACTAATAATAGTTTTTACTACTGAAAAAAATGACCATAACTTAGAAATAGGAGTCTGACAGAGAATACTTTTTACTACTGATCAAAAAGACAGAAGAGCGAGTTGCCAGAACTAAAACAGTTATTACTACTGATAACATTATCAATTACTTGTAAAATAGAGATTTCTGGTAAAAAATATCTTATAGTATACTGACAAAAGTATTAATAACTTTTAAAAGAGAATTGTCTAAATAAAAATATATTTTACTAATTAAAAAAGTTTATTAGCTTGTATAATGGAGAGTTGTTTGCCTAAAAACGCTTTTTACTTAATATTCTAAAATATTTTCCTCTACTGAGACTGTAATCAATAATTTTAAAAAGTTATATATCCTTTTGAAACATTTGTTAACTTTTAAGTTTTAAACATTATTACAAGTTTTTGTAGAACCAAATTTGTAATAATTATTTGTAATAACTTTTCATAATCGCAGTTCTTGCAAAAAAATTTTACCAGTTTTCTGTTATTATTTTTTCTAATTATCTTTTGTAATCGTTTTATAAGTACTAATTTCTTGTATACTAACTCTTTTTCATTTGTTCGAATCCTAATTTATTGTGAATATTTTCATTTTTTAATATGTTTTCGTTATAAATGTTTTCATTTTCTAATATATATATATATATATATATATATTCGTTATTAACATTTTCTATGAATAAATTTTCCTTCTTTTTTATACACTGAAAACCACATATTCTAATTATATAATAAAGTCTTTAACGTCCGAGTGGTTTTAATAATAATAAGATATACGAAGACATTTAGACAAAGATTCTTTAATGTTACTTCAATTTCGAAATCCATGGATTTTCACTTCAGGGAGTCAAATTAGTATAACAGTCAAAGAAAATAAAATTCGTCTAAAAATATAAAAAATTACTACACCCACACATTGGAGCCATACAGAATCAAAAAATAAATAAATAATCCAATTAATGCAACACATAATAAATATTAAATAAATAAATAAGAATAAACACAACTATAATAAAATGAATAAATCTATCGGGACTATAGTTTCTTAACTATCCCGATGAAGGTACAAATTAAACACCGGGTTACTAATTTGACTCCCTGAAGAGGAAATCCGTAGATTTCGAAACTTTGGAGTAACATTAAAGAATATTTGTCTGAATGTGTCTTCGTTTATCTTATTACCCATATTCTAAATTTAAGAATATAATCTTGGCTCCTATTTTAGTATATTCTCCATTTATTTTTTTATTCTTAAAGTTAGAATATAACATTATTAAAATTGGAAAATATATATATATATATATGGGCAATTCCACGTGAGATTTTAGTTGACCTCTTAAAATTCGCCAAAAATATTTTTTTTCTATTCTGTATCGAAAAAAAACAGATACGTATTTTTTTATTTTTGTTTAATTGTCCAAATTTTCGAGTTATGAATTTTCGAAATTTTGGACTTTTAATTGTAGACCTATATTCAGTAGCTTATAAGTCCGAAAATATTGAGTTTAGAAAAAAGTTGTCAAAGAATGAAAGTTGTAGTTTTCTTTCGACTTTTAAGAAATGTAAACAAAAAATTTTTTTTTTATAAACAAATTAATTTTTTTTAACTTTGGGCCGGATTTTTTTTTATTTTTTTAATATTTATTTATACCTTATAATATAGAGAAGATTTTCCAAAAAGTCGCGAAATGGGCCTGATGTGTTAAATGAGTTTTAAAACATTTTTAAAAATCACTTGCAAGCTTCACAGTGGGATTTTTTTATAATTAACTTTTTAAAACTGTCTACAGCGTATAATTTTTAATCTATTTGAGTGTTCTTTGTTTTAAATTAAAGGGTCTACGCTGTAGACAGTTTTAAAAAGTTAATTGTAAAAAAAATCCCACTGTGATGCTTGCAAGTGATTTTTGAAAATGTTTTAAAACTCATTTAACACATCAGGCCCATTTCGGGACTTTTTGGAAAATCTTCTCTATATTACAAGGTATAAATAAATTTAAAAAAACAAAAAAAAATCTGGCCCAAAGTTAAAAAAAATTAATTTGTTTATAAAAAAAAATTTTTTTTAATAAACAATTAAAAAAAAAAATTTTTTGTTTACATTTCTTAAAAGTCGAAAGAAAACTACAACTTTCATTCTTTGACAACTTTTTTTTAAACTCAATATTTTCGGACTTATAAGCTACAGAATATAGGTCTGCAATTAAAAGTCCAAAATTTCGAAAATTCATAACTTGAAAATTTGGACAATTAAACAAAAATAAAAAAATACGTATCTGTTTTTTTTCGATGCAGAATAGAAAAAAAATATTTTTGGCGAATTTTAAGAGGTCGACTAAAATCTCACGTGGAATTGCCCATATATATATGCGCTCTATAAATATTTTAATTTATTAATGTTTTCGCCTTTCTAATTGACAAGAAATGCCAATAATCCTCCATTTGACGATTATCTTTCAGCATTTCTCTCATTGAATTAACTTTTTCCCGCTTCCAACTTCTCAATTGAAAATCCCATTCCCTCTTTCAATGATATATTATTCGTATACCATCAAGTGAAATACCCAATTGCCACTGAACTGTGTCTAAACCTTTCAGCGAGAAGTGAAACTTTTTCCGAGAGCAATACGACGTACGAACGAACACAAGAGTTCCTCGCGTAACTGACTCTGATCCTTGAAGCGTGAACCACGACGCCTTTGGCAGGTGTAGGTGCACGCTCTCTCGACAGAGACGAAGAGAGAGGAAAAATCGACGAAAATATATATACGGAAAAAGAGTAGGAAGAATTTCTAAAAGCTGCCTGGCCGAATCATCCTATTTTCCTGCTCAAAGAGAGAAAGAAAGCTCTCTCTCTTGCTCTCTTTTTTTGCCATGAAGAAAGAGAAGAAAGAGAAAGAAGAAAAAGAAAAGAAAAAAGGGTAAGAAAAAATGTCTGGAAGATTAAAAACAAAAGGGAGAAAAGGGATAAAAGATAAAAGAGA
The DNA here is from genome assembly GCF_015476425.1 of Leptopilina heterotoma. Taxonomy (NCBI): domain Eukaryota; kingdom Metazoa; phylum Arthropoda; class Insecta; order Hymenoptera; family Figitidae; genus Leptopilina; species Leptopilina heterotoma. The sequence goes on from NW_025111004.1 coordinate 258,013, forward strand.
CAGAGAGAAAGAGGAGGGAAGGTAAGAAGAAAACAGAGAAAGTAGTAATGAGTGAGGAAAAAAGAAAAAGCAGAAGAGAGAAAGCAAAAAAAGGAAAAAAAAGAAAGAGAGAAAGAAAAAGAAAGAAAGAGAGTGAAAGGAAGAGAAAGAAATAAAGAGAGAGAGAAGTAAAAAGAGAGAAAGAAGGATAAACAGAGAACGAGAGAAAGAAAAAAAAGAAAAAAGAGATAAAGAAAAAGAGAGAGAAAGAGAAAAAGAAACAAAAAATACTTGAAAAAAAAGACAGAAGATGAGAAAGAGAGCCTAGAGTGGCACCGCGAGCGCATCGCATCGGTCGGGATGAGTGGAGAAAAGGGGGTAGGGGGAGGGGGTTTCGAGACCAAGGATTGAGTCAGGGTAAGGGGGGTCAGGGGGCATAGGAAGCACTTAAAGAATTATCCGAACTCACAGAAGGGATGGGATTCTCCATGGCACGTGCACTTGTTCCCAGGCCAACACCTAATACCTACTAATACTGTGACGTGTATCTATCTACCCTTTTACCGCTCAACGCGAGAGTACCCTGGGCACAACACAGAAAAGAGTAAGTAGGATCGTGTATACTATAAGTATCTGACTACCTAACATCCGCAAATGTCTAGCCACACTCAATCCCAAAGCGTTGTATATGTATAAGAAATTCTATACGCGGGAAAATATAGCAGTAAACTTACACAACCAAAATTGGAACAAACGACAATGACGATAAATTGTCTCTCGTTCTCCTTCACGCGAAATGCATTGATTTTGTATACAATGGTTTAATCAGTGCACTCGATGTTGTTGATGGAATCAATCGTTTTCCGGGCGTCAAGCAATTAGTTCACTTCTCTATCTGACTATTATTCGGATGATATTATATTCGTTATATGGATATATGGGAAACTTGATCGGTTTGTATTTCTTGTTCTAATTTGTTATTAGAATCTTTTTTTGGGTTACTATTTTTTTTTTCCATCTTTATTCTTTATTTGATATTTTCTGAATTAAAATGTAAGTTTTCAAGAAGCCTGGAAAAATGCTGATTTATCTGACTGCAAACGGCCTTTTGGCTATACTAATCGACTAACGATTAATGATTTAAAACGAAGATGTCTGACTAAAAATACTCTTTCTACTGATTAATGGTTATTATAACTATTGAGAAAAAAGTTTCCTGACTTAAGATACCCAATGGGAAATGTCAGTGTAGTGCCGATGTTCACCACTGGCTTAGTACTCAGACGATTGTTCGGCCGTAGTCTAGCCGAGCGTCGACAATTAATGCTGGCGCAGTACAGAATTTTTGTTTCGCCAAAGCTTGGACAAGCCACGGCGGCAAGTGCTGGCTGAGTATAGAAACATTGTTCACGACGCTCTTTGCCAAAATTGCTTTTTTGACATAAACTTGAAAAAAAATTATAAAAAAAGTTTATGAATGTTTATAAATATAAATTTATTGAAAAAAATTTATATTTTACTTTTCAGTTATTCATTTTTTATTTTTATTAAAGAGTGACGCTAAAAACACCTGTTTTTAGCCCATTTTTCGGACCGCGAATTTTTCAATCAAACATATTCTAAAATGCGCCGTATAAAGGGATATTAATTTTATAACCATTTTGAGTGGAGCATATCCTTTGTTTTTTGGATATAGTGTTAAAATGGGGGTTTAGAGGGGTTAAAAGGGGTTAAAATACCAAAAATTAAATATGCTCAGATTCGCTGGAAACTGGTTACTCGGGGGTTTTCGGGGTCGCTGATTACGAATCCGATGTCAGTTTTTCATAATTTAAAATGGCAATAAGATGAGATTTTTAAAAAAGTCGTCTGCCATATTGGATCCGCCATTTTGAATTTTGAAAAACTGACATTGGATTCGTAATCAGCGACCCCGAAAACCCCCGAGTAACCAGTTTCCAGCGAATCTGAGCATATTTAATTTTTGGTATTTTAACCCCTTTTAACCCCTCTAAACCCCCATTTTAACACTATATCCAAAAAACAAAGGATATGCTCCACTCAAAATGGTTATGAAATTAATATCCCTTTATACGGCGCATTTTAGAATATGTTTAATTGAAAAATTCGCGGTCCGAAAAATGGGCCAAATTTAGCGTCACTCTTTAATAATAATAATAATAATTTAACATAATTGTCTAATTTTAATAAATAATAAATTATTTAAACAAATTAAAATTATAAACAAAATTTAAACTTCAATTTAAACAATAATTTATTTGGTTATTAAAATACTATTATACTTCTTACTATGAATAAAAAAATTATTAAAAAATTACCACCTGTAAAATGTTAAATGCAATAAGTAAAGTTATTTAATTCTATTATTAAAAATTTAGTTTAATTTATTTTAATTCAATTTATTACTTCTAACGTTTCCTAATTTTTTTCTCATCTGTGGTTCAATAATTGTAAGTCTGAATGGTACTGAGATATTAAAACTTTACTGTACACATGTGTCGTTAGCATAGTGGTTATAGCGTTAGTCTGTTAGTCCGTGGGTCGTAGGTTCGATTCCCCTCGTCAGCAATTTTGTTTATTTTCATAGGTTTGCGATATTTCTAGATTCCAATCGTTAGGTACTAAAATATGAAAATCTAATGCACACTTACTGTAAATGCCTATTATTTAATTTTTAAATGTTATAAACAATTTTTCTTCTACTTCATTTACTATATCCATTGCTAGTCTCCATCTTTAATACAATTTCTTTAAGAAGAGAAATATTTTATGAATAATAACTATTTACTAATATTATTTACCATTTTGCTGTTAAATTATTTGTAATTATTAATTTACGACTAATTAATAACAATACGGCATTTATTGTGGTAATATTCTCAGCCAGCACTGGTCCAGTGCTGCGCCAGCGCTGTCTATCAGCACTGGCAGGCAGTACTTCGACAGAGTTACACAGCGTTATCATCCCAGCGTTTTGCCAGTGCAGACAGTGCTGGCGCAGTACTCCGCCAGTTGTAAATTTCCCATTGGGTATATTCGACTAGTGATATGAAAAAATAAATAAGTTCTAAAAGTAAGTTAAAGAGTTAAAACCCCTTTTACTACTGTTCAAAAAGCGATTACAAAATTTCATTTTTACTTTTACTTTCAATTTCATTTTTTACTTTCACTCTCATTTTTACTTTGAAAATAATATTTTCACCGTCCCTTTCATAGGTTTCTATTTTTACTTGTAATTTTATAAATTTCTATATTCACTTTTACCTTTATTTTGAATTCACATACACTTTCGTTTTCTGACACAATTTCACATTCATTATAACCTTCATTTTTGCTTCTCTTTTATTTATAATCTACTAATAAAAGTAGAAAAAATCAGTGAGAAAAGCAATCATAACCCTCACGGACTGATGCTATGATATACATTACCATACCAACCGTTGCCATGGCAACCATTACCATAGCAACGGTTGCCATGGCAATGGTTGCTAGGGAAAACTACGGACGGACACCTGAGTCTCGATATAAGGGTTTCGGCTCTGGACACGAAACCCTAAGAAACTAATAAAAGTCAAACCAGTAGAAAAATTTAATATAGTCAGACATGTAGATATTTCTATAAAGTAAAAAAAAATATTTTTTGCAACACTAACCTCTAAAGTTGAATTTTACACACGGAAAACTGTGTGTAAAGTGTCACTTTTCTGAACAGTGCGTAAAAGTTACTTTTACGCACTGTTGGGTCTTTTTAATGATTATGTACCTATGTATACATTTATATATTGTACATAAGAAGTGGTGAACGAGAGTGATATAAACTCTACTATACTGTAGCTTACTATACTATTCTATAGAGTATTATACTAGACTATAGTAGTATTACTATAGTACTATTGTAATTAGTATAGTACTACTATAGAACTATTATAGAGGCATTTCACGTCAGAAATATCACGATTTGCAAAGGGTATGCCGATTTCCGCAAAACTTCGTGGGATTATAGTTCTATATAAGAGACTTCTTTCCCCCAAATTTTTTCAAAAAAAATTCAAAATTGTTGAAGATACGCCATTTTGAATTTTAATATTAATTTTATAAAATTTTGAATTTCTCGAAATATTGTTTATGGATTTTTATGAAATTTACACATTCTTCAGGTAAAAGTATGTACTTTAAAATGCAAATATAGTTAATAAAAAAAAATTTATTTTTAATTAAAAAAATTAAAAAAAATTTTTTAAACAATTTTTTGTTTATTTACTCCTCTCTGAGAAAAATGTTATTATCATATTTGGATTCCTTATGAATTCACCTTTAATTTCATAAAAAAAAATTGATGGAGACTCAACTGGTTCCGGAAATATTAAATTTTTTGTAAAAAATAGTCATAGTTACAGAAGCAATGCACGACTGCGGTAACGTACTATACGCGACTTGTGCAGTATGGTGCTATGGCGCGGCGACGCTTTTTTTTACAAAAAATTCAATATCTCCGGAACCAGTTGAGTCTCCATCAATTTTTTTTATGAAATTAAAGGTGAATTCACAAGGAATCCAAATATGTTAATAAAATTTTTCTCAGAGAGGAGTAAATAAACAAAAAATTGTTTAAAAAAATTTTTTTTAATTTTTTTATTTAAAAATTAATTTTTTTTTATTAACTTTATTTGCATTCTAAAGTACATACTTTTACCTGAAGAATGTGTAAATTTCATAAAAATCCATAAACAATATTTCGAGAAATTCAAAATTTTATAAAATTAATATTAAAATTCAAAATGGCGTATCTTCAACAATTTTGAATTTTTTTTGAAAAAATTTAAGGGAAGGAAGTCTCTTATATAGAACTATAATCCCATGAATTTTTGCGAAAATCGGCAGACCCTTTGCAAATCGTGATATTTCTGACGTGAAATGCCTCTATAGTTATTATAGTATACTACTATAGTACTATTATAGTACTACTATAGAACTATTATAGTTAGTATAGTACAACTATAGTTAGTATAGTACTACTATAGTACTATTATAGTAAGTATAGTACTACTGTAGTAGTACTATAGTTAGTATAGTATTACTATAGTAGTACTGTAGTTAGTATAGTACTACTATAGTTAGTATAATACTACTATAGTACTATTATAGTACTACTATAATAGTTAGTATAGTAGTATAGTAGTATAGTAGTACTAGTTAGTATAGTAGTACTATAGTTAGTATAGTATTAATATAGTAGTACTATAGTTAATATAGTACATAGTATAGTATACTACTATAGTATTACTATAGTTTGTGTAATACTACTATAGTTAGTATAGTACTATTTTATTTAGTATAGTATAGTACTTCTATAGTATAGTATATTACTACTATAGTTAATATAGTACATAGTATAGTATACTAATTACTATAGTTTGTGTAATACTGCTATAGTTAGTATAGTACTATTTTATTTAGTATAGTATAGTACTTCTATAGTATAGTATATTACTACTATAGTACAGAATTACTATTGGACTACTATAATTCTCTTTCGTCATACTTTAACCTTGAAAGTTGCATTTACAGTGCAGACGTTGGGAAAATATATGTTATGTGTGTATACATATATATTTTGTTTACGTTTTATTTATTTAAATATTTGTATTAAAGGGAAGGGGGTGCAGGTGAGTGTTGCAAAAAATGTTGTATGACACTCGTGCATAAAGTTGATTATACGAGTGTGACATTTGCAGCACGAGCCGAAGGCGAGTGATGCAAATGTCACACTCGTATAATCACTCACTTTACGCACTTGTATCATAAATAACTATTTTGCAACACTAACCTGTAAAATTGAATTTTACACACAGAAAGCTGTGTGTAAAGTACTTCTTTTTATAGCGGTGTGTAAAGTGTTACTTTACACAACAATTTACAATCACATTGTTTTATTTTAGTGTCTAGAAAACTTCATTTAACAGTTCCCCCACTACACCTAAACTTACAGTTATATTGGCTATATTGCTGCAAGTTTAGTTGTTGTAGTGTTGCAAAAAATTTCGTATGGCACTCGTGCGTAAATCAGATTATACGCACTTGTATCATAAATAACTAGGGGAGAGTGGAGCAAGACGGGGTACCGGCCCTATTTAACAAACGAATTAACCAATCGCGATTATATTTTACATAATATACTGCACCGAGACGATAGTTTCTTGTTTACAAAACCTAAAAGCCATGAGAACAAATCTTTTATCTGTTTTACTAAAAAAAACTGTTTTCGACGATTTTCTTGTCATAAAATCAAGACTGAATAAAATAAGAGTGACCAAAAAGAAAAAAGCTTGTCAGGTTAAATCATCAATTAGCGATGGTAAAGTGGAAAATACACCTTGTCTCTATTGCAATGGTTATTATTTAGACTCAAATGAAGGCTGGGCTGCTTGTTCTGTCTGCGGCAAATGGGCTTTGTGCAGTTGTGCTGGTGTCGATGACGAAGATGAAGATGCAACCTTTACTTGTAAAATTCGTCGACAGAAATAGGTTGTTTTTTTTAGTACCCCATCTTACCCGCCGGTGGGGCAAGATGGGGAGTTTTGCAATTTTTTCAATATTATTAATTATAAGCTTTTTTAAGAAACAGGTGACCTTCGTACGCCTTTTTTACGAAAGACTGATTCCCAAAGATGATAATTAAAAATAATAATAAAGTATATATTCGATAATTTTCGTTTTTTTGCGCTTTAAACCTTAAGTACCCCGTCTTGCCCCACTCTCCCCTATTATTGAGTCGACAATATTTAAAACTAAATATCAGACAATAGGTTTTTAATTTTTACTTAAAATAATGAAACCGAATTGAATAAATCATTAAATATTTAAATATTACGACTGGAAATACTCTATACTTCTAATCGAAAAGGAGTTAACATTTTTAGATCGAGTTATCTGACTAAAACTACCCTTTACTACTGATAGAGAAGAAATAAACATTTTAAAAGTAAGTTGTCTGACTAAAAATACCCTTTACTACTGATAAAAATTTTTTAGGTTTTAAAATATAAATGTCTGACTAAAAATACTGATTACTACTAAAAAACGAGTAAAAGATTAAAAAAAAAAATCCAATATAATCAGAAATGCGGATTTTTCTAACTGAAATCAGTTTTTTAGTATTGATAAGAAGTTAATAACTTTTTTAAAAAGGTTGTCTGATTTAAAATAGTAATTACTACTGGTTAACAAATGAGTAACTTCTAAACATAAGTTGCTGACTAAAAACACTCTTTATTACTAGTCGAAAAGCGAGTAACATCTTGAAAAACAGTTGCCTGAATAATTGCAATATTTACTACTGATTAAAAGAAAATTTGATTTAAGAATGTGTTGTCTGACAAAAAATACTTTTTTATTCCTAATGCACAAAAGTGGCGATTTCAGATAGCAGACGACAGGGAGTAAAAGTCATTCACTTGTTCGACTTATATGAGAATGGCGGCCGTTTTCTCCCTTGGGCAAAAATAACGCATGGGATCAGCGGATATGTTTGCACATGGGAGAAAATTGACGCCATTTTCATATGGTCGAACAAATGAGTGACTTTACTCCCTGTCGACAGCTATCTAAAAGCGCCATTTTTGTGCATGTGGGAAAAAAAATATTGTAAGTAACATGGGAATAAAGGCAGCCATTTGTTTACGATGATTTTTGTGACACGAGTGGAGGTCTCGAAGCGCCCTCGACCTCCACTCGTGTCACAAAAATCACCGTAAACAAATGGCTGCCTTTATACCCTTGTTGCTTAATATACTATTTACTACTGATAAAGAGTTTATAACTTTTAAAAAGTAAATGTCTGACTAAAAGTACTCATTACTACTCTGCTGTACAAAGTTAAAACCTAATAACCACTTTTTCCGTAAGGTCGTGTTTTGTTTATAAATCTAAGTGAACTTCGACCATATGAAGAAAGCGGTTACTAGGTTTTTAATTTGGACAGCAGTACTGTTAAACAAGTAAATAATTTTTAAAAGCTAAGTTACTGATTAAACGTAACGTACCATTAAGTAAAACATTTAATATTATTTTAATGAATATTGTATTAATTATATATAGATTTTATTCTTAAAATAAACAATTTTATTTTAGTTTTTATGACAGTTATTAATGATTACTAATTTTATTTTAGTTTTTTATCTAAAAAAATAATTTTTATTTACTTCTTATTCCATAATGAATAATTTTCCTTTATACCTAAAAAAATTTGTAATTTTATTTTAGTTTTAATTCTAGTATAATTACAAATTTTATTTCATACGAGCATATGTATAAATATAAATAGTACGTTTAAAAATAGAAATCAAATTCCGGTTTGTTCCGGAAGTATCCTAAATCTTCATATAGAACGAAAGGGCCGAAAGAAAAAATTTCTTCACCCGTTTATGTCATTTATTTATATATGTAAGAATGATTTCTCTGCCAGACTGCAGGGCTCGTCTTCGAAATTCGAAATTCTAGGAAGTCTCATATTTTAATTAGAACCCAACTCTTTTTAACATATCTTCTTTTTACTTTTACGAACCATGAAGTTCTTCCTTCACATTAATTTCAATTATAAATTTTTAAAAATTCTACTCTTCTCTGTTCAATTAGGTCCACAAAAATTTTTATTTATAAAATAAACACAAAAATCTAGAAACTATTTATTAAAAAAAAATTATTTATCAGGGAGTCGATTATGTAATTTTATTTCTACTTTGGCGAATTTTTATTTTCACTTTGATAGATTTTTATTTTTTTCTTTCATTTACATTTTCACCTTGACAGATTTTTATTTTCACTTTTACTTTTACATATTTTTATTTTTACTCTTTACCCAAGTCTCATTTACTTTGACGAATTTTTATTTCCACTTTCATTTTCACTTGCATAGATTTTAATTTTTCATTCTCACTTTGACAGTTTATAAAAAATCAGATTATAAAATTCACTTTCTATCGAAGTGGAAATGAAAGGAGAAATAAAAATTTGGCAAAGTAATTGTGAAAGTGATAACTTACTAAGATGAAAGAGGAAATAAAAGTGAAAGTAAAAGTGGAAAACTTGCATGAAATCCATATAATTTTCTTAAATGAATCTACATTTTGTAATTCCGTTTTTTGTATCTTTTAATTTTCATGTAAAATTTAATAAATGGAAATTACAAAAAAAACAAGAAAAAGAACCAGAAAAACCCCAAAAAATATAAAAAATCCACTCTTAATTACATTTGGAAATTTTGTGACGCTTTTAAAATTGTCATGTAAATTTTCAACACACGTGAAATATGTCAAGAGTCACTGATTCCAATTAGTCGGAGCAAATTGCGACCAATTTCAAAAGTGAGAGACGGTTTAAAATTAGAAGAGGCCTTTGATCAAAAGAAGACGTATCTTGAAAATGTATATCTTCACGCGAGACAAATATGAGAACAGAGCTAGACTGCTAGTCTTTAAAGAGAATTCCCAATCCTTCATTCTCTAATTGTCAGGATTTTTTTTGTTAGGTTCATCTCTCTGCAAATGAGTAGAGTGTATGTGTGTGTGTGTGTGTGATTATATGAGCAAAGAAGGATGACAATTTTGTGACACCACGTGTTTTGTTCAACACACACGCATTCCCCGACAAATTGACTTCAGGCCTCGTCACACTTCGCGGGCGTTCGTTGAGTACAAATTCCCTCTTTCTTCCACTTTCGTGTGTCATTCTCTCATTCCCTTTTTCCTTACAGCGTTTTTGTTTCCTTTTCTGGACCACATTTTCGTAGGTCTGAAGGCATCCCTTTTGGCCTCTCACAATACGTGTATTTCATATGTGTGAAAATTAACCTCATATAGTGAAAGAAAAATTTATTTGATTCGAAAAACAGATTACATATTTATTTTCGAATAAATCTTTACGTGAATCAAATAATTTTATACTTGATCAATTTTTCTAAAAAATATTTTTTTCGCCATTGACATAAAAAAGTGTCTTTTTTGGATCTGTTTTGGGCAAATAAAGTAGCACTTTTTATGGCAGTTGATTTTTGATTAATTTTTTTTTGTATTTTTACTTTATTTATTAATTTTTATTATAAATAATAATAATAATATATTAGTATTATTAATATTTTATATAAGTATTTAAAATAAATTTTTTATAAATGTTTCACTTTTTCATATCAATGGCAAAAAAATAGTGTATGCGGCTAACACGTAGCAATTTTTAGGTTCGGATTGGTTCGGATGCTTTCAAAGACAGCTCTTATTGAAAACTACATCTTCACCTAAAAAATATTGCTTTACGCGTGCTTGCCACCTGACATACTATTCTAATATTTTTTTCTAAAAAAGCAATTTCTGATGGAATCTGATTTCTGAAAAAAATGTTTCTAACCAGTTTTGCTATTTAAAAGAAGTTTTTCCAACAAGTTTTAATTTTTAAAAAAATATTCTAAAAAGTTATGATTTCTAAAATTTATTTTCCTCAAATTTGTGAAATTCCATAATTTAGATAAAAGTGAGAAAATTATTAAAAAATAAAGATTAAGAAATAGAAACTATTTTACATACTTTCTGTTTCTCAATCAAAATTCTGTTTACAAAATTTTGAGTTTCTGTTTGAAATAGAAGAAAAAATTTTGCAAAATTCATATCTTTAATCTCAATTTTTTAACAAAATTCTGTTCTTTGAAAAAAGAAAATAATAATTTACACAATTTTATAACGATTTTATAATTTTTAAAATTAATATATTTATAAAACATTTTTTTAGAAAATTTTAAATATCGTTTGGAAAAAATTCTTATAATATATAATATCCAAAAAACATACAATATGATAATGTCATGTGATTTAAAAAAAAATTTTTTTTGAACATTTATGGCACAAAAACTTCATTTTCACTGGACTGTGAAGGGGTTAACTTTAGGTTAACCATAGTCATAGGTTTCGACCATAGTCGAAACATCAAAATTCAAAATGTCGTCCAAAAAATTTTAAAGTTAACGAATTCCTTAACTTTAAAATTTTTTTATTTGCTATTTTGAAGCCCCCATTTTGAATTTTGAATTTTCGACCTCAGATTTGTATTCAGCGACCCCGAAAACCCCCGAGTAGGCATTTTCAGACAGTTTCGTTAACTTTTAAATTTCTTTTTTTCGATGGCCCTATAGAGCCCATGGACATACAGGGCACAACATTTTTGTGGCTCTAAAGAGGTCAGTGACAGTGAAGCGGTTAATTACGATTTTTAACGAGATTATTTTAAAATTTATTTTAAAAAATTTGCACAATTAATATGTTTTATCACAATTTTTTAACAAAATCTCAAGAAGTTACAAAAATTTAATATTGTCAGACAAAAAACTATTTTAAAAATGACCCTTATTAGGAAAAAAATTTTAGAAAATAAAAAATTAGAACATACGTTTCAGAAAAATTGTACTCAATCATTTCATAAATGTTTTTATATTTTTATATTATATTTTATAAATATTTATTTGAAAGTAGACTGTTAATCGGATATTTGATTCAAATTAATTTTTTTACCAGTGTACTCTATGAGATAAATCAATTCTACTTTTTTCACCAGGGGTGCAATTTTGTAATTTTACTTTAATTTCCATTTGAGTTTGACTTTGATAATGATTTGTTGACCTTCACGTTGAATTTAACTTCGAGTAGACTTTGACTTTGACTTTTTAAAGATAAAGTCAAATTCAAAATCGAATCAATAGTCAGAGTTTAATAATTACAAAATCGCACTTTGACATTTACTTTGATCTTCAGTTTGACTCTCACTTTAAAGGTCAAAGAGAATATAAAAATAAAATTAACAGTAAAAATTAGAGTCAAACTTAAAGTTAAGTTTAGTTTCCTTTTAGTTTTGAATAGCGCAACAAAACTAAATGCAGCACCAAAACTAAATTATTTTTTCGTTTTTATTTAGTTTCGAAGCCATCCATGAGTCAAAGTGAAAATAAAAATCATAGTTAAAGTTAAGGTAAGGTCAAAATTAAAGTCAAAATGTGTCGAATTAAAAAATCACACTTTAACTTTGTTTTTACTTTGACTGTTATTTTGAACGTCAAAGTGAATATAAAAATCAAAGTCTAAGTTAAAGTCAAAGTTGAAGTAGGAGTCAAAGCCGAAGTCAAAATTTGAGTTAAACACTGCAAAAATAGGTGTCTTTTTTGATATCTTAAAATAAGATGTAAGATGGAAAAATGGTATCTTACATCTTAAAATAAGATGTTTTCTAAAGCATCTTACTGATATTTAAGATGCTTTATATGTTTTAGCAGTGATGAAGATATTTCTTCCATCTTAGAAAAGTAAGATACTTTTGTAAGTTCTTTAAAGTATCTTAAATTAAGATGTTTCTGTTGCAATAAGATGTTTAGCGATAAGTTACTTGAGAATCGTAAGATGCGCCATAAGTTTAAATTAGTAAAAACTAAGATACATATAGAGTTTTCCATAAGAGCCCATAGTTAACCTCAAAACTTTTTGCCCCAAAAATACCATAGAAAATGTGTACGAAGATACTTTTAACATCTTAAATTAAGATGTTTCAAGTAACTAAAAAGTGTCTACCAAAACATCTTAGAAATGACTACCAAAACATCTTGAATTAAGATACTTCTTTTTGCAGTGAAGTCGAAGTTAAAATTAACGTAAAACTAAGTTAAAGTCAAATAATTACAAAATTGCACCCCAGGGTCAGAATTTCCGACTCATAAATAAAAAAATTCAATGTTCAATTCTCAGGTATAGTAAAATTTTTCCAAAGTAAAAAATGATTTAAATTGTTAAAAAAATGAATAAATAAATAGTAAATAAAAAAGCACTGATCTGAAAAGGTCTTACCTATAACTAAAATTAAATATTTATATCTTTTAGATTTCGATAAAGAGAAATTAACGAATCGCACTTTAAAATTGGTGAATTGAGAAAAAGTAAAAATATAATAAATAATTTTCTAATAAATAAGAAATTAATTGTTTAAAAAGTACAAATTTAATATTTGTAAAGTTATTATATTAAACAACTAAAAATAAATATAAATAAAGAATTATTAAAAGTTTTTAATTTGATATAAAAGTAAACGAATTTAAAATTGTAATGAATCCAGTTGGGTAAATATTGATAAGGTTATTGATGAAAATTCATGCACCCTCATTTTGTTACGTAATTACAAATTAATTAATAAAAGTCGTCTACGTAATTAAAAGCACTAAAAGTAAGTCATCTTTTAATTTCCTCGTCTAATTGTGCAATTACGGATAATGATAATGAAAACAGGGGAAACGATGACTTAAGAAGAGAGCGACCGATAGTGAAGACTATTATCTTGTTTTTCTCAAGATGCCTATACACTTTAGTCATGCTCGAAGAAAAACAATAGTGTAGTATTTTTATCAATATTTTTATTTTTTTTAATAACTTTTTTAAGAATAAGTTTTAAGTATAATTTATAATTTTTTTTTTGTTATTCACTTAAAATTGTCTGGAAAAAATTACCAAGTCGTGGAAAATATAATTTTTTAATTGAAATTCTAAATAGTCAATGTCTGAATAAAACGTGATATTTCTACATAAGATAAAAGTTCATTCATCGTCGATTGGAATTTTTTTTTTATTGTACTTTAGAAAAGTCAACATTTCGGATCGTGCAGGAGTGAAACTCCTGAATACCCCTTGGATTAAAGTTGAAAAATATATTGTACTATGGTTTTTCTAATCCAATATGAAAATTGCAATTGACAATTATTGAATGCTTGGTTTACTAAGGTGAAAATAAAAATTACCTATTGTTTGACTAAAGCAGTATTTTTCTACTTGAATAATCAAGTTTTTTAATATCCTTCAGTATTTTTAAAATTTTTAACTTTCATTTTAAACAATATATCAAATCAAATTATTTATTTAGGGTTCAAATAAATAATAATTTATGTCTGACTAAATCGAGTTTTTTCTACTAGAATACCAATTTCTCGTTATTTTCTTTGTGCAGTTTTTAAAATTTTTTATTTCCACTTGGCACAATTTTTATGAAAACTAATTCTTCCATTAAGATGTGATAAAAAACAACTAATGTCTGACTAAAAATTTATTTAAAAAAAATTTATTTAAAAGGGGTAAAAATTACTATTATTCAATGTCTGACGAAATAAGAATTTTTCTAGTTTAATGCAATTTTTTTTATATTTTCCTCGTGTGATTTTTCAATTCTTTACAATTCATTTTAATCAATTTATCAAAAGTGATTACCCTATTAGAGTCAGTAGGTTAAAATATTAATGTCTGACTAAATATTGTTTTTTCTACTTGTAATAAAAATTTGCACAATCACGGACTAATTAAATTGATTTTTATTTTTAATCTTTTGAAAAATTACTATTGTTTTATTTGCTTTGGTATTTTTAATTACTGTTAATCTGATTTTTGACTTTTATAAATAATTTTTATTTAATTAAATGTCTGATTAAATATATGACTTTTTCTACTTGGCAAAAAAAATGCAATTTTTAACTTTGTTTTTCAATACTTATTACAAAAATTACTTGCAAATTTCGAGGATATTCTTTGTCAGCACGCTTTTCCCTAATTATCCTGATAAATCTGAACGAGATACCTCAAATTATTTAGGAGTTAGACGACACGTGGGAAACCACTTTTCACGAGGAATTTTTCCCACATGCCCTTAACAGGTATGGAGACAGGTATTATTTTTCCAAGAGTTGTTTTTTCAAACTTTATTTTTTATTTTTCAAATTTCAATGTGCCTTCAATTCAGCTATCTTTCATTTCTTGTTATCATTGTTATTTCGCTAAATTGACATTCGACGTGTGCTCATTCCAAAATTATGTAGGGAAATTAAAAATTTTATTTAAATTAAAAAATAGTTAACAGTAAAATTATTATTTTAATTTTTTTGAAAAATTTTACGTCCGAGAATGATTTAATTTCCAATAAAAATGACACATTCGGACAACAATGCTACTTTTATTTTTCAAAAGTTCAACGTTTCGAGTTTGAAACGTTAGACTTTTAAAAAATTAATAAGTAACATTGTTTAAAAAATTAAATTAAAGTTAACATTGTTTTAACATTAATTATGGAACAGAATTAATGCAACACAGAAAAAAAAATTTTTACTCTCAATACTCACTACATACTTGAATACTTTTTACTTATATTACAATTCAACACTTTTTATTTTGGAAATTTCATTTTTTGGTAAATTTATATTTTGGATATTTTGGGCTTTGGAGCTTTTGTACTGTAAAAAAATAAATTTTGGATCATTTGATATTGGTCGAAAAAATTAGCATTGAGAACCTAACAATCACATGCTGTTAAAGTTCCTTCATTCACTCAGCAATCTCACAATTCTTATTTTCATTTAGAGTTCTAAGTTCGAAATTAACAAATCACTCAAAACAGTATAGAAACTTTTTGATTAAGTTCCATCTAGAAATAAATATCAAAAGCAAACTAAAATGAAAAGTATCAAAAACAAACCAAAATCAAGTAGAAAAAATAGAAAATACAAATTTTCTAGCGAAAAAAAATACATTCAATGAATTCATTTTTTTTCTTTGGACAACAATTTCACTGGAATGATTTCGAGAGACAATTTGAAGATGAATGCTATAAAATAGTAACATCGAAAAATGATATAAATTTCAAGAAGTGCTTTTTTTCTTCCTCGGTCAATTTTTTTTTGAAAGTGATATCGTAAGCAATAAATCTTGAATAATTGGACGGGCAAGTAAATTGATGTTCGCTAAGCGAGCGTGCGACCTTTTCCCGTTAGTTCCTTGATCTCGAAGGATGGGTGAAAGTCGATGAGAAGCCCTCTTGTGCATCGGATATATATATATATCGAGCGAGCGAGTAATCGTTACGACGTATACCGTAGACAGATAAGAGCATCGAGTGCTTCCCTTTCTGCGAGCCTTTCGACCTCCTCTTCGCCTCTCCACTGCCACCTATTTTACCTTCTTCGCCCTCCAAAAAGCTCGGAAATCCTCTCTCTCTCTCTCTCACTCTCTCCCCGATACTCCCCGGAGTCGTCTTATCCGCGCAGGATTCCGCGCTTGGGCAAAGTGGCGGGTGATCCTCGATGAACCGTAACGGTCAGGTTCCCAAACCCTATTCTCCTCCTGTTTTTCTTTTTTATTTTTTTACCTATATATATATACCCTTTTCATCCCGTCCTTCGCTCTTTATTTTCGACTCAAAGCTGGGGTCTGTCATAGTAACCGGGTCGCTAAATATATCTATTCTAGAGGACACGATCATCTCGAATCCACTCTTTATCGTTTCTTCTTCCTCTTTTTAAGTCCATTTCAGAGTGAGTGCATTCGTCTGAAATTGCTATTCTTAATATTTTTTTTACACTCTCTTTCTCTTCTTTTCTCCCTTTTCGCCTTCTTCTTCTTCTTCTTCATTTTGTTTGTTATTTTTTCCTACAGCGGTCAATTTTCTCCCTGGAAAATGGAAATAAGGGATATTGAAATTTACACTTTTGGGGAATTTTCACTTATTTCTTTTTTAGAAATTATAAAAGCTGATTGCGTAATTTCATTTTAATTTTGTCTTTCATTATCACTTTCACTTGATTTTTATCTTACTTTCACTTCCACTTTTATTTCCACTCTTTATGAAAGTGAATATAAAAATATAAATAAAAATCTGTAAAAGTGAAATTGAAAAGGGAAGTAATAATTTTTCAAAGTAGAAATTAAATTTAAAACGAAAGTTAAAGTAGAAGTAAAATTACGTAATTGACCCCCAAGGATCAACATTTTCACTTCTATGACAATTTTTTCTTATTTTGTTCATAGAAATTGTGTAAGTAAGGTTAGATTACCTTGGAAATGATATAGAAAATAGAAAGCAGGAGTAAAAATCTGTACCATTAGAAAACTTTTCTGTTTTTTTTAAATTATATTAAGAATTTATAGAAAATGTCATAGAAAATAGAAATCAGAGGTAAAAATTACCATTTTTGGAAATTTTTATTATTTTATTTTCTTAGAAATTGTGAAAATATGTTTAGAATTAATTTCTTTTAAAATTGTTATAAATATTAAATTTAAAAATTAACAATGTTCTTTTATTATAAAGAAAATTAAGGACAATTTAGAAATTAGAAATTAAGGATTTTAAAAATTTAGCAAAAATCTAAATTCACACTTTTGGATTTTTGAATAAAAGACAATTTGAACTTTTAACATTCTTGTTTCTTTGGAAAGAATATAGGTAAAAATAATAACTTTAATATTAATATTAACTTAGATTTTATTAATTTAATATTAAATAATTATTTTTTAATAATTACTTTTAATTAATTAAAAATTAAAATTTATTTAGATGAAAATTATGTAATTTTCTATAAACAAGAAACGTTTAATATTTAACGTTTAATATTATTATTAATTAATAATTTATATTCAATTTTTTGTTTTTATTATTAATAAATATATTTCACTATTTATTTACTTACATTGTGCAAAGGTTTACAAGAAAATGATTAAAAATAAATTTTCAAAAAAGATGTTTAAACCTATTTTTTGTTATCTAATTGTAAACTTTCTCATAATGTAAATAAATAAATAATCAAATGCTATAATAATGATAAATAATACTAATAGCATTCACTCAAATATTTATTAATAATAATATTAATCATTTCTTGTTGATAGAAAATTAAGTAATTATTATGCAAATAATTTTCTATTTTTCGACATTTAAAACATTAAATTCTTTTTTATTCTGTCAAATCGTACATAAAGTTTCATTTTTAAAATTTAAAAATACAAAAATATTGATTTCATTTTACCTTTGTTTTGACTGTTTGTCAGCTTCTTTCTCAAATAAACAAGAATTTACTTTCAGAAATTTTTTCCAATTTGCTTTCCTAACTAAATTTCCAATCATTTGTTTACGATTAAAAAATATTTTTCCATATGTTACTAAAATAGTTACTAAAAAATTATTTGTCCATAAATTAAATTTTATTTATTGAATAAATATCCTTTTTCTCTATTGAACGATTTTTCCTTTGTCAAAAACATATTTCTAACTTGTTAAATAATTTTTACTTGACAAAACATTTTTTTTCCTTCGTGCAATATTTATACCTACCGAAAAAAAAATAATTTCAATTTTAGACTATTCCTCTTCTTTTGCCGCATTTTTTCCTCTTATATATGGGCACTAAAGTTTTCATTTCTAATTGAGAGGTTTTTCCTCTTTTACATTTTCCATTAAATGTCACTTTTTAAGCAGTTTGAAGGTGCGTTCAGAAAAACAAAAAACAGCTTAAAAATCTTCTTTCTAGTATAAATTTGTTTCAATTTGAGAGGAATAATTTCAAACAAAGAAGAAAGGTTAAAATTCATCTTTTAGTTAAAAAACTTTTAAATATAAACAAAAATTCCTCTTTTTTGTAAATGAATATTCGCATATTAAAAATAAAATGTAAAAATAATTGTTAAGCGGAATTTTCTTCTCACTTTGAGATTTTATTTTTTTCGGTGATACTTGTAATAGTTTTTTTCATTTTTTTTTCATTTTTACTTTCAATACGAAAATTAAAAATAAAATACTACCTACATGAAAAAGTTAACAGGAATGATAACGAGAAATTTCCAGGAGTCATTTCACAAGAAATTCTCTTGAATTTCCTGAGAATGAAAATAGAAATGAAAAACTAAAAAAATCTTGAAGTTACTCTCGGGAATTTTCCTGGAATTTTTTCACGTCGATACGATTAAACTTTGGTTTAATAATAATTAAAATAATACTAATAATAATAGTAGAAAATAAAAAAATATATAAACAATAAATAATTTGAAAAAATGAAGTAATTCCAATACTTACTAATCATTTATTTTGTTAATAGGAAGACAATTTCAGTCATATTTATAATTTAATCAGTCAGTTTATTGTTAAAATTAATTATTGCATATGTTTCAAGACGTCACGCATCTCATTCTCAGTGCATATTATCGTATTAAGAAGAGAAAAGAACAGAGTAAAAGATCTGTAATACTAACATAAACAAAAAGTCATATAAAAACAATTAATTTTGTCATTTTTATGCATTATGACATTATTATATTATTGTTATGTGTCTAGCGTGAACATGAGACGTATGCAATGTATGCAATAATTAATTTTTAGAATAAACTAACTTATTAAATGATAAATATGATTAAAATTGTCTTCCTATCAAAAAAATAAATGATTAAGAACTATAAGTCGAAACGAAAAATAACATCAAGATTCTTCCAATACTAATGATAATTTATTTATAAAGTGGCCATTATTGCCGTAGGGTAGTAATGGCAGGGCTCGAACTAGGTCCGTAAATCCCGTAAAAGTCCGTAATTTTGCTTGAAGTCCGTAAAAGTCCGTTTTTTTGAAAAAAGGTCCGAAATTCAATTATTTTCTAAAATTTAAATAAAATTCTTGGCAAAATTTTAATTATTTTTAAAAATTTTCCTCAATTTAATGTTAAATAAGTATCTACTATTTTAATAAAATTTTCCAAAAGAATTTAATTGTTTAGAAAAAAATTTAATAAAATTCTACACAAACCTGTAATTATTAAAAAAAAAATTAAAGTTTCACAGGAATTTCATTATTTACAAATTTTTTTTATAAATTTCTTCGCAATCATTCAATTATTTTCATAAATAATAAAATTTTTTCAAGGATTCAATTATTTTGGTAAATAATAAAATTCTTATTAGGAATTTAATTATTTTGATAAATAATAAAACTCATTGTAGAATTTCAATTGTTTTGAATACAATTTTAATAGAATTCCTCGAAAAAATCTAATTATTTTAAAAAATTTTATTAAAATCCGTCAAAAGAATTCAATTATTTAAAAATTTATTCATACAATTCTTTATGAGAATTCAATTTTAAGAAACATGCAATTATTCAATAAATTTTTTTGTATTTAAATAATTGAATTCTAGTAGAATTTTCTTATAAAAATTGATTTAAAAATATATTTCAGTGAAAATTTTAGATTTTAATTCTGTGGAATTAATTTTTTTTTTTTAAAAAAGTTTAATTGCGGATTTTTTTAATATTATTTGAAGTTTTTATTTTCTAATATTTATATTTAATTGGGGAATTTACGAATAATTGAAATTTCGTAAAATTGAATATTGTAAACAAATGAATTTGAAAATTGTCAAAGAACTTCTTCAAAAATTATTAAAAATAATCGATTTTAAGAAGAATTTTAGTTAAAAATTCTTGAAAATAATTGGGTGATTCTACAAACGAAGGACGAAAATCAAGAAAATTTGGACACAACCTTTTTTTCTCATTTAAGGTCTGAAAAGTATTTTACTTCAAGTTAATGGTACTAATTAAGACATCCATAAGTGGTTAGACAAAATATTAAAAATTACAAAAGTTATGGTTATTTATAAAAAATTTATCCAGAGAATTAAAATCGTGTCAAGAAAATTCACATTAACATAAAAATTAATGAATGGATTTTTATAAAATTGGTTACTCGGGGGTTTACTGGGTTGCTGATTAAGAATCCAATGTCAGTTTTTCAAAATTCAAAATGGCGGATCCAATATGGCGGACGACTTTTGAAAAAACTTATCGTATTCGTCTAAAAATCGTTATCAGGGGGTTTTCGGGGTTGCTGATTAAGAATCTAATGTCAGTTTTTCAAAATTCAAAATGGCGGATCCAATATGGCGGACGGATTTTGAAAAAACTTATCGTATGCGTCTAAAAATCGTTACCCGGGGGTTTTTGAGGTCGCTGATTAAGAATCTAATTAAAAGAATTTTAAAAAAATTGTTCGATTTTTATTAAATTTGATTTTGTAAAATATATTTAAACGTTAAATAAGTTATTAACCTAGAGGAAAAGTTAGAACTAACAATTTACAATTTACCACCATTTTCGCAACTTTTGAATCAGATAGTTCAAGATTATTTAAAATACGGAATACTTGATGCATACGGAAATTTCCGAGGACTGAAAAGAAATCGAGTACCCGAAAAAATCGAATACTAAATACTTTGAGTACACCTCTAGTTTTTAACGTTGAGTTTAATTTTGAATTTACTTTTTAATAATTCATTAATTTATTTTTATTTAATTTATTTAACTAATTAATAATTAATAATTATAATAATAAATTGTAATTAATTAATTAATTATGATTATTAAAAATTATTTAAAATTTATTTATTTATTTTTATACATGTATGAACTATAAATATAGTAGTAGAACTAAAAAACATAATTAAATTGTTTAAACAAATTGTAAAAACAATGGTTAATTTTGAAAAAAGTTGACCTCGGATTGGTAATAAGCGAAACAGAAAATCACCGAGTGACGATTTTCAGACGAATATGTTAAGTTTCTCCAAAATCGTCGGCCATATTGGATCCGCCATTTTGAATTTGAAAAATTTTCAAAACTGACATTAGGTTCTTAATCAGCAACCCCGAAAACCCCCAAGTAACGATTTTTACAAGGATCAATAAAAGTCATCGGTTTAATTAATTTTTGTTGTAATTTAATTAATAATTGTTTTTAACAAATTACGGATGGTCTATTTGTTTCTATAAGCACAATTTCACAAATCATAGAATTGTAAAAGTAAGTTCAAGTGTCTAATAATAAAGAACTACTTTGATTTTAGTGGGCTAAACTTTATTCATATAAAAAAATACTTATTTTATTTGTTTGTTTATGTCAATATAGTTATTTATGCGAAATGAAAATTGAAAATTCAGTTATAGCAATTTCTTCTAAATTTAATTAGGATTATTTTAAGACCAGAAAATCGAACAATAGTTGAAAATTGTTAGTTTTACGCTATTTTTAGTGATATAGTATACATCCTATCTCAAAAGTGCCAGACGAATGAGAACCAGACGAATGAGAATTTGGCATTTTTTGTTTAAAAAATTGAAAAATAACATTAAATGAAAAAATCCTTCAGTACTATCTTATAGAAAATAATAATCTACAAAACATAAGTCTATAGAATAACCAAAAATAAAATATTTTTTTAAAAAATGTATGCCAGACGAATGAGAATTTGTCTGGTCACAACACAATCTCCGTCACAAATTGAGAAATCTTGGTTAATAGATTAGAAGATTCAATAAAACCCGATTGGTATCACATTTAGTTTAGTTTGATTAACAACTACAACGAACAGTCACTTCATCAGAATGTTGATTTTTAATAATTTTTACATTTTTTGCACTGCCAGACGAATGATAACAAATTCAGGGGACAAACTTCGCGAAGATATTTTATAAATAAGATATAGAGAAGCGTCATAATTATTTCCATATTAGTAATCTACAACTATTAAAAATTACTAATTCAGTATATGAATTTTCCGCAAAACATTTGAAAAGTGATATTTATTCTCAATGTGAACTGTCATTCTCCCAAAGGGACATGCCAGACGAATCAGAATTTAGCACTATAATGTGTATTTTTTGCAAAAAAATTTTTTTTTCATTGGTTTTTTTTCTGTGCCATAATAGAAACCTTTAAGATTTACAATTTTCATTAAAAGTAAAATTATTCTTTCCAAAATTAATATACAAAACATGCTTCAGACATAAAAATTCCCTCTTTTGTAGAATCACCCAATTGAATATTAAAAGCCAATATAGCGTAAATTTTTATAAATCATTGAATTTTGAAATTAATTTTTTTGAAAAATTTTAATTGATTTTTTATTTATACCTATTATTGGAAGATTTTATTTTTTAATATATTTAATTAAAAAATTTAGGAATAATTGAAATTTCGTGAAATTGAATATTGTAAACAAATGGATTTGAAAATTTCCAAAGAATTTTTTTGAAAATTATAAAAAATAATTGATCTAAAGTAGAATTTTAGTTAAAAATTTTTGAAAATAATAATTGAATTGAAATGATAAAAGGAATTTTGAAGAAGTACAATAATCTTATAATATAAAATATAATGATTTCATCACTGGGACATCTTTAATTATTTTAAAGATGTCGGAGACAAAAAAGATAAAGATATCGGAGTTATCGATATCTTCATGTTTTATAGTTATGAAAAAATTTAATTTATAGTTTTAAGTAAAATGTTCTTTTATTTGACTCGGACTGGTTATATTTTTGTCAGCAATTGGTCCGTAAATGGTCCTTAATTTTTCATTTTTGGTCCGTAAAGTCCGTATTTTTAAATACATTCACTGGTTCGAGCCCTGTAATGGATACTTTATTGCTCTAGGGTAATAGTGGCTACTTTATTGACTTACAATCGGTCAATAAAGTGCTTGTACCATCTGTACCAGCACACAAAAAGCTTGCTGTGATTTTTGTTGCGTGTGAAATTAACCAATGTTAAACGACATAGAACGTGGTGCCACCTACGAGGGTAAAATTTGTAGTGTGTTGTTTTAACACCAAATTCGGGTTAAAATAACACTTTTTATTTTCGCAGGTAAAACGACCATAATACACATAAATTGCATAAAAAAATTAAAATACAAAAACAAGTAAAAATGAACCATGAAAAACCGGAAAAACTCAAAACTGTAAAATATTTGTCACTTGTTTAGAAAAATATTTGCGTGATCAGAAAAAAAAAGGCGAGAGCGTGACAGAAAGATAAAGAGGGAAAGGACAAGCTGCCTTTTTAAAATGCGAACGAAAGAAAAAGGACTTTAAAAATAAATTGAACAAGTAAAAGATTTATTTTAACGATTTTGACTGTTGAACATTTCCACTCAGATGGGATTAAACACACTGGCCTTTGGTGAATGCTATGGAAGGTAAGAACTTGTAGCGTCTGGCGACCCCAAACTCTGCTGGGTTTAATGTCAACATTGCAAAATGCAGTAGAAGCATCGACATAGAGGTCGACTTTACTCAGAAGGTTTCCTCACGTAAATTGTGTAAGTGCCTCGACAGATTTTAAACATCTTTATTTACCTTGGGTAGCCCGAAGCATTTCTTCGACGTAAATAAATTGCCCTCTTTCTCACTTCGCTTTATCGAAATAACTCACAAGTAAAAAAAGAAGAAAAATGAAAAAGAAAAAAGAAGAAAATGAACCGAACATTACGTAATTTATAAAGTGAATACAACTTCTTTAATTTCAACTTCAAAATTTCTAATTTTGGACTTTTTTACATACAGAAATTTAAATACAACTTGATGTTGGTTTTTTAATGTAATGAGAATTTCAATTACCAAATGTCTGACCTAATAATAGGTTTTACTGCTTGTGTAAAAATTAAAATTATCAATTGTCTGGCTAAATCCTTTTTTTCTACTTGAATACAAATATTTTTTATTTTCTTTAGATACTCTTTTACAATTTTCCACTGTCACTTTGCATGATTTATCAAAACTCATCAGCCTATTAAGATTTAACAAAAAAGTAATTAATTATTAATTATTGCTCAAAAATAATTAATGTCCGACTAAATCAGTATTTTTCTACTTGAATGGAATTTTTTTGCTTAACGCATTCAGATTCTTTAACATCATTAGCACTTTCAGACACGTAACGTCTGACAAAATAGGCATTTTTCTACTTAATTCAGAATTTTACACCTTCACCTTGTAAATAAATAGTTTTTAGTTTTTTACTTTCTGCAAAATCAGAGTTTTCGATCGTGCCGGGATTAGTTTGAAACTATAAAGTAAAAATTTCTATTATTCAATGTCTGACTAAATCAGAATTTTTCTACTTGAATGCAATTTTATTTATATTTTCCTGGTGTGTTCTTTCAATTTCTTTATAATTTATTTTAATCAATTTATCAAAACTGATTATCCTATTAGACTTTGTAAGCTAAAAATTATTGTCTGACTAAATAGTGTTTTTTCTACTTGAAATAAAAATCTTTAAATTATATAAGTTGATTTTGATAATCCGGTGTAAATTTTTATTATTTACTTGTTTAACGCATTCGAATTCCTCTACTTTATTAAAAATTTAAGAAAAGTAATGTTTGTCCAAATTAAAGGTACACAAACTTTGTTTTTCTACTTTTTTTTATTTGGTAATAATTTGTATGAACATTAGATTGTCTTATCATATCGGATTATTCTACTTCTCTTCAAATCGAAAATATTGTAGAACTGTTTTTGAAATTATAGTAAAAATTCCAACTTTTTAATATCCGACTATTTCATTTTCACTAGGTACTTAAGTATGTACATTTCCAAATTTTATTACTGCCTATCAAAATAAGGATTTTTCTATTTTAATAAAAAATTGTTTACAATCCTTTCTTATTTGCTCTATACTTGTATTAACAAATTTTTTTAGTAATAAGAGACACTGACCTATTATGAAGGAGTTTACACTGTAAGCCTTAAATATAAGCCTCCGCGAGCATAAACGGATATGCCTCCATGAGCATATACTTGCGTCTGCGCAAAGTGTTTGCCTGCAGCTGTGTTGTGAAAGAGTTAGTAGTAGTAGTTGAGTTAACATTGGCACTATACTGCTTTCGCTGTGTATATCCGGCCATGACCAGGTGTCTGTGAAAGAGTTTGCCTTGACCACGTGTTCGCGCAGGCGCAAATATATGCTCCTGGAGGTATATCCGTTTATGCGCGCGGAGGCTTATATTTAAGGCTTACGGTGTAAACTCCTTCTATGACTTAGAAGGTGTTTACACCGTGTGGTATAAATTTATTCTCTGCGCGCATAAACGGAAATATTCTCCACGAGCATATATTTGCGCCTGCGCAAACACGTGGTCAAGACAAAGCCTTTCACTACACAGCTGTAGGCAAACATTTATGCAAACATATATATGCTCGTGGAGAATATTTCCGTTTATGCACGCAGAGAATAAATTTAAACCACACGGTGTAAACACCTTCTTAGAAAAGCTAAAATTGTCTGACTAAATCTATACTTTTCTACTTAGAAAACTGTTCTTTTTCCATTTGCTTATTTTTTACTTTCACTATATACAGATTTAACAAAATACTAAGTTTTTTCTATCTCTAAAAATAAAAAATAAAAATAAAAAAATTGGACAAGTGCGAGTTGTACTCGCACTGCAATGGCGGGTTCCGCACACAAATATTAAAACAATACTTGCAACATTGATCGGTAATTGGTAGAATTAAAATAAACAATTATAAAAATATATTTAAATCATTTGATAAAAAAAAATAACTAAAAAAATTAAAGTATTGTATATATCTAATATTGTAAACAATAATAAGCAGAGGAACAAAATTTTCAAAATTTATTATAGTTCCTCTGCTTATTATTGTTTACAATATTAGATATACAATACTTTAATTTTTTTTAGTTATTTTTTTTATCAAATGATTTTAATATATTTTTATAATTGTTTATTTTAATTCTACCAATTACCGATCAATGTTGCAAGTATTGTTTTAATATTTGTGTGTGGAACCCGCCGTTGCAGTGCGAGTACAACTCGCACTTGTCCAATTTTTTTTATTTTTAGTTAAGAAATTAAAGTCAGAAAACAATCTCTCATTTATTCTCTTAAAATTTCACTCTCTTCCTTAAAATATTTAATGCCACGTGTTTAAACTAAAAAAAATTAAAAATTTTTTTTTTTTTTGAAAAAAAAAAATTAAAAAAAATTTTTTTTTGATTTTTTTTCAAAAAGTTTCTTAAATAAATTTTTTGTCGTCAGGCTGTAATAATACACTAGGATACTAATTTTCAGCTCATTAGGTCAAATAATGTAAAAGTTAGGAAAAAAATTTTTTTTTTTTAATTTTTTAGTTTTTCCTTGACAACGCTATGGCCATCATTACATATCAAGTTCTCTATATTTTTCCTGTAATATTCGAGTAAAAATACACCAGTATGCAAAATTTCAGCTCTCCATGTCGAATAGTTTAGAAGTTAAGGGGGGGGGGAATGGTCACTTTTTATGCATTTTTGGCCAAAAATCTTGTTATTTCCTTGACAACGCTATGCCCATCACGTCCAATCACATTCGCTATATTTTTCCTGTAATCTACGTGTGAAAATACATATCTGTACCAAATTTGAGCTCTTTAGGTCAAATAGTTTAGCCGCTAGGGGGGGGGGCACGATTTGGCTACGGACAACAGAGTCTCACCAATAGGGTTCCGCCGATACACCGTAGGTGTACGGAACCCTAAAAATGGAAATTTATCTGAGTAGAAGTAACAGTGAAAATAAAAGTAGAAATATAAATACATAATTTACTTCTTGTACATATTTTTTTCATGTTATAAAGATCAACGTGTCTAAAAATGTTGAGTTTTTCTGTTAGGTTTAAAATTGTAAACGATTGTACTTTAGTTTTTTACTGCAACAGATATTTAAATTATTAAGTGTATGACCTAATTAGGTTTCACTACGTGACTAAAAGCAGAATTAACCATTGTCTGACTATATTGGAACTCTTCTACTTGAATAAATATTTCTTTTTACTTTTCTTGTGTAGTTTTTTAAACGTTTTACTAATACCTATTTTATTTTATTTAAAATTGTTATCCGATGAAAATTTAACAAAAAATAATACACGGAGAGACCCACATTCGTAAAAATTACTAAAAATGGTTGCAATGACCGGAAATAAGGAGACTTTTAGCATAATGTGCTACAGAATTAGATAAATTTACAAAAGAAATAGATAAATTTGCTACATTGAAATAGCAAGTTTTAATATTTTGTGTAAGAGTTGTAAATGTAGCAAAAATTGATTATAGTTTTCTCTAATTTAATTAGACAAAATCTGACAAATGAAAACATTTTCCACTAAAACCTACGATCCACTGTAGTAATTTTTGGTGAGCAAGTGTGGCTAGCGAGTGCAGTCATATGGTGCCTGCATTTCTATTGGTTGCTAACTTCGTCAATCTCCGTAATTGAGCCGATGCTATCCGATCATTGACAGTGACTATGTTTCGCGTATGTAAAATAAATTTGGATATTATCTACAATAATTAAATATAAAGTGAAACGTAGGTCGTTCGTTATCTCAGAAATTGACCATTATAAATTGATAAATTTTGCATTTATTCCTGTCCCAAGGACTATGTCTTATAATAAGTTGTTAAAAGTAAACTTCTTTCTCGTAAGTGCTGTAAATTTTCATCATTCAATATATAAGGAAACAAAGATGTATACTTTCAGCGAAATTCGTCGTCGTGCGTGCAGTTGTGTATTAGTGTATTAATTAACCGCGTCTATACATATAAGTGAAATAAACATGTGTGTGTCTTCAAATATTTATCCAACAAATATATAAGTGTGTGTGTGTCTGTGTATGTAAAAATCCTTCCAGTTTACCTCCATTAGTCAAGAATTGACGGGAAACCGGCGACAAAAATCCGTATTTTTTCTTTTCACTCTTTCTTTCTGCATTTACAAACGACTATAGTAATTTTACGTACACAATGCTTCTGAGTTTACTACAGTTGTTTGGAACTATTGGACGAAATAGTAAGAAACTTTGCTAATTTGGTGAACATTTGTCGGGATTAGTGACTTAGTGTAGAAAATAGTAAAAAATACAAAAAGTCCCCTTATTTCCGGTGGTTGCAATGTGAAAATAGTAAATTCTAGTGTGATTTTATACAAAAATTAGTAATCTCGGTCTCTCCGTGTATTAATGTTTGACTAAATAGAGTCTTTTCTACTTGGAATAAAAATCCTAACATTGTAAGTAAATTTATTTTTCTGTTTAAAAAATAAACAAATTTTGACAATTGATTGTTTAAAACATTTGGATTTTTAAACCTTATTAAAAAATACATGTCTGACTGTATGAGGGAATTTCTACTTGAAGAAGAATTTCTCTTTATTTTCCTTGCGTATTTTAATAAATTTTATAATTACACTTTACGAAATTTACAGAAAATTGATTATCCTGATAGGATAAGAAGAAGAAAAAATTGAAGAAAAAATAATTTAAATAGAATGTTTTTTTACTTGGAATAAAAATCCCAACTTCTTCTAAATGTTACTTAGATAGAATGTTAAAATAGAAATCTTCCAAAGTAAAAGTGAAACTTAGAACGTAAATAAAAATCCATCAAATTAAAAATGATAGTGAAAATAAAAGAAAAAATATAAATCCTTCAAAATGAATGGGAAAATAAAAATCAAACTAGAAGTAAAATTATTTAATCGATTCCCTGGTGGTCAATTATGTAATTCATATCATAATTCATATCATCGTAAAAATAATTTCACTTTTACTTTCACTTTCATATTGATAGACTTTTATTAAATTGGCACTTTGACAGATTTTTATTTTTACTTTCAGCTTAATAAACTTTTATTTTGACTTTCGTTGAGCAAAAATGTGAAAATAAAAATCTTTCAAAGGGAAAGTGAAAATGAAAGTAGAAATAATATTACATTATCGACCTTCTGATTCAACCTCTAGGTTGGGATACAGTTTTTCTAAAACATATTTTCTAATTTTTTATTATATAAAATTTTCTTTTTACAATAAAGGTGTATTTCTAAAAAACTTTTTTCTAATGAAGTTGATTTTCTAATTTTCTTTCTACTAATAAAGGTCATTTTCCAAAAATTTCATTTTCTAATAAAGGTAATTTTTAAATTTCTTTTTTTAACAATGTTCAAATTTTTTTGCAATGAAGATCAATAAATGTTTTAAAAATAAAATTTATGAAAATTTTTTAATTCTTAAAAAAAAATACTTGACATTTCGTTAAAAAATTGTAATAAAAAAATAGAAATTATGTAAATTTTAAACTAATCTAGTTAAAAATCGTATTCAACAAATAGAAATTATAGGAATCTTGTTCCTAAAGATATTTAAAATTTTCTAAAAAAAAATGTTTTATAAATATTTATTAATTTTGGAAATTTTTGTATAAAAATGATGCAAATTATTTTTTTTTCAACGAATAAAATTTTTTTTACAATCCTTATTAATAAAATCAGATGTCTGTCTGTACATTGCTTAAAACTTCAAAATGTTAACATGATTAGTTATTATGGACATCAGAGATTCCAAAAATGTTCTTAAAAAATTTAATGTATGTATGTATGTATGTATGTATGTATGTATGTATGTTTGTCTGTCACAAAAACTTTGTACCCCAATCACACAAAAACATGTGAATCGATTTAAGTCAAACTTGGTAGGTTATTAGGTATTGACCCAAGGAAGGTTTATAAATTTACAGATTTAAAAAATATTAATTAGAACGGGAGATATTCAATTTTTTCAAAAAATTCAAAAAATCGAAAATTTCAAAATTTTTTATTTTTCATGGATTGCTTTTGAAGTTTATATACTTGAGTATTATATGTTATTTAGTCACATTATAGCATAACTTTGCAAAAAATAAAGTCCTATAACTAATATGTAAGTATAAAAATGTTTTCAAAAAATCGAAAATTTCAAAATTTTACATTTTTTTATGGATTGCTTTTAAACTTTCTATATTTGAGTATTACATGTTATTTGGTCACATTTTAGCATAATTTTTCAAAAAATACTATTCTACAACTAAGATGTAAATATAAAAATATTTTCAAAAACTTGAAAAATGGAAAATTTCCAAATTTCACAATTTTTAATGGATAGCTTTTAAACTTTCTAAAAATGAATATTATATGTTATTTAGTCAGATTTTATCATAATTTTGCAAAAAATACTATCCTACAAGAAATATAAAAAAATTTTCAATATATCAAAAAATCGATACTAATTACTATATGAAGTATAATTCAGTAGTATTTTTGGAGTCTCTGATTAATATTTTGATGTCAAAATAGTGCAATTCAAAATTATTTATCAAATCAATCTAATATTTTCAAGAAGTTCAGAAATATTGAAAATGGAAATTTTTTATGATTAAAATGATTTCGCAGGATGTCAAGAATTGTAAGTCACCTGTGATACAATACAAGCATATTATGCCACTAGGCAAAAACTTACATGTTAAAACGTTTTTTCATTTTAACTCTAGATTTAACTTTAAGAGATGTTTTGAGCAATGTAAAGACAAAAGTTAACACGGTGTCTATTTTTGTTTAACAAAATTCCCTGCTTTGTCCAAACTTTTCACGGTTTATCTCTTTTTTGTCAAATTTAAATTTACTTGATTTTATCCATAAATAAATCTACAAATGGCTATAAAAATTTACTTATTTTATGAAAATACTGTTTCTTAAGTTCATATAAATATAGATTGTATTACTTGCTGTCGTACAGTTTTCTGTTTATACTAATACATTTAACTGGGTATCTACCAAACGGGAAAAACTGTAAAAAGCTGGGAATATGCCGAACCGGGAATTTTCCTATCAAATTAAGAAAAAGTTTCATTATATTAATTCGCTTTTAAAAAATTGCTTTTTACTTCAATTTTTATTGATGTATAATATTTATGAAAACAGACCCGAGTCAAAATTTAAGCCCTACTTTCAGCCTAAAATTTAGGTCTTATGTTAGGTTTTAGCAGTCGTAACGTAGGGTCTACTTGCGATACAATTAGTTCCAATTAGACTCTACTATAACTCCAAAAACTGTATGGAAAATTTAATTTTTTTAATACATTAATTAAAGTACTACAAATTGATAAATATTGTTCTCTGCATTTGAATTGGTTAAAATAACTAATTTGATAACAAAAAGTCAATCACTGATTCAAATAGTAATATTTTCCTACTAAAATAGCTATAATGGTAACTAATTATTATTTTTTTCCGGTCAAATTAAATTCCCTAGCTATTTCCTGATTTTCCAGATTAGTAGAAACTTAAATGTATTGGTAGAAACTAAAACCCGTCGAAGACGGGTACGACAGCTAGTTGTGATATAAAATAGGAATTTTATAAAAATGTTTCTTCTTTTTCAACAAGAAACTCATAATTTTGTGAACAGAATTGGGATTGAGAAGCAAAATAGTTTCTAATTGAAAAGAAAATTCCCTTCCGAATGTGTAATTTGGTGAAGATAAATTCGATCAATAGGAAGGTATCAAACATAAAAAGGCTTATGTCATATTTAAAAGTTGCGACGTTTCGATGGTGTGGTTTACCATCCTCTTCAGGCTGAATATTACAATTTAGAATACATTACAACTTTCAATATGACATAAGCCTTTTTTATGTTTGATACCTTCCTATTGATCGAATTTATCTTCACCAAATTCAAAATAGTTTCTATTTCCTAATCTTAGTTTTTTAACAATTTTCTAACTTTTATCAAAATTGTGGAATTTCAGAAATTTCAGGAAAATAAATAATAGAAATTATAACTTTTTGGAAAACCGTTTTTTAGAAATCAAAAATTGTTAGAAAAAGTTTTTTTAGAAAACATATTTCATTAGAAATCGCCTTTTTTAGACAAAAAGGATCAGAAAATATTTTTCAGAAAAATTATTATGATTTATTAATTATTAATTTTCAATAACATAAAAATAAACAATTTAAATTAATTAACATCAATAATTAATTATATTTATTATTATTATAATTATTATTATTTATTATTATTAGGTATGTAGTTAATAATTTTTTAAATAGAACTCAAAAAATTCGAAAAATACTTACAGTTCTTATTGTTTTTCATTACTATTTATATTTACTTTTTTCATAGTCTTGAAGAATCAATTATAAAAATGATTTTAAAATTTTTGAATTTAAAATACATAAAATTTATAAAATTAAAAAAAAAAATAATAAAATAGTAAAAAATGTATTTTTTTTTTATTTTTCATATGGTATCAAGTTCTGAAAAAATGTCACCTTTAAGAGAGGTCTTTTTTGATTGGTTTAAATTTCACTGGTGACTATTTTAAAATTCAACCTTTAATTTTTTTTTTGACTGATAAATTTCATAGGTTTTTTTTTATTATTCTACTGAACAATCAATTGTATAAATCGTATCATTTTAGATTTTATTTATTTACTATTATTTTTAACATTTTACAATCACTGTTCACACATTTTCGAAATCGCAAACCGCGAATTAAGCTGATCTGTCATTTCATTTAAAATGACAATCGCATTAAAGGACTTGTTTTAAAAGGAAATTAGTTTTATGTTTAATCCCAGATAGCACAACATTTTGCAGAAAGTTTGCAGCAAGTTTGCAATGCAAAATTCGCAAATTTTCATGGCAAGTTTGCAGCAAATTTGTGGCAAATTGGTAAATGTCCGCCTTGTGTAAAGTTTGCGGAACAAACTTGCAGAAAACTTCCGTGGCAAGGTAAATTGTCTTAATGTCTGCTCAGTAGTTTTCTGTGACATATAGAGCTGCGCACTACATTTTGTCACCTTCCCTAAAAGGGAAGGCACCATTTGACAAAATATGTACTTTTGAATACAAAATGGTTTTTTTGAAGATTTTTAAAGTTTTCAGAAAGTTTGCTGCAAGTTTGTTACAACTTTTCTGCAAGTTTTCTGTGAAAACTTGTAGCAACTTTGCTCCGCAAACTTTACACAAGGCGGACATTTGACAATTTGCCACAAATTTGCTGCAAACTTGCATGCAAATTTGCGAAGTTTGCAATGCAAACTTTCTGCAAAATATTGTGCTATTTAAGATAGATCATTTTTCTCAATGTGTAGCACTCAAAGAATGTTTACTTTGACTGAAATTATTTTCACATTCACTTTGAAGAATTTTGAATTTCGAAGCGAAAGTAAACATTTTTTGTGTGACATTAAGAATTTTCGAGTAAAATTGAAACTTCATTTCTGCCAAATATTCTATTAATCTTTACCATACTTATCGCGAATATTATTATTTTTTTGTCATCAGAATCACCAATCCGAAAATTATAATCATAAAATATTGAAATGAATGAAACGCTGTCATTTCATGCAGCAAATCGCGATGTAGATACAAGCACAAATAACATCTGTTAAAAGCGGAATAACGTTAAATTTTGTAAAACGCTTAAGTGAAGGATAATTACCATATCACGTTAACAGCAAGATGGGTGTTCACTAGCGTGCAGTGATTTTGCGCACGTGCAACGTCAAAGAAGCTGTGTAGCCGCACGTCTCGGTGTACTTATAATTAGTTAAGCACCGAACATCCTATGTGGCACTTGCACACCTATAACTTTATTGTATAGATGTATATTACATCTACCGTTATATATCGTATTCATCTACACCTGTAGGTTTATATAAATGTATATAGATATAGCTATCTATATATGTATATACAAAATGTACTTCTCATCTTTGTTGAGCCTGATTCGCCTGCACCTTTTGCGTCGCGGGCGTCAAGGGACAGGTTGGTGTAGGGAAGCAGTTCGAGAACAGTGGAGAGGGGGGTTGGTGGGAGAGGGGCGAAATAGGGGAATAGGGATTCCATTATTTAACCGAGGTAGTTTAGGCGAGTATTAGGGGTTTGAGTTTATGACACCCCTCGGCTGCCCGGATTGCCTATTAATACGATATGAGCTTCGCTCGTCGACTGTGCCTCTCCCATTTCCACCTCATTCCACTGGCGCTCGCGTTTTTCCTGCAACGTGCTGAATTTTTTTTCCGTTCATTTTTTTCAGTTTTTTTTTATTTTGTTTTTCCCTGGTCCAGGATCGTATTCTACTGCTGCGGGAAGGGGGACAAGTGGCAATCAGCTCTTCGCGAATATTGACCAATTCTTCTCTATCACATCACCCAATAGATGCGCGCATACACGTTTGGTATTATTATTTTATTTTTCAACCACCCCCACCCCCTCTCACTCTTTTGTATAAAATGAAAAATCTGGAACTTTTTTTTTGCCTATTTGCTTATTAGAGAACAAAAAATAGTTTTCCCTTGCGTGTAAAAATTGACCTGGTTTTTCTTGAATGAGAATTTTTAGATTTGAGTTTGGCTTTGAAAATAGGGCTTGGTTGGGCCCCGTTAAGGGTAATTTTGATATAAAAATTTGGCTATAATCGAACTAAAGTAGGTAATTTATAATTTCAAGGTGGTGATTGCGTAATTTTAATTTTACTTTGACTTTAATTTGCACATCCACTTTGATAGAGTTTCATTTTTAGTTTCACTTCGACGGATTTTTATATTCTGACTTTCATTTAAATTTTCCCTTTCCAGATTATTATTTTCATTTTCACTTTGTTGATTTCTATTTCACGTTCGTTTTTACTGTTATTTTAACAGAAAGTAAAAATAAAAAATTTACAAAGTGAAAAAAATGGAAGTACAAATAAAAGTTTATAAAAGTGAATGTAGAAATAAATATCTTTCTAAGTGAAAGTGAAAATGAAATTTGATTTGATTTCGTTTCGTTTTCACTTTTACTTTCACTTTGATAGATATTCATTTTAAGTTTCATTTTTATTTATAGTTTCATATTTATTTTTAGTTTCATTTTTACTTCAAACGTTATTTATTTTTACTTCTGAAGAAAAAATAAAATAAAAAAACAATCTGCTATAATGTGATAACAAAGATAGAAATAAGTCAAAATAAAAATTGAAATATATTAGAGTTAAATATTTTAACGTAAAAGTAAAAGAAAAAATGAAGATCTGTAAAAGAGAAAATAAAAGTAAAAGTAAAAGTGAATTCACTTTGAAAGATTTTTACTTTCAGTTATATTTTCAGTTTTACTTTCACTTTCTCTTTGATAGATTTTTATTAACACTTTCATTTTGAAAGATTTTCATTTTTACTCTCATTTGCACTTTCGTTTATACTTTCATTTCCAATTTCAAATTTTCACTTTCATTTAAATAGAATTTTATTTAATCATTTCACTGCGATAGATTTTCATTTTTATTTTCATTTTCGCATTAATAGCAATTTTTTCATATTCACAGATTATTTTTTTCACTTTTATTTTTACATTCATATTAATAAAATTTTATTTACACTCTCATTTTCACTTTGACGGAATTTCATATTCACTTTTATTTTCACTTTGACAGATTTTTTTCACTTTCTCTTTGATAGAAAGAGATATAAAAATTTTTCATAGTGAAAATTAATTTAAAAATAAAATTACTGCAAAGTGAAAATGAGAGTGAAAATAAAATTCTATTATAGTGAATGTATAGATTTTATTTTTCAAAAAGGGAATTTAGTTTAAAAAAGGGAGAATTTTTAAATTAAGTAAAAATTATTGTATTACAGCGCAAATAATTAATTTTATAGATTTTTTTACTTTCTCTTTTAACTTCAGTTTTTTTAAATCAAATTATTTTTTTTTTTTGTTAAAGTTTTTCTGATAATTATTATTGATATTTTTTTATTTTCTTCCGTAGTCCGTAACTTTCTTTGAATTTTTAATCAAAGCTTCTATTACAACGCTACTTTTGTTTTAAAATTACATGAATATACGATATAGGTACGAAATAAATTTCAGAAGAAAATTAGTAAAATTAACTTGGGACTTGAAAAAATTTCCTTCAAAAATAGTAAAATTTGATATTAAAAATTGTACCTATTATTTAGAGAATAACTTTTACTATTTTCAAAGACAATTTTTTTCATAAAAATTAGAAAAATTTATTTCAAAAAAAATTTGTAATTTTAAAAAACTGAGAAATAATAGAGTAGAACGGGGTGGAAAAGCCACATTTTTACATTTGACGCTATAAAATCTGAATTTAAAATGTTTTTCTCATATTTCCAATTGTCATTGAAAATTTAGTTATTAAGCTTGAATATTCTTGACGGAAATATTTTTTATCGGATGAAAGGACTAAGTTATAAGAGTTTCACGAAAGCACTGCAAGTGGCTTTTTGTACCACCTGGTGGGGGGAAAAAGCCACGTCGCGATGTTAGCAAAATGTGTTAATAATTTTGGTATTTTTATAGTTTTCCTTTATTTATATGACAAATAATCTTATTTTTAAAATATTTTAATAAATTTTAAAGAGCTTTTAGCAAGGAAAATTGAATATTAAGTTTATTAAGTTTACCTGTTTTCGATTTACACTATCAAGTTTTTGTACCTTTTTTAAAGGTCTTCCTTAAATTTCACCACAGATGCCATATTTTGTTGCAACCGTTTATTCGTTGTTTATTTTTTTAGCGCACTTTGAATTATTTTTTCGTTGTGTTTAATTAATTTTATTAAGAAAACACGTGAAAATTTTGTAAAATTAGAAGGTTAGTTTAAGTAGAAAGCAAATGAATTTTACATAATATTTAATGGATTTTTGTCCCTGGCTTTTTCACCCCCAAGACGAGTTTTTCTAAAAGCTATAATAAATTTTAAATTTAGTGCAATTTCCAAAAATTACCATTGTATACATTTTGATTATAGTTTTCTCCTTATATGTAGGTACAAACATTTACTTTTATTACCCGTTCACTTAAACAGGTTATAATGTGTTCGAAAAGTTCATCGAAATTTTATACGCAAAGCAACTCAAAAATTAAGATTACAATAAAAACTATATTACTATATATAGGTACCTTGGCTTTTTCACCCCGTTCAACTCTATAAAAAGATTTTCAATTTACAAAATACTACAATTTTTCCAAAGTTTCCGAAAAGTAAACATTTTTTCTTCAAGCATAACTAAAAATTTTTCTAACTTACAAAAAATGATAATTTTTTCTTATAAATAAGGGGAAAAGGGAAGAAAAATTATTATTTTAGGTGTTTTTGGGAATTTTGTTAATTTAAGGAGATAAAACAGGGGACTAACTGTGATCCCTAAAATAAATAAAAATTGCAAATTTTGTTTTTATAGGAAATGTTATTAATAATTTTTTTTAATTATTTAAATGCTAATTAATTATTTTTCTAGACGTCTGCATGTCTTTGGATAAACGTCCTTAATTCCCTGGCCTCAGTTTTACTTCATTTACAAATTTCTCCCGCCCAAAAAAAAACCCAATCAAATTTTCTCCACCGCCAACGATTAACTCTGCAATAATTCCTTAAAGCAAAAACTCGAAAATCAGATCACGTAAATAATTAATAAAAAAATGAGAGGTTGATTTTCTTAGAAAGTATATTCTATACAGAATTGTTTGCTCTCGCAATTTAAGTTTGGCTTGCGGTTTGCATTATGAATTGTATTTGAATTTGAATTGAGGAATGTTTACAGGTGTGTACAATGGGTGGTTTCAATCCCTTTATTTTGCATTTTGTATTCAAGACACGTATATATACATATATGTACACATATATGTATATATACGTGTGTATTGAAGATCGTCTACGCGCGCGTCCATTGGAAAGCCAAGCTTCACTCGGAAACACAGAGAACTCTGATTCCCTTTGGCGCTCGTGCACAGACTGTTGAGTGGTAGTCACTCGTCGATCGTTTTCTAATTTGGCGAGTAAACACTAGGTCCACAATGTCGAGTCAGAGATTCGTCGAGGGGTAAAAATATATATTGGGATGTATCGATGCCCGCAAAAACTTTCAAGCTGTTTCAATGCGTAATGGACCGAAGTAGCGTTTCTTGATCGCAAAATAATAATTTTTCCTGGGGATAAAAAATAAAATTGGCTCTTATTCTTTTCTCATAAAAAAAACAAAACAAGGAAGGAAGTTTCTTACACTTTTCCTCTCTTAAAATCAAATTTTGGTTCTTTAAGAACTAAACAATTGAAAACAAAAAGACAAAAACAAAAGATATACAATATTTTACGAGTAGAAAAAGTATTTTTGATTTTTGCAGTTAATTTACTTTACAAATTGCAAAAAAAATAAAATACATTCTGTTTACTTACAAAAAATTAATTTCATTTTCACTCACGTAATTCTTGGAATTTATTAAATTGTATTTAGAATAGAATTGTGTACCTATAAAATTACCAACTGAATAATATTTTTTAAATTTGACATTTGGTTTGTGTAGTTGGATATAATTTTTGTGGAAAATTGCGTAAAGAAAATAGAGATAAATAGTGAACGTTTCATGTAAATTGTTACTCATTGAACGTTTTCTGTATATACTAATTAGTCTTTCAATTAGTCCACAGTTAATGCACTCTACTGAATTAACAAATACAAGTTACTTTCATCAATATTGACTTACTAACTATAAATTGTGTAACAGCTTGAATGTCACTCTATTTACAGATATTATTTGCTTTCAATAAAGTTTATTTCATTCGATTATATTAAAAGGAGATATTAATTTGATTGTGTAACAAACATTCCATTAAAAATAGATTAAAATAAATATTCCTTCGGTCAATTTTTTTACATTCTATTCTTTTTATGTACATTTTTATATTTTATATAAACAATGTCGCACATTACTATTATAACATCATTTCTATACATAATATTAAAAAAACAAATTCCCGCAAATGTTCAAAAACTATTTTTACAATATTATAGAGGAGTGCGATTTTATAATTTGACTTTGACTTTAAACTTAGACTTTGGCATTGCCTTCCATTTTCACTCTGCGACACTATGATTTTGACTTTGATGGTCAAGGGAAAGTGAGAATGAAATTTATCGTCCAAGTCATAGTGAAAGTCAGAGTGAAAAGTCAGTGAAAATGAGAATACTTGCTAAAAACTGTTTTTGTAAATAAATAAATATTTTATAAAAATTTTATTGCAGCAGAACGATAAAAGTATTCTATTAACTTAGAAGAAAAAAACACTTTGTAATATTTATAAAAAATTTTAATGTAAAATTTGGCAAAAATGCTATTGCAACAAATGACAAAAATATTCTTGTAAAAAAATATATATAAATTTTCTTGCAAAATTTGCAAAAAATGTTCTTGTGTAATATTCAAGGTAATATATTTGCCAAAAAAATTTTCTTGAACGAACATCAAAAATATTTTTGTAATATTTGTCAAAAATATTTTAGCAAATAAATAAGTAGGTAAATAATAAATAAATATGTAACATAAAAATAATTGCAAAAAAAACGAAAAAAATATTATGTTACATCATTAGAGAAAAATATTTTTGTAACAAATAAAAAAAATATTTTTACAGCAAATGATATAAACTTATTTCTAGCATTTATTAACCTTGTTCTTGTGATATTTGATAAAAATTTTCTTCCAGCAAATGACAAAACAATACTCGTAACTTTTGCTCGAAATATTTTTGCCAATAAGTAAAAATATTATCGTAGAAAATGAATCGAAAATATTTTTCTAAACAAATGATTAAAACATTTTCGAAACAAATGACATTTATTTTCTTGCAAAATTTGATAAAAATATTCTTGTAACACTTATTGATAGAAATATTTTTGCAAATAAATAAAAATGATTTTGATAAAAATAAAAAATGTTATTAAATAAAATGACAAAAATATTCTGTAACATTAGAGAGAAATATTTACATAAGAAAATCATATTAATGTTCTTGTAACATTTGCCAAAAACATTTTTGTAAATAACTAAATAAAATTAAATATTTATTAGAAATATTATTTTAGCAAATGACAATAGTAACCTGAAACATACTTTTCTAACATTAAGAAAAATTATTATAATATTTTCTATAAACATTTTTATAAAATTTTCCAAAAATATCTTTACACTATTTGACAACAATATTTCACTTCGATTTCGAATTGATTTTGACCCTTCAGGTCAAGGGCCTTTACATTACGTTAAATTTTAGGTCCAATTTGACGTAATTTTGACTTACAGGTAGCAAATTATTACGGTACGTTAAAATTTATGGCCTCACAGGCCTATTTTTAACCTACAGATAATGGTATGTTATTATGCGTCAAAATTGAGGTAAATGTGACCTAAATTTTGACCAACATGGAAAGAGTCGTTAAGATGCGTCGAGATTTATGTCGAATTTGCCCTGTTTCTTGACCTACAAGTAAAACATCGTCAAGATACGTCAAAATTGAGGTTAAATTTCACCTATTTTTTTATCAATAGGTGAAGAGTAGTTTCGATAAGTCAGATTTTGACTTGCACGTAAAAGTTTGTAAAGTTAGGTCAACATTTAGGTCAAATTTTATTACGGTCGTTACGTTACGACAAAATGTAGGTCAGTTTTGGCTTAGCTTTTAAAATTTGAAAATTCCAATATTTAAAATATGCAAATACTCCAATCAAACATAAAGAGACTATAATTTTTCAAAAATTACCAATACAATTTTATTGCAAAAGAAATTTTGCGATAAGAAAAAAAAAGAAAAGACAAAATTGTCCCAATGGCATTAAAGTTGAAAGCACTTGAAAAGCAGTGAAACTCGATTTCAAATGGA
This sequence comes from Leptopilina heterotoma, assembly GCF_015476425.1. Classification (NCBI taxonomy): domain Eukaryota; kingdom Metazoa; phylum Arthropoda; class Insecta; order Hymenoptera; family Figitidae; genus Leptopilina; species Leptopilina heterotoma. The sequence continues at coordinate 299,210 of NW_025111004.1, forward strand.
AACCGACTGGGTGAAATTACAGTTCTTTTTAAAATTGTGAAATAACTCTGGACGGAAACGAGAGAATATATCAGGTTTTCTCATCCCTCGCGCGTTCTTCGTTCCTTTTTTTTCCACTGGAATATCTCATATAACTTGGTTTTGGTGCGTTTTTAATTTTTTTAAAATTGGGAGGAAATAAAACACCAACCACTATAAAGTTGGTGTTCGCATATACACAAGAGATGGCGAATGTATATGTGTATATATAGTGTTACAGACGATTTGACCTGCGAGAGTGTTTGTGGCCGGTTTTACCTACATGCAGAGAGGGAACGAGAGAGAGAGAGAGAGAGAGAGAGGCCGCCGGGGTGGCTGGATGGCTGGTTCGTTCGTTGAATGCGGTTTAATATTAATGGGAACTGATGATAAGCAGCGCAAACAAGCGTCGAGTCTCCCGGGAGAGATCTGCCTTCTGTTACCCGCGTGCAGTGGGGCGATACACGGCAACGTAGCCCAAACCACCAGGACCCCCCTCTCTTCCTCCTCTCTCTTCGCCCATGTTACAAAACCCCTGCCCTCCCTCTGTACCTTTCCCTACACCACCTCAACGACCATCGTGCTTCGACACAAACTCCGGCTGTATAGGGCACACACTGCAAAATACAGGGTACTTAAATGGGAACTGGAACTCACCTACCCCCGTGATCGTTTAGACTTTACAAAAGAGCGAGCAAGCGAGAGCGAAAGAGAGAGAAAAAAGAAAAAGAACGAAATGGAAAGAGAGCGAGAGAGAAATGATTGTGTGGGATGAACACAATCATCAACAAGGATGTGATCAACAATCTCATAGAACTATATTATACAGATTTGTCAAGAAAAGGGGACGTTTTTCATGCTCCCCTTCATTAAATTTAAATCGACAGTTCCTGGGCGACGGTAATTAACGAACGTGTAAAACAGATTACAATATAAGTGATGTCATTTTTGCAAAAGGGAGAGCAAATGTTCAAATTTAAATAATTCATTTGAATGACACATGGGAATTTTTATTTCCAATTCTAGTTTATAATTTCGAGGCGATTCTCCATGGTTGTTAATTTTTCAGAGGGAAATTATTGGGAATGTGTGGATGGGGATTAAATATTGGATTAAAAATTGAGGTTAATATTGGCCGTAAGTGTGTAAATTTAAATTAGTAACTTTTGATTTGACCAGAATACTTCCCGAAATTCGAATGATAGTTTTCCTCAAAATTCTAGTTAAACTTTCCTACAAATTCCGATAAAGCTTTCTTCAATATTCCATTAGAATTTTGCATGTAAATTCTCATAAAAATTTCCTAGAAATTGTGGAAAATTTCTTTTTAAGCATTTAGTGAAAGTTTGACTCATGATTTAGAAAAAAATTTACCAAAAGTCCTGTTAAGCTTTCTGCAACATTTCAGTGAAAGCTTTCCTCAAAATCCCTTTAAACTTTGCTGAAAATTTTTGTGAAATCTCCTTCAAGATTCTAGTAAAAGTTTATCTCGATAATTAAGTAAAAGCTTCATGGAAGCGACCCTCAAATTTTTTGTAAAATTTACTTTAAAATGTAGACGGAAGTTTGCTTAAGATGCTTAGTAATATATTCTTATTTTGCGGGTGGTATATACCTACTAAATTTAAGTATACAATATAATAAAATAGGTGTTAAGTATATATTCTTAATTTCTTAATAAATTTTTATCAGTGTCTTTTTACTTTACACGTCAGAAATCGAATAACAATTTTCCCTAAAATTCTCGTAAAACTTTCCCCGAAATTCCTATGAAGCATCTTTCAAGATTCTGAAAAGAGTTTACTTAAGGATTTCGGGTAAAACAATTGTGATAATTTTAGTCTAAATTTTCTTCTAGATTCTTTTTCCTTTCTAGGAAAAAAAATTCCTGTAATTCTTACAGGGCAAGTTTCCCTTGAATTTCTTGTATAATTTCCTTAGAATTTTAGTGGGAAATTTCCTCACGATTCAGGCAAAAATTTCCTTGGAATTCCAATGGAAAATTGATTTAATATTCCCATAGAAAACTTCCCCAAAATTCAAAATGGCAGATCCAATATGGTGGACGAATTTTAAAAAATTGATCGGATTCGTTTGAAACTTGTTATTCGAGGGTTTTTGGAAAATTCGTACGACATAAATTGCCTTTATTTAATTTTCGACATGGTAATTTTATTGTAAATCTTGACATAAACATTCTTTTTTATTATTGTTTTTTAAAAAAATGTTAATTCGTTATATTAATATAAATTTTTTCCTCAAAGTAGAATAAATTTGTGGGTGTTGGATGTTTGAAAATCAAAAATATTTTAATTTTTGGCAAAGTCATGAAGGTTTGAAGTCAAAAGTGGTTTATTGAAGGGTTAAAAAGAAGTCCTATATTTTTATTTCCTAACTATAAATTTTTTCCTCCTATTACAGGTTCACAAATTTTTAAAATAAAATTAAAAAACTTTTTATTTGTCTTAAATTATATAAATTTACATCACATTACAATAATTAAAAACGAATACGTCCAAATTCATTCATAATTCTTTTATACCATACATTTTTATTATTATAATTAGCCAGAAATCTAAGTTTTATTTTTAAATAATTACCGAGTCCTGCTATATTTATCATAGAACGTTCTTCAACGATAAATTCACTTCCAGGCAAAAGAATCACATTACTTCTCTTAACTCCATAAGTTTGTTCCCATCTCGCCCTAAAATAGGGTCCATCAAATACCATTTCATAAACAATATTAACATGATTAGACGCCGGAAAACCTGCATATTTAACAGCAAACACTGCACTTGGCGAAGCTTGTGTAAATTTCTCTAAAGTAACATATTCCCTAGAAGTTACAGTTTTAACAATTTTTAATTCCATAGCCTCGACCCTAAATAATTTCAAGTCAAACTCATCGTGTGGATCATCAAATTGTCTCACTGCTAATTTATATAAAGCAAGTTTCATTAATTTTGCCTCATTCGTATCGCCACTAATTCTCTTGTATCCCGTTGTCGCGTAATTTCTCACAGCATAATAATCATGAAACGTGAGAGAAAAACTCGCTCTCTGTATATTATAATCCCTAATTATGTTATCTATCCTTACATCCTTTTCAATCACCTGTCTCTCTGTTTTCGAATAAAACGTATTGATTCTCATTTCACCTTCATAATAATTCATTTCATGCGTTTCAAAGTTAGTGTCGTGTCTCAATTTATTCAGAATTTCAAGATTTTCAATTCCATAATTCTTAGTCCAAACTGATTGATTAAATGAAGTTATGTTTAGCATGTCAGTGAAATATTTGTATAAAATTGTACTGTCCGGAAAGAGATAATTTTTTAGTGCATCACGTACCAATTCCTCGGGAAGTTTTAGATTTTTTACGATATTGCCTATCAGTTCCTTTTCCAATTTGATTTCTTTCATGAAACGCGAATATCTCCAACAAGGATGGGTAATTTTTATAGTCTCCAAATCTTTTTTCTCTGAACATTCATATTTATAATCATTAAAATCAACTTGAATCGATATTCCAGAAAATACAACTCTTTCTGAACTTCTACGGAGCTGATTATCAATTTCATAAACGCAATTCTCAGGTTCAGGTTCAAATGTTTCGTTACTAAAAGCCATGAATTTGTTCTCTCTCGAATCCTTAATTTTTGAAAATAACCTCTCTTCCTTGAAATCATAATCAATTCTCAATTGTGCAATTTCCGAAGTGTCACTCGACAGGAAAATGAATTTATAACCATAACCAGTCTCACTGTGATTCTGTAAAGTAGTCGCGAAAATTAATCTCGACTTCTTCCCACCAATCGAACCAACGCTTCGGTAAATAATCGATTTTAGAATTTTTATCCTAGCCAGATAACTTTCCACCAATTCAAAATTAAACATTGTTCTTTCCTTGAGACTATTAATTATTTGTTCGATTAAACTTATTCCTTCCTTGCTCACAAATGTCAGTTGAAATCCCGGATTTGTTTGATTTAAAGAAACCTCCTGAAATAATTTATTCCACCTTAGCTGCTGTTCCTTTACTGTAACATTTCCTGTATTTTCTACAATTTCATCAACTGTTCGATTACATTCTTTTCTCAAAAATATCGATTTCATTTCCATTCCAAATAGAGAGAGAAATGTATTCGTATCGTCAGTTACTAATTTCGATGATATTTCATGTGTATAATATAATTTCACGTTATCTGATTGACAAACATTTGTTCTATTCATGCCACATGTATCTTGCAAACACCGAATATTTGGTATCAATGATAAGCCAAATTCTTTCCACCAATTATTTATTATCTCCTTATTATAAAATTCATCACAATTGTTCAAAAGTTTCAAACTCGATTCCAAACGCTTTTTTTTGTATTTTACCAGTCTTTGGAAAAAGAGATTCATATTCTCTTTACTTGATTTTAAAATTAAAGATGTCGAGATATTTTTTAATTGCGCAGAATGTAATGCTGCACTTTCCATAAAACTATCCTGACATTTAGCTGCATCGATAAATATTACACGGTATCCCTCTCGTTTGACAAAATAGTAGTTGAAAATATCCACAAATGGATAATAGACTTCCAAAATATCATCAGGATAATCAAGTGTTTTGTTAGGATCCAGTAATTTTATCTCAACTTCAGAATCTTCAAATTTCTCTCTTAAATATTGTGGAAATGCGTCTACAATTAAAGAATAATCATAAGTTTTGTATAATTTTGTAATATTATTTATTTGTTTTTTGAAATATTCTTTTGGATCGGGTAGACTATCAACTGTACAATGATATGATTCCGGTTTAACGAAATATGAAGTAATTTCTTCGTCACTTGCAACGATGTGTGGACAATATTGTTCGAGAATAGCTTTCGTTAACTTTGTAAGACTTTTAAAACCCGAAAATGCCAAATGCATTTTATATAAACAATCGTCTTTTAGTTTAACCTCAATTTGATGAAAAGAATTAGAAGTATACTGAAACAAGAGAATGTAAGCCTTCTCCCAGAATTGCGAATCGAAAATAACTTTTGCCATATTTTCATAGGCGAATAAATATTTTGAATGAGAAATATAATAGGTGAGTGCAGGAATAGCGAAGGCTTTTAACATATCAAAACTTGTCATCTCGATGAAAATTAATCTTTCAATTACATGTCCAATTACCAAATATTGTTCGAATAAATTCTCAACAGTTTGATTCGCAAAATTAGTGTCAAAATTATGATAATAGTTTGTATTCATTCTCCCAGGACGTAGGAACATTAAACCAGCTTGCGCATAAATATAATCGAGAGACATTAAATTAGGATTATTTTTTGTTTCCGGAAACAATGGTGATATTATGTCATTACAAATTCTATCAACTGCTAATGAACTTAACTTTGAATTTTCACCAAATTCATTTTCAAAATTTGCTGATTCAAGATGTTTTATTGTATTATTTAGTACATCTTGAATGTGTAAAGTGTTTGCGTCAAGAAAAACATTTGCCAAGAAACCATAAATATTACCATATTTCTCGAATACTAGGGAACTTATAATGTAGTCGAACATTGTATTAACAAATGTCACGTCAATGTATTCGTTCTCTTTTGCTCCGTACATGTCACTTTCTTTTAATAAATATCTAACTAATTCGATTTTTTTGTAATTAAGATCCTCATTGTTTTGTAAATAATTATAGAGTCCATTGATAATTGGTATCTGTTTACCTTGATCGTTTTCTGACAAATAACTTTCAATGTATAAAAAATTGCTCAGTAGATTTAGATAACTGAAGATTGGTATAAGTTGCACTGTTTCTAGTGGATTTTGAAGTGTAAGCATTTTCAAACATTTGGATTTTACTTATTTTGTGTTTATATCTTACCACCTTTATGTATAATAACGAAATTATTTTAATTTGCCAATATTATCATTGATGTTTGATCAAAAAATGTTTGTATCCAGAGAAGAAGATCCAGAGAGATTTTTTTCTTCATGTAATATATACTCTGTAATTACATTTAATTAGTTATATTTAATTACTTATATTTAATTATTTATATTTAAGGCCAACTACATAAACTCCTATTAAAAGTTAATCAATTATTAAAGTCAATTTAACCGCTCATGATTGATCGGTAAAGGATTTAATTATTGATTAACTTTTAATCAGTGTTCTCTCTAAATTTGAATCACATAAAAATAACTGATTTAGAAGCAAAAAGTCAGTCACTAATTTAAATAGTAATATTTCTACTGACAATTAGTAAAAAATAGCTGATTGTCAGTTAAAAATAACTGAAGTTTCAGTAAATTATTTTTTGACTGATTCAATTAGTCAAGTTTAACTATTTTTTCAGTTATTTTTTACTGAAAATTAGTTATTTTTTCACTGAAAATCAGTTATTTTTAACTGATTCAGAAGCAAAAAGTCAGTCACTGATTGTCAGTTAAAACCACGATTTTTAACTGATTCAAATTAAGAGAGTTGGTGAAACTGTCCCTTAATTACTTATATTTAATTAATAACATTTAATTATTTATGTTAATAATAATTTATATTAAATTAATTATATTTATTTTAATAATAATTATATTATTACACTTGTCTATATCGTTATAATGAAATCAAAAGAATTTCGCAGTACAAAAATATGAAAAATAAAAAGCAAAAAAGACAATTAATAATATTTAATTTTTTATTATTTATACTAGTTTTTACTAAATTAATGATTCGTTGATAGAAATATATTCTTAATTACTCCAATCAATAAAAGTAAGAAGGAACAAATGGCAACAAATAAGAAGGAAATTTCAAAAAATAATTCAATACCTTGTTTATAAAAACACTGCAGTTAATAATAATTAAATGATGAAGTATATAATATAATATATATAATATAATTTAATATATGGACAGAAGTTAAATTATTTACTACTAGAGTCACTACTGACATTTCAAAGAAAAAAACTGACACGCTCCATGAATTTATATATATCAACTTGAGTTAAGAATGATTATATATAAAATACTTGTTATTTATCTACATATGAACTGTTTTACTACCTATGTATAAACAGTTTTATTGATACAATTGAAAAAAAGTAATTATTTACCCTTGATTAAGTTTGAAGATATAATTATAGAAATGAAATTAAAAAATTAAATAAATTTATGATTAGAAATACTAAAGAAAATTAAAAGAAATTGTTAAAGCGACTAAAAAATAGTAAGAAAATAAAATTATTCAGTAAATAATGTTTGAATTGACAGAAAAGTTGCAGTGCAAACTATTGCAAACAATGTTGAAAATTTAAAACTGAAAAAACACAAAAATATTCAACGACACGTGTGATTGTTTACTAACCTTCAAGGTGAACATAATGACAAGTGTTCTAATTTAAATATTGCACCAATATTGGCTCACTGTTCCAAAAATTTAGTAATTTTTTCTGGAATAAATAAAGTAATAATATAATATGAAAATAAATACTAATATGATTTAATTCAATGATGAATGAATAAACTAAAGAAGTTCCTATTTAATTCATTAATTACAGAATATTAGCGCGAAATTCAAATTCATTAAAACTAGAAAGCAAATTATTGTCTTGGCCTTGTATTGTTTTCTTAATGTTTTATATTAAAATGCGTTACAGAACACTTTTCCCAAACTTTTTTTCCTAATAACCAGTATTCCCAAAAACAATTATTCCCAATTTTTTTTTCCCAAAACCCTTTTTCTCAAAGTATAATATGTGACCTGGTAAGTTAAAAGGGACCTTACGCCAAAAATCAAGTTTTTGAGAAAAACATTGTTAAAGTTATCAATTCTTGATTCATGCTTCTGCACATTAAATTGGATTAAAACTTGTTACTCGGGGGTTTTTGTAGTTGCTGATTATGAATCTAGCATCAGATTTCCGAAATTAAAAATAGCAGATCCAATGAGGAGCCAAAAAAATGTAAGAACCAAATAGATTCGTATGAAAAATTTTGTAAGCTTATTTGATTTATTTGATACTTGCTCGTCGAGGGTTTCTGGAGTCACTGATTATGAATCTGGCATCAGATTTTCCAAATTCCAAATCTAACATCAGATTTGTAATCAGCGACCCCAAAAACCTTCATGTACTAAGTGAAAGTGAGAAGTTTTCTAGGGAGAGTAAATTTTTTTTGAGTAAAAGTGGAAAGTTTTTGAGTGACAGTAAAAATTTTCTAACTGAAAATGAGAATTTTTTAAAAAAATGTGAAAATTTTTTGAGTAAAAGTGCAAAATTAAGTGAATGCATCCCGGTTAAATACCTTCCAAAGATTTTCATTCTTTTAATTTATTAAAAATTATTAATTATATAGTTTCATAGTAATTTACATAATTTTCTGAAAACTGTCCATGATTCCTTTATCATTAACACTAAAATTTTAGCCTCCTGCGAATAAGTTCTACAAACAGATATAAATTATCAAACAAACACATTAAAACAACAATTTCTCTGTACTTACAGTCACCAGGGAATATCAAGTAAAAAAAGAATGAAGGAAAACATAATGAAAAGTGAATTGCATTCAAATTAACTTTATACGTTTTATTTGGTCGCCATATATTTATATTTGAAGAGAGAAGCATAAATGGAGTGTTTGCCGAATAATACAATTCGTGAATCCCAAAAGAAGCACACACCTGTGCAATTGGACGAAATTCGGCAAGAGATTAGGATATGATTGTGCATGAGTGTACTCAGCAAGCAAAGCAAAGCCACAGAGTTTACATTAGGCTCGATAACTATATTATGCCATGGGTTTCATTGCGCAAGCCAGAGGGAACGAGAGGGGGAGGGAGAAAGTGCTCAATTTTCACCCTTTGTTTAATCGCCGCTCGGAGTCGACTACATTAATTTAATACTCACGCGTGCGCGATGGACCACTTCAATAGACGTCTTATTATCCCCGGCGCGTGCGACCCCCTTGTCTTTGCGGCTGATTTTACATTTGTCGTTCATTTCCAACTTTTCGGCTCATCTGCCATCGCTTACAAAGTTCAACCCTTCCGTTCCATTTCCTCCCAAGATTCCAATTTAAAGGAAAATTGTCTCTTGACATTTTTTCTCTAAAATAAACAAAAAATTATTTTCCTAACTTTCAAATATAATTAAAGTTACACTTAATAATACAAAATTCTAAATTATACACAATTTGGAATTTAATATCATGCATTATATTCGAATAACAGGCTTCACACTCGATTATAAATGAAAAGAAAGTAGCAAAAAGTATCTTTAAAACTGAAAAAAATAGTAAAAATTATCTATCGAAAAATTAAATATTAGGACTAAAAAATTAACTGTAAATTTAATATAATCCAAATTTCAATACTTGAATAGTATCTCTTAAACAAATTTTTAAATACTTTTTTTCCACGCACAAGAATTAATATTTTGAATAATTTCAATGTAAACCCTTTTTGAAATTTAATTATTTGTAAAAATTACAACTGTAATTCTTTCAAAATTGAAATTTTTTTTTTATATTTTTAAATAAAATTATTCAAAACTTTAATCATTTTTTAGGAAAATAATAAATTAAGAATTTTTTAAACTAAGCATATTAAAATATTATTACAGTTTTACAAAAATGAAAAGTCTCAAAGACAGACAATTTAAAATCCTTTGAAATTTAATTACTTCTAAAAATTCATACTATTTTACTTCTAAAATATGTTAAATTATTATCTCTAAAATTTTATCTGAAATTAATTTTTAATTCAATTAATGTTAGAAAGTGCTATAGAAATTAAATTATTATTTTATTAACAGTTAAATACTAATGTTCTGTTATTATTAGAGGTGTGCAAAAAGCTCGAAAAGCCGAGCCGAGCCGGGCCGCAATTTTTTCGAGTCGAGCCGAGCCCGAGCCGGGCTCGATGTATCGGGTACCCGAAATTTTCGAGTACCCGAATTCACTCGAGTACTCAAATATTTCGGGTACTCGAATGAATTCAGGTAACCGAAATTTTCGAGTACTCGATTTAATTCGAGCTTTTAAATTAGAAAAATTTTTTTTTTGAAAAAAAAAAATTTAATTAAAAATTAATGTAGAAAATTTTGGATTTTCTCAAGGGCTCGAATCAAATCGAGTACTCGAAAATTTCGAGTACCCGAAAAATTCGAGTACCCGAAATTATTCGAGCTTTTTATAAAGCTCGGCTCGGCCCGAGCTCGGCTCGAGCTCGAACTGAATAGGCTCGGCTCGGCTCGGCTCGAAAAATGAAAAACTCGAAAATACCCGCTCGAGCTTCGGGTTTCGAGCTTTTTGCACACCTCTAGTTATTATCCAAAATTTTTTCTGAAATCTATTTTCAAATCAATCATTTTTGTTTGCAAGTTCTACGAGAATTTAATTATTTAAACACAAAAATAAATAATTGATTATTTTTTAAAATTGAATTCTTGTAAAGTATTTTATAAAAATTTTTAATTGGAATAGTAGGTAAAAAATTTTTTACACGAATACATTCGGAAAAGTGGTTTTTTAATATAATAATTACTCCAACATTTCGAAATGAATACGATTTCTAAATTATCATTTAACGTCTTAGTGTTTTTCGTATTTTTATTTTTATTTTCTATATTCTTTATTTTTGTCTTTTTTTTTGTATTATTTTGTAGACTCCCTGAAGAGGAAATCGTATTGATTTCGAAACGTTGGAGTAATTATTATATTAAAAAACGACTTGTCCCAATGTATTCATGTAAACAATTTTTTACCTACTATTCCAATTAAAATCAACTCGGACGTCAAAGTTTATTCAATATCAAAATTTTTAAAAATTATTGAATTTTTTAAAAGAATTTTAATAAGATTTTTAAGAAATAATTGCATTTTTCGAAGAATTTATTTAAAATTATATTTAAATTGAAGATAATTGAAATCCGGCAAAGAATTTTATTATTTATAAAAATAATTGAATTCTTGTAATCAATTTTATTATTTATAAAAATAATTGATTTCTTTCGGAGAATTCAATAAAAAATTTTTTTAAATAATTAATTTCTTTCAAAACATTTTTAAAAAATTGTATTTCAAATAATTGAATTTCTCTGAAAATTTTATTATTAATGAAAATAATTGAATTTTTGTGAAGAATTTTATTTAAATTTCTTTTAAATAATTGAATTTTTTTGTAAAATTTGATTAAAATAGTAGATATTAAAAATAATTTAATTCGTGGGAAAAAATTTCTTACAATTGTTAAAAATAATTGAATCGTTTCAAAGAATTTTATTAACATTTTTTGAATTATTTCTAAGAATTTCATTAAATTTTTTTGAATTGTTTCTAAGAATTTTATTAAAATTTTTCATTACAATTGAGGCCTTGGATCCAATAACTCGCCCGACGCTCGAAGGCACGCGCTAATACCAGTCGGGTAGCAGTCAGTGGCCCAGAGGCGCTCACTGCTCACTGACTGGCAGTTGCGCGTTCCTCCGAGCGTCGGGCGAGTTATTGGATCCAAGGCCTCAATTATTTTATTTCAATTATTATTTATTAGTGGATTTAAACTTTTAAAGTACCTATAGTGTAAATTCTTAAACAAAAGAAAAAAGTATTTTTTAGTTTTACAAATCTAAAAAAGTATCCAAATAGTAGCAAATCGTAAAAAAATAGTAAATAGTAGGTTTTGGTAGATGAGTGTGAAGCCTGGAATAACCGTCAACCTGGGCTATTTTGTGCACCAAATAGACAAATTTCAAACAAAATTTTTCCTTTTTACGTATTTTTTTCCTATTAGCTGACAAAGAATTAAATAATAATAATTTAAGCATCTTTTATTTATGTAATTTTTAGCTTCCAAAAATATTAAATCAATCGAATAATGTTTAAAAAAAATATTAAATTAAAATAATTCATTTTAAAGATTTTATTAATTAAAAACCTCGCGTGCATAAATAGCCCTGGCTGCCGATATATTAAAAAAAATTATTTATAGAGAAAGCATAAAGGAAAGAACTTCATTCTTTTATGGTCGTGAAAATAATTGTTAGAATTTTTTTTTGGTCGTGAAAAGAATTATGTTAGGGATTTTTTTTATGGTTGTGAAAGGAATTGTTGCTATAGGGATTTTTTTATTTCAGGATTGATTACAGGAAATGGAAAACTAAAGGAAAGTGAGGGAGTTAAAGAAGTGATTCGCCAGTGGCGATGGGCGTATATAGTTATAGTGAATCGCTTAAAGGCCAAAGGACGATTCAATTAGGATCGACTAGAGTAATCCTGTACTCCAACTGCTCCCGCTAGCCATCCTTTCTATAGATATATATGTATAAACCCCCAGCTCCCGCATAGAATCCTTAATCGATGAACCTCTCGAAACCCTCACTCTCGATTAAAGGCACTTTGCCTAGCTTACACTTACACCAGTAAAAACGATTATATGCCAAACTTTATCTAATCCCAAGCAGTATGCTCATAAAAGTACTTTAAGTGCTCTTAAATTACCCGAGAATGTAATTATAGCAAATTAAAATAAGTCAAACAGAGATTTAAATATGTTTAAAAACAAAAGGAATACTTCTTTTTTCTTTCTAACTAAACTAAATGTTTTTTTCGTTGATTTGAATTTAATTTTAAATATTTTACTCATTTCCGATTAGATTTTGTTGTGACTTCTTTTAAAGTTAGGTACAGTGAAGATTTCCAACATTTTTTTAAAACATTATGTGGGTATTCTCTGGAATATCAAGCAAACTTATTTTCTATAGAATGAGTAAAATTTGACTAATTCTCAGTAGAAATCTACTAATTGCTGTAGCCAAAATTGAGTGACTGATAATTAGTAAAAATTTACTGATTCAATTAGTGAAAATTCTATTTATTTAAATTTAGAGAGTTCAATAGAATATTGAGGACACGGAATATCAAAAGAGTAATTCAATGGAATATCAAAATTAAATTAATTTATTTTTCACTTCCACTATCACTTTTCACTTTTACTGAAACTAATTTTTTTTTCATTCACATTCACTAAAATTAATTTTTTTTCTTACACTATTTCACTCTTACTTTCACTTTTATTTTTACTAAATCTAAAATTTATTTCTTTCACTAAAACTTTTACTCTCATTTTCACCAAAATTAAATTTTTTTTGTTACTTACACTATCACTTTTACTTTACAAAACTAAAATTAATATTTTTTCACTTTTACGTTCACCGAAACTAAAATGAACTTTTATCACAAAAAACTAGCAAACAATGGTCATAAAATAAAATTGGTTAAAAAATATTTTGACCCCTTTTGAATTATTATTTTTCCTAAAAATTTATAGATTTTGTAATCCATAATTTTGTAGAGAATATGTTTTTGTATTTACAAAAAAATTACCAAATGAAAAATTTTATTTTCACTTTTTTTGGATTATTTTAAAAAACAAAAATTTGTTTTAGAAAAAAAATACTAAAAAATACTGTTGTTATTCAATTTTTTCATTTGAAAATTAGTTTATTCATTTTTCTAATTAATTTTTAATCATAATTTTACTTTCAATTTGACTAAAATGAATAAACATCTACATATCAGAGTAAAAGTGAAAATAAAATTCTGTTTAACCCCTTAACTGTTTGAGGAAAATACAACATGATTGTCCCAAAATGCCCAGCGGAATCTGATACTTTTTCAAATAGTATAATATATGGGGCATTCCAGGCCAAATCGGAAATTATTTCGCTTTTGCATCTCAAATTTTTTTAAACATTTTTTTTCTTTTAGTACTCTTTGAAATGAGCTACCTTGATTTTTTTCAAATTTTTTCATAAAGCGGTTCAGTAGATACAGATTTTTGAAAAATGACGTTTTTTTAGGATAAGATTTTAAAATTTTTAAAATAAAATTTCATTTTTAACAATCTATGTAGCGATCAATTTTTTTCAAAATTTTTTGTAAGAAACTAGCATTAAATTAACAATTTTTAAGCCTTGTCCGATCGCGGGCAAACGATGGGATCTATTTATTTAAAAAATTTTAATTTTTATATACACAATGAAAACGGTAGGCCTAACTTGTCATTTGACCAAATCACAATTTTACACAGAAAGAAGGTTAAGTTTGGAGATACTCAGTCTGAAAACACATTTGCTGTGAAAAATTTGTGTGATTTTGTCAAATAAAAAGTTAGTCATTGGCCACCACTGCATATATAAAAATTAAAAAATTTCAAATAAATAGATCTTATCGTTTGCCCACGATCGGACAAGGCTTAAAAATTGTTAATTTAGTGCTAGTTTCTCACAAAAAATTTTGAAAAAAATTGATCGATACATACATTGTTAAAAATGAAATTTTATTTTAAAAATTTTAAAATCTTATCGTAAATTATTTTAAATTTAAAAAAAAATATTTTTATTAAAAACTACGCGTGAAAACAAAACTTTTCATTTCTAATAATAACGTCCAATTTGATCAATTTTTGACCGAGTTATAAGCATTTAAAACAAAAATTTACGTAAAAAACGTCATTTTTCAAAAATCTGTATCTCCTGAACCGCTTTTTTAAAAAATTTGAAAAAATCAAGGTAGCTCATTTCAAAGAGTACTAAAAGAAAAAAAATGTTTAAAAAAAATTTGAGATGCAAAAGCAGAATAATTTCCGATTTCGCCTGGAATGCCCCATATTTAAATTATAATTAATTATTCAATTATTTTCTAAAATATCATTAATAATCCTTATAATTTCTTATGATATTGATATAAAGAAAAATTTCTATCAATTTATATACAAATTATATTTATTTTGAGTGATAGTGAACACGACCCACGGGTGGGTCGGAAACAGTTATGGCCATACTTTTTCACGACCCACCCGTGGGTCGGAAACAGGCAACGGGTTAAATAAAAGTAGAAATTGTATTTTAAAAATGAAAGTGAAAATGAAATTAAAAAATATTCTATTAAAGTGCAAGACTAAATCAATCAAAGGTGAAAATAGAAGTGAAAATAAAAAACTGTCAAAGTGAATGTGAAAGTAAAAGTACAGATGAAATTTCATCATCGACACTCAGCATTGCTTGGCAATATTGAGTCAATATTACTTAAATATTAATATTATATCAATATTATTTCGCATAGTAAAAAAAAAAAATTTTGACTATAAATATTGTGAAGTTTCTAAATAAATTTTTATAAAATCCTTCCTTTATACTTCACTGAATATTTAATTGAAAGCTTCCCTATTTTGTTTTGCTGTATTTTGTAACAAAATAATTTTCTTTTGCTCTCCAATAAAAAAAATTCTTTCCGAAAAATCATAAACTTCCCTATAAATTGCTTTATTGAAGAAATGATCTGTCTTTTCACATGGAGAGGAAAAAACGATTCAATTCTCAGGAGAATGAATTCGATGTTCTTTGAATCAGTAATAGGTTTTCTTTTTTGCACGAAATTGACAAATGCAATATTAATATCAAGATAATAAGGGTGAATTGACCGAATGTCCAATTATCACTGATTTCCCGATGATTCGTGAAATGGAACCCCTCCATTTTTTTTCTTTTGGCAGAAAAGACAAGGACAAATCAGTGCCAGAAGGAGAATGAATGTTAGGATGGAAAGAGTATACATATATATATATATATATTAGAAAATAGAAGGTCTGTGTGGAGCCACTTGGTAGTCGATCGTTTCCACCCTCCACCTTAACCATCGCCTTACAGTCCACTATACAGACGGATGGGGTGACATCTCATTAGGGAGACAAATTGCTTCACCTCGCCTCCAGTTGTGCGCACACTGCGAGGATGAGACGCACACATATGTCTATACCTGCTATGGCAAACTATAGTTAGATGCACGTCTGAAAGCGAGAGCCTTCCTTCTGTAAAATATTTCACAAAGGGGTTTCTTTTTTAGAAATTTAAAATTTTTTAATTTACATTGTCATTTAAATTACTAAATTATAAACCCCGATATAGCACGGAATTTCCATTCACATTCCTGGAATAGTCCATTATGGAATACTATGAATATTCCTCTAGAATGTTTCATTTACATTGTATGATTATTAAAATGTTTGATCTTTGGAATATTCCTTTCGAATAATTTAAGAATATTCCATTGCATGAAAAATATTATTGGAATATTCTATTGGAATGTTGTAAAAATATTATTATTTACGATGCACTCATCAATTTTTGTCCCATTTAAATAAATTTATAAATTTATTTTGCACTGAAAAAGTTGTAATTGTTTAAAAGTAATATTCCTACTATACTCCAGTTACAATATTCCAAAGGAATGTTTCTATTTTATACTAAAATAATACTTTAAAGGACGGACAATAAACTACAAAATTAAACTTTTCCCCAATCACACAGAATATTACATTTACATTCCTGGAATATTCAATTATTGGAACTTTAGGAATATTCCATCCACGTTTTAGGATTATTAAAATGTCATAAGTTTGGAACGTTCCTTTGGTACAATAAAAAAATTGTAATTAGAACATGGTAGGAATTTTATATTGAAACATTATAAAAATATTACTTAATTAAAATTTTCAATTTTTTCAGATCAAAATATATTCATGAATTTATTTGTATGGCGAAAAAATTAATTAGTATATCGTCATGATAAAACTAAAAAAATAAAAAAATATTTTTACGAAATTCTAATGCAATATTCTCACAATATTCCAATTAAATATCTCGCTCCATTATTCCAAAGAAACATTACAATGGTCGGACGTTTTAATATTCGTAAAATGTTGATGGAATATTCCAGAAAAATATAATATTAAACACTCTTTAGTTTTTTTCACTTACAATCTCACTTATCACTTTTTTATTTTCAGGAAAACTAAGTTTAATTTTTTTTCACTTACACTCTCACTTTCACTTGTACCAAAATTAAAATAATTTTTTTTCACTCTTACTCTACTTTCACCAAAACTGAAATTAATTTTTTCTACATGCCCTCTCACTCCCACTTTCATCAAAACCAAAAATAATTTTTTTCACATACACTCTTACTTCTACCAAAACTTTCAATTATATCAAGAAAATATTATAAATATTGTGCTTAAAATTTTGTAGGTCAATTTTTTATTTTTTTGTGGACTTTTTTATTTTTAAATAATATTTTAAATATTTATGAATTTTTTATCTAAAAATTAATATGTTTCGAAATCTACGCGTATATAGTTTTGAAGAACATTTTTTTTGTACCGACAAAAAAATTTCCGAACAAAAAATTTGATTTTTACTATTTTTTAAGCATTTTTTAAAAACCTTTTTTAAGCTAAGAATGCTCAAAAATAATATTGTTATTTAATTTTTTGTTTGAAAATTCATTTGTTCTTGTTTCTAACTAATTTTAGATTTTAAATCTTTAATATTTTTCATGTTTTTACATAAGAAAATTATGTTTACTAATTAGTTAGAAAAAATTAAGCCTAAACAGAATTTTTTCAAAAAAATGCTTCACAAATATTAAAAATAAAATTTCTCATTCGGCAATTTTTTTTGTAGATTTAAAAAAATATATTTTCTACAAAATGGCGCAAGGATTTCAAAATCTATCAATTTCTAGAAAAATTAAAAATTCAAAATATTTTTTGAACCACTTTATTTTATAACCATTGTTTGCTGTTTAGTTACAGTAAAAGTTCATTTTAGTTTTGGTGAATGTGAAAGCGAGAGTGAGACTATTTATATTCACTCTGACTACTGAGTTACAAAATTTAACATAAGTGATATAGACATAAGTGATTCAACAAATAGAAAATAATAGTAATTCAAAGTGACGATCGTTTATAGGGCGGCAAACTAAAATTGCATCTTGTGATTATTATAATGGCACATATAGACCTCTATAATATCGCGTCTCTCACTCTCCACACGAGCTATAGCGGTGAAAATGTATTAGGGTTCGCATAGCTAAACTAATTGGTTAAATCTGTTGGGCCGCATAACTGGGAGGCTAATTGGGTGATTTCCTGACAAATTATATCCACCCCGACAACGAGTACGCCTACTCGCTAGTATATAGCGGAGGCCACCGTTTGTCACTTGACACGCTGTGAAAGATGAGGAACGGCGAGAGGAAAGAGTCAACCAGCCGCGAAGAACCAAGTGTCCGAGTGTATATTCGCGCCTTCTGCAATATACTCTCTCCATCTCTCTCAAGTTATAGACTCGTTCATTTTACTTAAGCGCACTACGAGTCTGATTTACTCAAACAACTTAACGGACCGATGCACACTCGTCATTCACTTTTCTTCTTTCTTTCTTTCTTTCTTTTCTCTCCTCATTTCCTCTAACTTCAAATTTGGAACATATTTCCAAAACCATTTGGTTTGCTTTTTTTTAAATTAAAAACAAATTTCTAACTTTCAGGGAGTCGATTATGTGATTGCATTTTTATTCTGGGGTACGTTCCAAGAAAATTCTTACTTTCAGTTTTACTAAAAAAAATTACACCTTTCACTTTCATTAAAAAAAAATTCTCACTTTCACAAAATAATTTTGAATTTCACTCAACAAATTTTCACTTTTACTCAAAATTCACTAGACAATTCTTACTCTCACTTTCACTAAAAAAATTGTACTTTTCACTTTCACTCAAAAAATTCTCACATTCACTACAAGAATTTTCACTTTTATTAACAAAATTTTCACTTTCACTTTGACTCAAATATTTGTATTTTTATTGAAAAAATCCTCACCATCACTCAAAGAATATTTATTTTGAACCAAATTTATTTTCACTTTAACTTGAAAAATTTTGAAAGTGGAAATATTTTGAGCGAATGTGAGAGTCAGAAATTTTAAAGGAAATTAGAAGTAAAAATGTTTTGAGTGAAAGTGAAAGTTACGTGAACGCACCCCTGTCCTTTCATTTTTACAATCACTTTAATAGATTTTTATTCTCATTTTTACTTTCACAATCATTATAACAGTTTTTTATTTTTACTTTCACTCTCATTTTAATTCTTTATCATAGTGAAAGTAAAAGTGAAAATCTATCAAAATAAAAATCAAAGTGAAAATGCAAGTAAAAATAAAAATTTATAAAAGTTAAATTGAAAGATAAAATAAAAATTTGTCAAAGTGGAAGTGAAACTAAAAGTTAAAGTAGAAATGAAATCACATACCTAATCGACTCCCAGACCTCTGATATTATAAACTTTTGGATTTTTTTAGACTTTTCTTCTATAGAAATGTGAATAAAATATTCCGTGCTATTGGATATGTGAATAAGTTTAATATTTCAGAAATTATTTTTACTGAATTATTTTTTGATAATAAAATTTTCGTAATATTATACATACATAATTAAAAAGTTTTTAAATAATTAAAATTTTGTAAACTATTTTTGAAAATAGTTGATATTTTAAAGTATTTATTTTAATTTTTTGATATAATTAAATTTTGAAAAAGAATTTAATGGCAAATTTTGAGAATTGAATTCTCAAAAATTGTAATGAATACTTTTAAAATGGAAATTGGAAAATAAAAATTAACTTTAAAATATTATATTAGTATATTTTTAAAAAAAGTAATTCGGAAAACTACTGAAAATAATTAATTCAGAGAATTTTTTTCTTTCTTTAGTCGACTTTTTTGACTTTCATAGTCGATTCAAGGCAAGGGGATCGATTATGTACTTAATCCAATTTCTAAATTGACTTTTATTTTCAATTTCATTTTTATTTTAACAATTTTTTATTTTTCTTTTCATCTTCACTTTGATAGATTTTTATTTCCACTTACATTTTCATTTAAAAAAATTTTTATTTTACCTTTCATTTTCATTTTCATATAGACTTTCACATATATTTTTACTTTGACAGATTTTTATTTTCAGTTTCCAGCAAAGTGAAAGTGAAGTGTAAATAAAAAATTTTGTACAAATAAAAGTAAAAATGAAATTGAAAATAAAAACTTATCAAAGTGCGATAGAGAAAGTGAAAATGAAAGTTAAGATAAAAATGAAATTACATAATCGTCCCCCTAAAATTATTATTTCCATTCATAAATATTTTTTCATCAGTTTCTTTTATCGTCTACATTTTTTTAATGGTTCAAATACCCTTAACATGAATATATATTTGGAGGAAAAAATTCAAAAATAACGAATCTAACATGAATGGAAAATATAAAATTTGAATTTTAAATTATTTTCAAACTTATTCTTGTAAATTTTACATTATTTACATATTAGAAGTTCAATTTAATTATTCATGGTAATTTTATAAAAAGCTGCAGTTATTTTATACAATTGCATTTTTAAAAATTACAGTTCGAAAAATTATATTCTTAAAAAATTACATTTATAAAAACGACATTAAAAAAACCTTTAAGAAACTTATTATCAAATAAAAATTTTATTTATATTAAGTAACTATTAGAAATGAAAGTAAGTTTATGTCATAAATTATATTATGGAATCACCCTTATAGGGTAAATTTATGCTTATTTATTATAATTCAAATAATTGAATGAGAGTAACGGGCTTTTTTAAAATTAAAATATCTCTTATAGGAAATAGTCGGTAATGATTATAGTGTAACATGTTCCTTGACATATTAGATCATTATAGGTTTTTATAGATAATACATCAGTTTTTTAATTTTATTTATTGCCATATATTATCAAATTTATTTAAGTAACCTAGAATATTAGAAGGGGTATAGAATACTTAGGTTGTTATAGTGACATTTTAACCAATATTATAAAAAACAAATTTTCAGACATTCACGTTTAGTCAGTCAAACAAGACACTTGTGTATATTACAATGAAGTTAATAAGTGTATTTGTGAGTTATTTTTTCTGGAAAGAAATTTTAGGAATATCATTAACACATAGTCACTATTCTGGTTTGATAAAGTACATAAAAGAAGAATCAAATTTGCATCAAGTAGTGTTCGTTTTTGATAATAATACAGACAATATGGATCCAATAATGGAAACTATTTTGAAAGAAGTAAATAAGAATTTTCCAACTTTAATTATCACCTTTGACGTAATGGAATCCGAAAGTGCTGAAAAATATCGGAAAATGTTATATAAATCAAAACGTACAACTCTCTTTGTTCTACAGTATAATGAAAATACAATTTTGTCTATGATAAATAAATTTGTAATTTTCATTAAAAAAGAAGTATACATGACATCAACACCCAGATGTTTATTGATTAATTCTGCTTTTAATCCCATGGATCTTAACAATACTATGGAAGAATTTTGGAAAATGAAATTTTTGGATATGACTTTTTTGTCACACAATGAACAAAGTCAAGTTTCGCTTAATGCAAGTAATGTAGATGAGGCACGTCAACATAATCCGTTCTTTAAAAATTTTTCTCACGAATACACAACATTTGAAAGCAAATGGTTTCCAAATAAGTTACGCAATCTAAATGGATATAAATTAACATTCTTTGATAATGGTGAGGGAAAATATCTTGCTAAAATTTTCTCGCACTCAATGAATTGTACGTACGAGTTTACTTGGAATGGCAGATTACCAAATTTAGATTTTATTCTACACTGAGAAAATTTTGGGGACAATGCTGCTCCGGTAGGTGTCACTGCTGCGTTAAATCAAGAGCTGGAGCGCAACTTTACCTACGATTCGCAGCCGCCCGGAAAAAAAGTAAGAAACTGTTCTCATGGACTTTACTCCGTGCTCGTGGAACTGATCCTTACCTTTCCAAAGTCAGAATCAGCCCCGTGAGGAGTACATGCTGCCTTTTGCGGAGCGGCTGCGAATCGTGGACAGAGAGTGCCAGCGACTCTTATGAAATTCCGTAGCGTCCCCAAAATTTTCTCAGTGTACCAGTTTCCCTCCTCATTCAAATAATAGATGTACCGAATCCTGATTTGAAATATGCTTTACAACCTTATGGAATGTCAGAGGCTAAATTTCTAATTCCAAAAATGATTAAACAGTCAAATAAATTGATTGTATCGAATGAAATGTGGTACATGATCTTGATTACAATTGTACTACTTCTCAGCATTCGATTAGCAGCTTTTTTATGAGATTCAGAAAGAGTATATGGCAAATTTTTAACATTAGTCGAATCATAATAGGAGTTTTTGCTGACCACGAACCGGATAAATTTCCCGAAAGGATTGTTTTTGAAACACTATTGCTTGTATGTATTGTTTTTGCAAGTTACATTTACTCGAAAACACTGAATATTCACAGTAAAAAGAAAATCTTATTTTAAGGCACGAAAGCTGCCTTAAATTAAGATGCAACATTTTTAAGACAGTCAATGTTGAATTTACGCACGTTTTTCGTATCCTTTAACATTATAGCAGACAGTGTTGAATTTAAGGCAGCTCTTAAATTAAGATTGACTTTTTACTGTGTTGCGTGGGAATCCGAAAATGAAATAAACACTCTTAGGGATCTTGCGGATTCAACTTTAATACCGATGATAGATAACGAAACTATAACAAATTTGAAAGAAGTTTCTAATCCAGATATTAAGCAATTAACAGATAAAGCTATTATTACTGATATTTATATGATTAAAGAATGTTTGTTACGCTTACTTAGTGATAGAAATGTAGCTTGCCTTTATTATCACATTGAAATTTTTTCTGATGTCATAAAATTTCATGACTTAAAAATACTGCCAGAAGTTGTTTCAATCATGTATACTGGGTGGTTGAATATTGAAGCATCGCCTTATGTGGATTCTTTTAATGACATAGAAGGAGTTTACACCGTTAGCCTTAAATATAAGCCTCCGCGAGCATAAACGGATATGCCTCCATGAGGATATACTTGCGTCTGCGCAAAGTGTTTGCCTGCAGCTGTGTTGTGAAAGAGTTTGCCTTGACCACGTGTTCGCGCAGGCGCAAATATATGCTCCTGGAGGTATATCCGTTTATGCGCGCGGAGGCTTATATTTAAGGCTTACGGTGTAAACTCCTTCATACTTCTAAAAGTCTACTCTGAGCATTGGTTGCATAGGACAAGAATCAAAGGAAGAAAATATGAATCAATTCCTCCGCCAGAATTGATTGATAAAGAGAAGATTTTTTATGTAACATTTCGTTTATTATTTATTGGATATTCGTTTGCTCTGATAGTTTTTCTGATTGAAGTTTTAACAGCTATAAATTTCAACTCAGAAAGATTACTTCTCAACCAAGATTTAGATTTACGAATTGAAGGGAATATTTCATCTGCATAAAAATACAATGATTCTACAACTAGGTAAGAACAATTTAAGTCTATATTTTTCATCTAATCTAAATTTAAAAATATCTATTATTAAAATTATTATTTAAATCTAAACAATATTTACAGAAGCAACAAATAATGAAGATTGTATTACTATAGCATTTATGTTTTCGAATGTGATTTGAGAATTGAAGATACTTAAACTGCAACCTTCAAATATCATCAATATATAACAATTGCAGTTTCTGACAAGGACAAGTTTTAAAATCTTTCGCAGAAGAATCTTGATTTTCAATTTTTCAAATGAAATTGAAGATAAAAAACCTTAATACTAATGTTTAGGTAATAATACTAATATTTTGTAAAGCGTGAACTTGATGATTCAAATTGTATCTAATAATAATTGAGCCTGATAATTGAAAATCTATATAATTAGGGTCATTTGGGGTATATGTATAAACAGAATATCTGTTTTTCACCAAAAACGTAGATTTTTTCATTAAACGGCAAAACTGACGAAATTCTTTTGCCTGAATTTTTTACTTTACTTCAGGGCTGCATAATTATGTCAAATATCCATACATGTAAAAATATAAAAATACACATTATTATTTCTAATCTTGAAGAATTTAAAGTTGAATAAACTGTGAGAATCACATTACACACACATTGTAGTGTTTTATTACAATTATCTTTGTGCAACACCTGCTGGAAAAGAGCTACTTTTCTTTAACATAAATGCAGCACAAAATGGTCAATTTCTGCACATTTAAAAGTGTGCAGGAAAGTGTCCTAAGTGCGAAAACCAACGCGGCCCAACACTGGCCCAGTATTGGCAAAGCTGGCATCGAGACTTGGCAGACAATATTGGCCCGACTTTGCGCCGACTCTTGTGGTGTTAACAGCGGTTGGACGTCGGCAGCCAGATCCCGGCAGACATTAATGGCCCAATATTGGCCGCCAGATCTCGGCAGACATTAGTGGCCCATTATTTGCAGCCAGATCTCAGCAAACATTAATGGCCCAATATTGGCTGCCATTACTCCCCCAGTGTTGACAAGATTAGAAAAAAATAAAAATAAATTTTTTTTATTCAATTAACTAATTAATTTATAACATTTATACGGCTTATTTCCCTAAATTAAACGCAAACTTACAAATATTTGAAAAATTCTTACCTCTCGCGGGGATCGATACCTGAACCTGACGCACCACAGCCTAACACTCTGACCACTCTGCTACTCTGACTTGAAGTCGAGGAAGCAAAAGGGTTCTTATAAGCTACACTGGCCGATAATGTGCCATTATTGAGCCGAGCTACGTCCCAATATTGGCAATTATAACTTGCCATCATAGATACAAAATGATAGACATTAATGTGCCATTCTTGGGCCAAGCTACACCCTAATTCTGGCAATTATAATTTGCCATAAAAGATACAAAATTTTTGCCATTAAAGTGCCACTAATGAGCCATTAATGGACCGATCTTCGTCACATCACTGGCAATTGAATTTTGCCATTAAAGATTGATCAACTTTACCAATATTGTGCCGTTATTGAGCCAAGCTGCGCCTTAATACTGACAATTATAATTTGCCATGAAAGATACAAATTTTTTGCCATTATAGTGCCACTAATGAGCCATTAATGGGCCGATCTTCTTCACATCACTAACAATTGTCTTTTACCATTAAAGATTGATCAACTTTTCCGTGAATGTGCCGTTATTGGGCTTAGCTACGCCCCAATACTGGCAATTATAATTTGCCATCAAAGATACAAAATGTTTGCCATTAAAGTGCCATTAATGGGCCGATCTTCGTGACATCACTGGCAATTGAATTTTGTCATTAAAGATTGATCAACTTTGCCAATATTGTGCCTTTATTGAGCCAAGCTACTCCCCAATACTGGTAATTATAATTTGCCATGAACGATACAAATTTTTTGCCATTAAAGTGCCAATAATGAGCCATTACTGGGCCGATGGTCGGCACATCACTGGCAATTGTCTTTTGCCATTAAAGATTTATCAACTTTGCCATGAATGTGCCATTATTGGGCCGAGAGCTGGCCTAGTCTTAAAAAATTTGAAATTCTGACCATCGGCGCCATCATTGGCCCAGTAATGGGACGTTTTGAACACCAATAATGGCCCAGTAACTACTGCCAATTCTCGGCAGACATTACTGCACCAATGATGGGCCGTTTTTGCAGTCTTGGCATTTCGCACTTGGGGTACTTTCCTTTTGATTACACTTTTGATTACTTTTCCGCACACTGTGTAGGAAAGTGTACTTTCCTGCACACTTTTCTGTAAACAGTATAATATACACTATAATCAACATAAAACTATATTTATTGATTAAAAAAGTATAAAAATTACTTTTTTCGTCGGAAAACAGCTTCTTTCTGTACTTGTTGCACAATATACTATTTTCACACCTGTCTTTTTACTTTATTCCCTTATTTAAACATATAAATACCGTCTATCCGGGATTGTTGAATAATAACAACCTAAGAAAGGGTCCACTACCTTAAATAAGCCAGAAATTCTGGCCAAAACCCTAAGTGGGGTATTCACTAGATATGAAATATGGCTCTGATCAGGGCCTCGACAGTTTTCCTCGTTTTAAAAGCATGTAAATAAATTTAATTTTTTAAAATTAAGTTTTTTAATACAGTTATTTAAGTTAAAAAAGCGTGTTCTTTTAAAACACTTTATAAAATAATTATGGTAATATATTTAAAAAACGAAAATACATATAATTTTTTTTTCTTTAAGTACAATATTATAATAAAGTTTATTTATTAATAATAACAACTAAATTATAAATAACGAATAATAATAGTTATTAAACAATTAATTATTATAAATTTATTTAAAAATAAAAATTATGAATTTAAAAAATAATAATTAATAAACAATTATTAATAAATTATACTTAATGAATTTTAATAATTATTAATTTATAGGATGAATTTATCATTTGGTTTGTATATATATTATATTAATTTAATAATAATAATTATTTTATATTATATTAGCTTAAAGTGAGAAAATGATTCGGAGAGATTGTTAAATTTAACACCTTCAATATTTAATAACTATTTTTTAAACATAATTAATAAATTTGAATAAAATATTTATTATATAAATATTAATTATTACTTATACATTTGAAAACAAAAATTATAACCTTTATTAATATTATAAAATTAAGGAGGCAGAAAGGAGGGACAACCTCCAAAAGAAAAATGAATTAATCATAAAACCAAAAATTATATTTTTCAAAAATTTTTAAGTTTTTCTATTCTTGAAATTATATTATTTTTATCATTTTCACTTTTAAATTAGTCAAAATGACTATAATACCTCATTATGTTATGTATAAATATGTTGTGTTCATTATGTTTCTAATATAATAATATTTTTAATTACAGTAATTTTATTGTAATTTCTTTTGAATAAAATTAACCTCACAAAATAGGGCAATTTTAAGAAAAACTGACGAGGCCCTGACCAGTTTTTCCCTAAGTAGGGCATTTGTCGGGAACAGCGTCACACACTAGTCGGGCACTGGTCAGTTTCTCTACCCAGAGCCACACCAGAGATCGGGAAAACTGTCCAGTACCCTATCAGGCCCACATTTTAATTTCTGCACGGGATTTTTTTTAAACTTATGATAGTATCGTCAATAGATTAATTGTGTGTTGAAAAATAAAAATATATTTATGCATGGGACCACGTATTAGAATTAATTTCACATTGAAATAACGTCTCGCGAGTCTGTCATAGAAGCACGCGACCATCCGCATCCTAACAAATTTATTTTCAGAAATGATCTCACACTCTCTGATGATTGCATGCGTAAAAATCGTCAAAAAAGAATAATTTTCTTTCATGAATAAATAACGCGCAGACACTCTTTTGGCACACACGAGAACTGTCTCAATTAAAGTCTTTTTGATTTTGTTTTCGTACGCTATATACACAACTCACAATCAGTGAAGTGAATCATTAATCTTTTCACGCTAATGTAGGTTAAAATATGGTGTTCATCCTGAGAAATTTAAATAAGGGGTAAAATAGCCTTTTTAGGCACTAGTGAGAAAAGAAATCTAGAATGACAGATTTCTTTTTCTGTCTATCATTATCTTTGAGTATGGAAAAATTTTTTGTTTATAGGAAGGGGTAAAACACTGTTTTTTAGGTAACTAGGTATAAAAATCGAATTAAATGCTGTGATTTATTTAAATTTTAACGTATGGGTAAAATGTCTACTTTAATCCTTTTCATAGAGAAAAACGACGAAGAAATGGTTTTTGATATTGAGACCCGCAAAAGGCGTAAAATATTCACTTTTGGCCCTGCTTCAAGAAAAGAGCTGAAAATAGAATTCTTTTTGTATCTAAAGAGTCGAAGAAAACCGAAAAATGGGTTAAAATGTCGACTTCGGATTTCTCATTTAAAAATAAGTGTAATTCTTTTTTATGTCTAAAAAGTAAAGAAAGACCAAGAAATCAAATAAAATAGACACGTTGGGTAATGCTACAAAAAATAGTGAAGAAGGCATTTTTTTATGCTTAAAGAGTTCAGGAATTTTATCCAAAAAATGGGAAAAATTAAGAGGGATTCTTTTTGCCTAAAGGTTCAAAAAAGACCAAGAAATGGGATAAAGTATTTACTTTAGACTCTACTACAAAAAAGGGAACTAAAGAAGAAATTCTTTTCTGTGGCTTAAGAATCAAGGAAAATTGAGAAATGGGGTAAAATGTACTGTTTAGGATTTTATTTAAAAAAATGAAGAAGGAATTCTTTTTGTGCCTAAGAGGTAAAAAAGGACCAAGAAATAGGGGAAGGTTGCCTCTTTAGGCTCTGCTACAAAAAGAGATTATTTTTATGTTTAAAAAGTGCAGAAAAAACATGTAATGGGGTAAAGTGTCCACTTTAGGCTCTACTACAAAAAAATAATTTAAGAAGGAATTCGTTTTGTGCCTCAAGAATCAAGCGGAAAATCGAGAAATGGGGTAAAAAGTCCACTTTAGATTTTTTACTTAAAAAAATGAAGAAGGTATTCTTTTTGTACTTAAAGAATAAAGATAATCGAGAAATGGGGGAAAATTTCCTCTTTAGTTGTTTTATTGAAAAAAAAGAGGGAACTTTTCTTTTTGTCTAAAGAATGCAGAAAAAAGCAAGAATATAACAGAACTAAAGAACTACAAAAAACTAAAAAGAAAACAAAGGGAAAAAGTGACTAACATTCTTTCCTGACGACCTACAAATATACTGACACACAGTAAAAAGTAAATCTTAATTTAAGAGCTGCCTTAAATTCAACACTGTCTGCTATAATGTTACAGGATACGAAAAACGTGCGTAAATTCAACATTGACTGTCTTAAAAATGTTGCATCTTAATTTAAGGCAGCTTTCGTGCCTTAAAATAAGATTTTCTTTTTACTGTGCAGGGTGTCTACAACATCTGGAAAACCGGGAAATGTCAGAGAATTTTTTCGAAAGTCAGGGAATTTTTTCCATTATCACTTGAATATTACTTGAATAATTAATATTGCCTTTCTAATTTGCAATTCTATTTTGAGAAATAATATGAACCACAGACATACATATAATCAAATAGAAAAAAATTGACCACTTAAAATTCTGAAAGATCAAAAGAAATGCAGAAATAATGGCATTGAAAAAATTCGTTTCGTGTAAAATAAGTCAATTTATTTTTAAAATACATAATTTAGGGCTCAAACTAGGTCCGTAAATCCCGTAAAGTCCGTAAAAGTAAGTTTTTTTGAAAATGTTCCGTAAAGTCCGTAATTTGATTAAAAAAGGACGAAAAGTTTGTAAATCGTACGATATAATTTAAAAAATTTTTTTAATTCTCGTTAAAATTTCAATTATCTTTATAAATAATAAAATTCTTCTCTTAAATCAAAAATTCAATTATTTCCATACATAATAAAAATGATCAAAGAATTTCAATTATTTTTAACCTACAATTTTAATTAAATTCTTCGAAAAATGGAATTATTTTTTAAAATTTCATTAAAATTCGTCATCAATTTAATAATTTGTTAGTAAACTTCTTTATGAGAATTCAATTTTAATAAACATTCAATAATTCAATAAATTATTTATTTTTAAATTTAAATAATTTAATTCTATTCAAAATTTATTTAAAAATTAATTTCAGTTACAATTTTAGATAATAATTAAATATTAATTAAAAGCAATATAGCGTGAATATTTAGAAATAATTGAATTTTGAAATTAACTTTTTTGAAATATGTTAATTAAATTTTTTTTTATATTATTTGAAGTTTTTATTGTCTAATATATATTTAATTGAAGAATTTACAAATAATTGAAATTTCGTAAAATTGATTTAAAGAAGAATTTTATTTAAAAATTGTTGAAAATAATTGAATTGACAATGATTTTATCACTCGGGTATCTTTAAGGTGTTTAGTTCCAGGAGGCTAGTCAAAAGTAAAATTTTTTTTTCTAAAAGTTCAAAAAAGAAATAAATATTATAATATAAAATAAAAAATCACATTTTTAAATATTATTCTTTAAGTTACGATGTATAAATTTGTAAATAATAGAAAATTAAATAAAAAATAGTAATGTTTTGAAGAACGTAGTGTTTTGTAGTTAGAGACGTGGCAACACTGCAGTCACTGCATGTACGTACAGCTGATGTTAATTTGTAAACTTGATTTTATTTTCATGATGATTTGTGATTATAATCAATATTTTAATGCAACTACGTGTAAATATTAGTAAGACAAAATGGAAAATCAATTGCCATTTAAGAACGTTCGATGGTCTTTGAATTTTGTAGGTTATGTGCGACTTACAGTTATCGCCCAAGATAAACGGCACTGACTGTTTGAAATGACGTGAAATTGGTAAACATTCATTTTCTAACAAATTTCCCTCTGTTCACAGGCACTTTTTACAAAATATGACAATGTACATTTGTCACAAATGTTTTTAACTGTCTGAATTCAAAAGATTTTGTTAATCCATGCAGAAGCGCGGTTTCAGGATTGGAATTACAAAAGTAATGTAATGACAGGCGGCAAGACGTGAGTTACAGCCATTTTGCCAGTAGAGGGCAGAAGCATGCAGGGAGAGCAAAGGCTCAGCTGTCAAAATGATTCGCATTAAATTGCTACTGTAATTCCAATGCTGCAACCGTGTTTCTGTATAGATTAACAAGATCTTTTCAATTCAGACAATTAAAAACATTTGTGACAAATGAACGTTGTCATATTTTATAAAAAGTGCCTGTGAACAGAGGGAAACTTATTAGAAAATGAATGTTTACCAATTTCACGTCATTTAAACCGGTCAGTGCCGTATTTGTTGGGTGACAACTGTTAGTCGCACATTATCGAGAAATTTAAGAGTAAATATTTCTTTCTGCATTTATATTTATTATTAATACTTATTTCATATTTAAATACAAAATTTGAAAATTAGTTAAATAATTAAAAATAATATTTATTTAATAATAACAGTAGGGCAGTTCCCTACGAAAAGCAAATGGTGGATCACCGATTTTTCTTAAAGTTTGTAATTTTGTAGTACTTGGGGTACTAAATAACTGTGCCAAACAGTTTTGCAAAAAAAAATTTTTTTTGCAAGATTTTTAGATTTGAAAAATCGGAAAATGAAAAAAATGACTTTTTTTGAGAATTTTTATTTCGAAAACTATTGATTCTACAAGAAAAAGTTATTTATTCAAAATTGTAGAGAAAATGTCAATCTTTTATAATATTTAAAAAAAAGTTAAGAAAAATTAATTTTTCAATACTTTGTTTAAACAATAATTTTTTATTGTTAAAAAAAAGAGCAAAGGACATCATGGAATATTCTAGAAAAATAATTTTCTCAAAATTTGAACCTTCCTTAATAAGTGGTTAAATTTTTAAAGAAGTGATTTTTGGTGTTTTTGAGAAAAAAATTTTTGAAGTTTGCGCTACGAGTTTTTGTGCGTTGCGCTAACTAAGCAGCGCCTATATCAGTGTATTTTAAAAGATAATATGACCTTTACTGCTCGCCTCTAATACATTTAATAAT
Organism: Leptopilina heterotoma; assembly: GCF_015476425.1. NCBI lineage: Eukaryota > Metazoa > Arthropoda > Insecta > Hymenoptera > Figitidae > Leptopilina > Leptopilina heterotoma. Next base: position 330,525 of record NW_025111004.1, read on the forward strand.
TATATACGTATATATATTATTATTATAAACAGTTTAACAATATATTTTTAACTTTTTTATAAACATTATTTTCCTTTTTTAACCCATTAATACCCATAAGCACAGGAACGCAGGTATAAAAAGTAACTATTGGGATCCTGGCATAGGGTCTAATAATAATTTTTAACGTTAAAAATTAAAAAAAAATTTTTTTTAACAATTTGTTATAAACAAATGAAGAAAAATTAATTTTCATAAAAAACTGATAGCGCCATTCGATTCGACGCAAAAAACTACTACGAGAACGTATATTACATAATTTAAGAAAAAAGACATATTGTTGTAAAAATGTTATAAACAATTAGCCTGCATTTATACTGTACGAGATAGAATATATAGATCCTTCTATCTCATACAGTATAAATGCAGGCTAATTGTTTATAACATTTTTGCAACAATATTTCCTTTTTTGAAAATTATGTAATATACGTTCTCGTAGTAGTTTTTTGCGTCGAATCGAATGGCGCTATCAGTTTTTTATGAAAAATAATTTTTCTTCATTTGTTTATAACAAATTGTTTAAAATAATTTTTTTTAAATTTTTAACGTTAAAAATTATTATTAGATCCTATGCCAGGATCCCAATAGTTACTTTTTATACCTGCGTTCCTGTGCTTATGGGTATTAATGGGTTAAAAAAGGAAAATAATGTTTATAAAAAAGTTAAAAATATATTGTTAAACTGTTTATAATAATAATATATATACGTATATAATTATTAAATGTATTAGAGGCGAGCAGTAAAGGTCATATTATCTTTTAAAATACACTGATATAGGCGCTGCTTAGTTAGCGCAACGCACAAAAACTCGTAGCGCAAACTTCAAAAATTTTTTTCTCAAAAACACCAAAAATCACTTCTTTAAAAATTTAACCACTTATTAAGGAAGGTTCAAATTTTGAGAAAATTATTTTTCTAGAATATTCCATGATGTCCTTTGCTCTTTTTTTTAACAATAAAAAATTATTGTTTAAACAAAGTATTGAAAAATTAATTTTTCTTAACTTTTTTTTAAATATTATAAAAGATTGACATTTTCTCTACAATTTTGAATAAATGACTTTTTCTTGTAGAATCAATAGTTTTCGAAATAAAAATTCTCAAAAAAAGTCATTTTTTTCAGTTTCCGATTTTTCAAATCTAAATATCTTGCAAAAAAAATTTTTTTTTGCAAAACTGTTTGGCACAGTTATTTAGTACCCCAAGTACTACAAAATTACAAACTTTAAGAAAAATCGGTGATCCACCATTTGCTTTTCGTATGGAGCTGCCCAGTAATAATAATAATAATAATTTAATTTGAAATTAAAATTTAATTTTTCAAGGTAATGTCAATTTAGTATTTAATTTATACGCATATAGTTTACTTCCAATTAAAAGAAAAGTTCATGAATTGTTTCAAAAAAGTAAATAAGTATTACGAAAATTTATTCATGGATTTTTTTGGACAAAGATGAATAAAGCAAATTTTTTCTAAATACTTGAACTGGTTTGAATTTTCGCGTACTCTATTTCCTCCGCGGCAGTTGCAACGTTGCCACATTCTCCATATCAAACGAAATGACAAAAATTTTTTATTTAACTATATTTTTTGGAATAAAAATACTCTGTAACTAAACGATAAATTGTACAGTGTTTTAAGTATTCTTATCTTTGAATATTAAATTAGTTTTGTTTTAATTTTGAGATGAATCCTTATTGTGCATCAAAAGTTATAAAGTGATATATATCAAATAGTCAGTTTTTCGTTCGCGGCGTCCATTAGCTAAATGCAAACATTGAGAAAAATACTAAATTTTGGACGACAATATCTCGAGAACCGTACGATAAAAAAATCTCAGATTCAACAATAATGTGCATTAATAGGTTAATTAATTTTGCTCAAGTTTTCAAGTAATTCTCTATTATCATTGATTTTGAACTAACCACCTTAATTATTATGAAACATGAAGAAATCGATCACTCTGAGTCGAAGACTCGGAGTTATCCAGTTATCGATATCTTCATGTTTTATAGTTATGAAAAATTTAATTTATATAGTTTTAAGTAAAATGTATTTAATGTATATAATGTATATATAAAATATATTTTTAAATGCTGTGTCACTGGTTCGAGCCCTGATAATTTTTTCAAAAATGTTCATTTTATATTCATAATTTATAACGTTGCGGTGACGTTTACAATGATTTAGAAGAAAAAATAATTTTCTATTCAAACTTTTGTCTTAATAAAACTTTTACAATGTTTCTTGAACAAAAAGTTAAAAAAGGAAAATTTTGTAAACGTAAAATGTTGTTTTCTGAGTGAAAAACAGTTTTTTTCTTCAAATCGTTGATGACAAACATTGCACGGAAAGAAAAAGTCCGTCAACCATTAATGGATTAGTATATTACTTTGAGACGGGACTCTTTTTCCGTTGATGGTTGCTTAACTTTACTTAACGATTGAAAACGAGTCATGGATTGATTAGAATGCCAGTATGTGACCAATTGTTTTAGATTTAATGCTGAATTGTTATCAATGGCTGTTTGAATGTTTACGAATCATTAGTGAAAGTTTGTGAAACGTTAGTTGACTCGTATTCTAAATCGGCGCTCTTCACTAGCGCATTGTTGCGCAGTGTACCGATGCGCATTTCTTCCGGTTTCTCTATAGTCCATGTGTTTTTGCTGTCTGCTATACATATCCCTATATACTATTATGTGTAATGTGAATATTTAACTTAACTAACAATTTGCAGTTGAATTGCGTCTAGAAATTGACCTCGATGAAAATATATTTTCTTTTATATTTCTCGCTAATTAAAAAGTAGTTATTAGTGCAAAATCATTTCTCACAAGTTGTGAAAAATTTTGTTATTTGGTATATAAGAACAGTTTGCTTCTAAACTTAAAGTGTTATAAGTGTGCGTTTCTACGTGTAGTTATTATAAGTGCGAAAATGTGTTGGAAAATGTGTTGGTCTAAAGCGTCTAAGAGTGTAAATAAAATATCGGAACTGTGCAACGAAAAAAATGTGTTCATTCTGTACCAAATAGTGTCTAAAATTAGGGATAATTCTGAAAGAAGTTGAATTTTTTGAATGCTTTTGATAGTCATAGAAAATTTAATAGACAGTTTTCTAAATTTTAGTGAACGAGTTTTATATATTGATGACAGTTTTCTAAATTTTAGCAAGCAACTCGTCACTGATTGTGACTCAAAGTATGTTATCCATTCAATGATTTTGTGTCCCGTCTCAAAGTAATATACTATAGTCTATTAATGATTGACGGACTTTTTCTTTCCGTGTGAGAATACTTCTCCAATGTCATTTATAAGTGTTATCAAATAAAATTTAAGCAATGTATTTTTTCTAATTATTATGTCGATTCTTAAAACCTGGAAAAAAAATTTTAGAAGGCCTGGGAAACCTGGAAATGTCAGGGAAATTTTTTTCAGATTAGTTGTAGACACCCTGAATACAGAACTTATCATTTTTCAGATTCGGGGTAATATGCCTCCTAATCTATTAAAATACTCACTCAAACCCCATTCTAATATATTAGAAAACCTTCTTAACCAACTTAATCGTCCCACTAATTTAAGAAAATTCCATCATTACTAGTATCAAGCAAAAAAGAATAAAAACGCCAAATAAAGTAAAAATCCCCCAGATAATCGAATGAATAACTGTTATAATAAAAATAATTTCCCTCCTCTTATAAACACAATGTGTGCATGCAGAAATGTCTTAATGATTAGACACTTCCAGATGGAGTGGCTTAGATACTCACGATTGGACGTGTCATTAGGTAGGAATTATTGCGATTCGCTTGTTAGGCAATGAGCTAGAGGAGAAGCGCAGCAACGATCATGTTAGACGTTATGAGATATCGCTATAAGATTGCTTGCGGGGTGCTATAATGGCTCCTATCAGCATTTCTCTCTCTCTCTCTCTCTCTCTCTCTCTCTCTCTCTCTCTTACATTTTCGCTCTTACTCTCCAGTGGGATCAGATCGCAGTTAGGGAAAGCAAAAGAAGGGAATCTTTTAATTTGACGCACCATAAAGCACGCACAGTCAGTTTTCCACGGGTTCCCCGTTCCAGTTATACACGTATATATACGGCGTGACAGTTGGTACCTACATTGTATATGATATCGATAGAGCCCCATGGGAGGTCATGGGTGACACCATAGCGTGTCGTATCGCTGCAATAATAACGCGTAAGCGATACTCAGACCCTACAATATCCCGCGTCTAATGCGACACCATATACAGAGATACCTCTACACATCGATTCTGTATATATTCGAATCTTTGTATGAATATATGTATGAGAGAGAGGGGGAGGTGGGGGGTAACATTGGCTGTATAATCATCTCCTTGGGGCCCTATTCGCTCTTTCGCACGAGACCCCTAAACATGTTTCGAAAATCGCCTCTATCTGATACCGCATTACGCTCCTTGTAATGCCTATTAGAAACGCTACTTTTCAGTTAATTATTCTCATTATTACAATAATGTGGGAATATACATTTTTCTTTATCTCCCTAATTCAATATTATCGGAGGAAGACTAATATTATCGTTTCAAAAAACTCTCTAATAGTTATTATCATCTAATTATCACGATTATAATTTTATTATAATTTTATAATTATTCTAATGAACTGTAATAGTCTTCGCATTCTTTTATTCTTTTATTTTTTCTGTCTGTCCACACTTTGAAGTTAGTTTTTGTGTATGCTTTTGTATTTTTTTATTTAAAAAATATTGTTTGACAAATCGAAAATATGCAAGTATTTTTTCATGATTTATAATAAAATAATATTTGAAAATAGAAAGTTTAAAAAAAATTATAATTAATAAATAAAAAATATGCATATTTTGTTTATTATATGCCTTTTTCTATAAAAAAATTCCGTTTGACTGATCTAAATTATGCAAATTTTTCTGTTTTGCTTCTTCTCAAAAGAAGCCTTATATCTAGTGATTTCGAATTTCTTAGAATCAATTATTTTTTCAAATTTTCAAGCCTAATATATATATATATATACTAGGGGGGCTTCGCCCCCCTGCGCGCTTCGCGCGCCAACCCCCTATCTCTATTTTTATATTTATTTTAATTTTTATAAATTTAAAGTAATTTTTTCTTAATATCAATGCATCTGAAGCGGTGTTTTGATTTCTCTCTATGTTAATTTGTATTTTTGGTTGCTAGTTTGCAGGCTGGTGGTGTGAGCTGGAGAAAACGCGCAAACATTTAGATGACGTATAATTTTGGGCCTATCAGTGTCATGCGGTTGAGTGTGAAATTTGGAAAGAAGGGATTAAACCCGAGGAAAGCGTCGGCGGTTCGAGGAATGATGGTTTGGTGATTTTTCACTTTGTCATCGTGCCTCGAACTGGACGGCGAAATCCGCGCCATATTTTCACGTGCCGGCCGCGGACACTGAAAGGTGAGTCGCGTCTGTTTTACCATTTTGCTGAAATTGAGTGTTTATAATTTTCAGTTATTATATTTTTTTTATATATATCGGTATATATAGTTTTTTTTGTTAATTTATTTTATTTAGTGTGGCGATTTTAACGTGGGCGGATAAAAAAAAAGCGTTCCCTTGCTCCGGATAACCGAATTTCACCAGCTCACCTGCCTTCCTGATCATAAGAATATTGGAAAGGAGAATTCAATTAATCGGTGGAATTGGTCCATTAAATTGCAAGTTTTATTTCGATTCCGTGAAGGAGATCAGAACGCTGCTTTATACATCACCCGCCAGCTTCGATAAGTATTTTGTTTTTAAGAGCAATCGATGACAAAGGCATTATTTTATTTAATTTTATAATATTGAAATTTAATTGTTTATTTAATCTATTTATATCAAATTGCAGTCATCAAATTTGACAATATAATTTATATTTATATGTATTTATTTTATGTGTGTGTCGTATGTGTATGTGTATTGTGTGATTTGGACGGAGATGTTGCCATTGATATCTTTATAAAAACAAATTATATATTATTTTAAATTTTTGGGACTGCAGCCCCCTTTTCTGAATCTTGATAATTTATTATAAATATACGAATTAATTCAAAATTTACTATCTAGATTTCTTATTTTTAATTTCGTGATTATTTTTGTTATTTCATTCATTTAATTTATTTAAAAGTAATCGTATCTCCAAAGAACGGTTACACATCTTAATAAATTGCATACAATACATGACAAAATACACATAGATTTTGACGTAATGTAACAATCGTTATGGACCTTTTTTATCTATATGTCAAAAATTAGATTAAACTTTGACATATATTTTGACCCATTTTAACCTATAGGTTAAAAAGACGTTAAATTTTAAATAGATTTTGACGTATCATAGGGGCAAAGGGGTTAGTTTGTCAATTTTTAGGTCAAAACTGCCCTTAAAATTGACCTAAATTTTGAGAGCAGCGGGAATTGTTTGTCAATTTTTGACGTGTAGGTCAAAACTTCCCTTAAAATTGACCTAATTTGTGAGGGGAGAAACTACAGGTCAACTCATGACCTGTAGGTCAAAAAATCTTGAAACAGCGGCGGCGTCGGCGGCGATATCTTTTTGTAATATATATATATATATATATTTAGAATTGGTAATTCGGTAATATTAAAAAATATACTGATATACTGAATATACTGAATATACTGAATATACTAAATATACTGATTATTATTAAAATTATACTGAATAATAATTTGGGAACATAATTATTATAATTATTAACAAATCTATAAAATAATATTTATCAAAATTGAAATTTCGAAAATATTAGTGCAAATAAGAAATATAAAAAATAATAATATTTAGAAATGATAATTCGGTTATTTGAATATTATAAAAAATTTTTTTCGCAGTATTAAACAATCTGTTAATTATTCATTCAAAAAAATAATGTTTTTCACAATTATTCTTTCGATTAAAAGAAATTATAATTAATTCTTATTAGATAAAAAGAATTTCGATAAAATAAAGATTCGGAAAATAAAAATTGGAGAGTTTTCATGCGCCTCGTTCTACACTGCGTATAGCTGAAACAGCAATACTGTATGGCTGTCCCATATCCACCAATGTAATATGTGAGTATTGGCCATATTTATGGCAGTATCATAAATATATTTTTTTCAGTGTATGAAAAATTAAAATTCTCAAAGATTTCAATTTGAAACCTTTTAAAAATTTAACTATTTCTAAAAATCCACGCTATAATGATATTTATATTCAATTATTTTATCTAAAATTTAAACTAAAATTAATTGGTAAGTAAATTTTTATTAGAAAATTCTAAGAGAATTTAATTATTTAAATACAAAAGTAAATAATTTATTGAATAATTCAAAGTTTCTTAAAATTTTATTGTTTATAAAAATAATTGTGAATTTTTATTATTTAAGAAAATAATTAAATTTTTGCGTACAATTTTATTAAAATTTTTTTTTAAATATAATTGAATTCTTTTGGTCAATTTTATTAAAATAGTAGAAATTAAAATTCATTGAATTGAGGAAAATTTTTGAAAATAATTGAAATTTTGTCAAGAATTTTATTGACATTTTTGAAAATAATTAAATTTCGGAGAAGAATTTTATTATTTATAAAGATAATTAAAATTTTGCCGAGAATTCAATAGTCATGAAATATCAGTCAGTAAATATTTTGACAATTTTAAATTTTTATTTTTCTTAAGTAGATTTTATAATCAATGAAACAATTGTTATTCAATTTTTTAATTTGGAAATTTTATATTTGTTTATTTTTCTAACTAATTTCAAATCATAATTTATTTATAAATAAAAAAAATAAAAAATAATATTCTAATCTAATAATTAGTAATAATAATAATTATTATTTAGATGATAAACGGAAATAGAAATATCAAATAAATGTGAAATAGAAATAGCTATGTAATTGTAGGAAAACTAAAAATTCTCGAATTTCTTATTCATTAAAAAAAACTCATACTGTAGATGTATCTATAATAAACTGTTGACAAAAAATTTTTCGAAACTAATTAAATTTCATAGTAAAAATGTCCTCTAAACGGACCTAGATACCCTTTTCAGTGACAAACGTCCACCCCTAAAAAAAAAAAAGAAAACGCCCCCCACTCTATTAATAAATCTTATGCATCTCAGCCGCTGCACTGACATTGACGGGAATTTTTTAAAGAAATATTTGTAATTTTCTGCTCTTAACACTGACTAACTCAATTTCCGTGAGTCACGCCTCTTTTCTTTTAATTTCTCAAAATATATGATAGTTTCTTAATTAACAAATACGAATGCACTCAGGAGAGATCAAGAGAGAGAAAAAAAGTAAAAGATAGAAAAAAGGAAGAAACTAAAAAGGGAAAATTGGAAAGAATTTTGTGGCGATGCTGAAGGAGATGGAGTAGGAAAAAAAGCAAGTGGCGCACACGTGTCCAACTCGTGCCGTGCACGCATCCCTCCATTATTCTTAAATATTGTGTGTTAGACAAGCGTATCAAAAAGATATTTTGAAACTGAAACGTTCAATTAAATTCATTCATATAGAAAACATTTTAATGTGTTCTTTGTTTCTCGATTTAGGGTTCGTCGTAATAATTATTTCAATTTTTTTGTTTTTTGAGGTTTTTAAATCAAAATTTCACTACTTATTTTTGTCTTAGTGTTATTTTAAACTAGCTGTCGTACCCGTCTTCGACGGGTTTTAGTTTCTAGTTCTACCAATACATTTAACAATGTTTCTATACCAATCTGGAAAATCAGAAAAAAGCCGAAAATTTAATTTGACCGGAAAATTAATAATTAGTTACCAATAGCTATATTTCGGTAGTATAATATTACAATTTGAATAGTCTCCACCTTTTAGCAAAAAATAAAAAATTATCATAAATTCGAACATTTTTTTCTTCTCTTTTATATCATTAAGCTTCATTATTTTTGTGCTCTTCAAAAATAATTTACGTATTTAAAAGTCTTCAATGTTTGGTAAAAAATCTAAAATTATGGAAAATTAGCAAAAATTCAAAAAACCGAATTTCTTATAATTCAACATTTTTTCTTCTTTTTTATGGCATTTAGCTTCATTATTTTTGTGCTCTTCAAAAATATTTTACTTATTTAATAGTCTCCAACCATTGGTAAAAAATATAAATTATGGAAAATTTGCAAAAATTCAAAAAACCGAATTTCTTAAAATTCAATATTTTTCCTTCTTTTTTATGGCATTTAGCTTTATTATTTTTGTGCTCTTCAAAAATATTTTACTTATTTCATAGTCTCCATTCTTTGGCAAAAAATCTAAAATTATGGAAAATTATCATAAAATATTTATTATAAAACATCTCCATTTTTAAAGTCTCTGAACTTCTTTCAATTAAAGAATACTGGATGAATTGGATAAATAATTATGAATTGCATTATTTTGACGTCAAAATCTTAATCAGAGACCTTAAAAATACTACTGAATTAAACTTGATAGTAATTAATAACTATTATAATTTTTTCGTTTTTTTGATATCGAAAATATTTTTATACTTACATCTTAGTCATATCATTTTTTGTGCAAAATTATGCGAAAATGTGACTAAATAACATGTAATACTCAATTATACAGTGTTTAAAAGCAATTCATTAAACAATGTAAACTTTGTAAACTTGCGATTTTTTTAATTATTTGAAAACTTTTTTATACTTAAATCTTAAAATTATGCTAAAATGTGACTAAATAACATGTAATACTTAATTATAGATAGTTTAAAAGCAGTCCATTAAAAAATATAAAATTTGGAAATTTACGATTTTTTGAATTTTTCGAAATCATTTTTATACTTACGTCTTAGTTATAGGACAGTACTTTTTTAAAAATTATGCTAAAATTTGACTAAATAACATGTAATACTCAATTATAGAGAGTTTAAAAGCAATTTATTAAAAAATATAAAATTTGAAAAATTTCGATTTTTTGAATTTTTAAAAAAAAAAATTTATACTTACATCTTAGTTATAGGACATTATTTTTGGCAAAACTATTCTAAAATGTGACTAAATAACATGTTATACTCAATTATAGAAAGTTTGAAAGCATTTTTTAAAAAAATGTAAAATTTGAAAATTTTTGATTTTTGAATTTTTCGAAAAAATTGAATATCTCCCATTCTAATTAATATTTTTTAAATCTATAAATTTATAAACCTTCCTTGGCCCAAGGTCTAACATTCTGCCAAATTTGGTTTCAAATGGTTCAACAGTTTTTAAGTGATGCGCGAACAAAGATTCTGTGACATACCGACACACATACATACATACACGAAATTTTTTATTGGTATATTTGGAATCCTTGATGCCTAAAACGAATAATTATGTGCGAAATTTAAAGTTCTGAGCAATGTACAGACAAAAGTCTGATTTTATATATATATAGATTTTAAATAGCTTTTAGATTCTTCAGTTCAGGAAGTTAGCTTCCACGCGACGCTGAGAGTCAAAAAATTTCCCGGATGTTGATTATGTAATTTCATTTCAATTTTTACTTTCATTTTCACTTTACACTGAAAAAAAACATTTCTTTGATTCAAATATCCGATTACTTGACTATTATCAAATAAATATTTACTTCCCGAGTCAAAATTTAGACCCTCTTTTAGTTCTCCAAAAACCTCTTTTTAACCTCTTTTTAAGCCTTTTTAACACTTCTAAATCCTCTTTTGAACCTAAAAACAGCTGAAATGGATTTTTCCGCACTATTAGAGGTTCAAAAGAGGTTGAAAAGAGAAGTAAGAAGGATTAAAAGAGGTCCGAAAAAAGATTTTTAAAAATATTTCAAAAACTAAAATTGGGATTTTTTTCACAGAGTTATATTTTAATTGCCCTATAGAAGATGCAAATAATAGTTTTTGAATGATTTCAATAAATCTATTACAATAGATAGAAATTTAGAAAATTTAAATTTCACAAAAATTTGAAATCCTCTTTTCAACGTCTAAACATCGGAATATGGATTTTTCCGCATCTTTTTCAGGTTCAAAAGAGGGTCTAAATTTTGACTCGGGTTAAATTAAATAATTTTTAGATATTTAAATCCATTAAATAGTACACGCAAAAAAAAGGTTGGATAATACATCCAATTTTTATTGGATAGAAGGAAATTAGCTACTGTTATATCTATGTAAAATCATATATGAACAAACGGCGTTGGTTCCAGTGACAATTTTAAATTTATACTTATGATTAGTCATTATATCTATTTAGTTGGATACGGTTTCCAACGAGTTGGATGTAGCAGCCAACTGAAATTTGTAAGTCCCGATTCCTATGATGCGCATGCGCTGTCAAGAAGTTGCGACTCGATTCCGACAATTTCGTGCGTGAACGTGAACTGTCAAGACAAAAATACTATAATGGACGAAAACACGATAAATTTTTTTAAAATAATCGCGCCAACAAACTGTGAACATTTAATAACATTGTTAAACGAAAGTGATTGAGTGAAAGTGAAAGGGTCAAGTAATAAAGTAGCAAATAATTGAAATCAAAGTTTGTAAAATTCTGTCTTCGCTTTTACAGAGAATCTTATAGATTATGAAACACTATTATCTCTTAAAGAGAATATTATGATTTTGATAAATTGATTTATTTGTGATGAGGAACAACCGCTCCACGATGAGAAATACCTAACGCGGAAAACATTTTTAGGTTATGTTTGTTAATTTTAAAGTAAAAAAGTCATAAAGAGAATTAATTTTCAGTGATAACTAATGATATTTAAATCGTAATTATATCTAAAACATTCAATAAAAATTAAATTAGTAAAATTAAATAAACAAATAATTTTATTAATATTCATGTGTAAATTTAATTAAATATGTAAAATATAAATGGTTATTTCACTATTAGAAAATAATTGCATTATCCAACTTGAAGGTAGTGATAACAAAAAAATAGACAGTTCACAAAATAAATTGGCTCCCCTATCCAACAGAATTGGATAGTACATCCAACATCTAAGAATCCAATTAAATTGGTTGTCCTGTCCAACTAAATAGATCGCGCTCCAGGCACTATCTAAAATAGCTGGGGTATCCAACACATAGTATACTGTATCCAACTATTTTTCTGCGTGATATTTATTGCAAATACTAACATTATTTGTTCAAATACAATTTAATTGACGTAAATAAAAATTATTTGATTCCAGTAAATATTTATTTGATACTAGACAAGATTAGTGTAATCAGTGTAACTTTGAAAAATTTTTATTTTCACTTTCACTTTTATTTCCAGATTTCCACATTTTTATTTTCAGATGAAAATAAAAGAGAAATTACATAATCGACCAATTTTATAATAGATAAATTTCTAGATTTCTACAAGTGATCTTTAATTGTGCTCCTATACCTTAAATAAAATCTTTCTAAATAGGAAAACATGAAAAAAACAGTTTTTGTGACACAATTTTGAAAATGACTTACCCCCACTTATGATGAGATCGAGAAACTGAAATAAAAAAGTATTAGAATTATTAGGTATAGAATTTAATTAATTCAGATATATTATAAAAAACATTTCCCTATTTTTATTTATTCAAAATAAGTAAAGAAAATAGATAAATAAAATCTATATTATTAATAAAATGAAATTAAGAAAAAAACATGCAAATCAGTTAATAAAAAAGCAAAAAAGAAGCTCTTAAATTGACACGTACTTTTTAGTTTTTTAATTTCAAATTTCCATTGACAAAAATTAATAATAATTGAAATTTGATATTTGCATTTTCAGGCGTTGAGAATTTATTCTATTTTCTATTATTATTATTTTTTGTTGATATATATATAGAGAGAGATTTTTTTCGCACGCATTCAGGTTAATTTCCAATTTCATCTCCTCTGCATCAAGGAACGATATCGTTAAATAAATTGATATCCGGGATTTTTTTGCAAAGGAAAGTGGAGCGATAAAAATTTTTCCGACCACGCATTTGCAGAGACGTTAAGGAGGGAGTTTTTCCGCATTGATTTATATACGTTATGCGGTGCGAACCGTAGAATTCGAAGCCACGTAATCGGAATAGTCGATTCCAGTGCCGTTACCACCCTTCTCTCTCACTAGCTCTTCCTCCCCTTTTGCAATATCCTCTTTCAACTCTCATCCTCTCTCTCTCTCTCTCTCTCTCTCTCTCTCTCTCTCTCTCTCTCTCTCTCTTTCTCTCCTTGTCCCTCGTGTTTCCTCCCGGAAAAGCCCGTCGCGTGGATACGTGAACGAACCACCGGCGATACCGTATAATTATCGGATGGCAGGTAACTCGAGCGGTCCCAGCGCGTTTTAATTGGCCAATTATCGTGGCGCGATAGGTAGCGGTGCGCGGGTCCAGATAGGCGTGAAACTTTGGGGTAGCTGGTCTCAAACCGAATAACACAACGTAACTTCCTTCCATCTCCGTCCTTTCTTCTCCAAATATCAAACCCAATTTTCCCTCTTTTTTTCCCTTTTCTCTCTCTTTTTCCTTTTTCTTTTCCCTCTTTCTCTTTTTTTCCTGTTTCTCTCTATTCTCTGCTCTCTTTTTCTGCCTTTCTCTATTCTTTCCTTTTTCTATCCTTTCTCAGCTTCGTCTCTCTTTCTCTCTCCTTTGTCTCTCTTTTCTCTCATTTTTGCCTCTCTTTCTCTCTCTTGTCTCTTTTGCCTTTTTTTTCTCCTTTGTCTCTCTTCTCTCTCCTTTATTTTTCTTCAGGGTCACCACAAAAATCTAAATTTTTTTCCCTGATTTCCAAACAAAAATTTTACTTTTTCTTTGACCCTAAAGAATATTCTGATTCACTTTTAAAATAATTAGATACTCAAAAAAATGTTCTATACTTTTCTCTTTAAGTGTTTAATACATTGAGTTGAAATTTTATATAAGAAAGTCTAAAATATAATAAAGAATGGCAGTGAGGTGTAAAAGTTTTAATAATTCAAAAATAAATTATAATAAATAAAACACTTTGAAATCGGTAAAGAAGAGAAATTCAGTAATAGTGACCGTGACAACTGATTATTTTAAAGTAATTTGTAATAATTAATTTTTAAAATTTTAATTTTAAAGGGTCAGAATAACCACCAAAATGGATTTTTCAAAAATCATAACTTCTGGTTATAAAAGAAATTTTTTTTTTTACAATATTATTAATTAATGAAAATTGATTTTAACTTAATATGTAAGGAGAAATATTCACATTGGTAAGTTGAGGTTATGTATGTAATATTACTATAGGTACACTGAGAGACCTTTGAGACTGTAGCGGAACAACGTATGTGACAGCAACTCCACTATGGTTTTGGTGCGCTGCGAGGAGGTTAAAGTTTTGAACGTTCAAATGAACGAAATTTATTTATTTCTTCTTTAAATTAAATTTTTATTACCATAATTTTGCGTCACTATTAAGCAAATTAATTATAATGTTTCTAAATGTAAAATTTGAGTTTTTAATTTGAATTGTAATCAATAATCTATGAAAATATTTTTAACAAAAAATATTTCGTTCATTTGAACGTTCAAAACTTTTTGTTCATGCGCTGCGGTAAAATTTTGGGCGCGTGACAGTCCCAAATGTTGGTGAGCAGCTCACCGAAGTAGTAGGAATGCCGCCTTTGGTTTGCAGCTGAACAACTTTGGGACTGTCACGCGCCTAAGATTTTACCGCAGCAACCCAAAAGTATAGTCCTGTAGCGTTCCTCCAAAATGGTCAGTAGCAGCCTATCGAAAGTCTGCTGCTGACCCTAAGGTCTCTCAGTGTATATTTGAATAAAATAACAGTAAAACTTTTTACCTTTGTGAACCGTTAACTTATATGTTCAAAAACGATTTTCAGATTTCATATATTGTCTGAAGAGGTCCATTGTCGATGGACGAAAAGCTTCACATTTTAATATAATAATTTTTGAATAAATGTGGATTGATTTTCAAAAAGACAATAAACATCTTTCACTAATTTTAAAAATATTAAATCTTTTGCACATCCCCAATGGGAAATTAACAACTGGCGTAGTACTGCGCCAGCACTGGCAGCACTGGCGGCAAGGCTGAGAGCCAGCACTGGCATGGCACTGGGATGATAACGCCGTCTGGCGCTGCCGAAGTACTGTCTGTCAGTGCTGCCAGACAGCACTGGACCAGTGCTGGCTGAGAATATTGCCGCAATAAATGCCGTATTGTTATTAATTAGTCGTAAATTCATAATTATAAATAATTTAACAACAAAATGGTAAATAATATTAATAAATAGTTATTATTCATAAAATATTTCTCTTCTTAAAGAAATTGTATTAAAGATGGAGACTAACAATGGATATAGTAAATGAAGTAGAAAAAAATTGTTTATAACATTTAAAAATTAAATAATAAACAATTACAGTAAGTGTGCATTAGATTTTCATATTTTAGTACCTAACGATTGGAATTTAGAAATATCGCAAACCTATGAAAATAAACAAAATTGCTGACGAGGGGAATCGAACCTACGACCTACGGACTAACAGACTAACGCTCTAACCACTATGCTAACGACACATGTGTACAGTAAAGTATTAATATCATTCAGACATACAATTATTGAGTCAAAGATGAGAAAAAAATAGGGATACGTTAGAAATAATAAATTGAAATCAAATAAATTAAACTAAATTTTTAATAATTAAATTAAATTACTTTACTTATTGCATTTAACATTTTACGTAATTCTTAAATTACGTGGTAATTTATTAATAATTTTTTATTCATAGTAAGAAGTATAATAGTATTTTAATAGGAACCAAATTATTATTGAGATTAAAGTTTAAATTTTGTTTATAATTTTAATTTGTTTAAATAATTTATTATTTACAAAATTAGACAATTGTGTTAAATTGTTATTATTAAATTTAATAAGAATAAAAAATGAACAACTGAAAAGTAAAATATTAATTTTTTCCAATAAATTTATATTTATAAACATTTATAAACTTTTTTTATAATTTTTTTCAAGTTTATGTCAAAAAAGCAATGTTGGCAAAGAGCGTTGTGAACAATTTTTCTATACTCAGCCAGCACTTGCCGCCGTGGCTTGTCCAAGCTTTGGCGAAACAAAAATTCTGTACTGCGTCAGCACTAATTGTCGAGGCTCGGCTAGACTACGCCGAACAATCGTCTGAGTACTAAGCCAGTGGTGAACATCGGCACTACACTGGCATTTCCCATTGGGTCACTGCCCTTCTTTATTGTATTTTATACTTTCGTACAAAATTTCAGCTCAATTTATTATAAATATTTAAAGAGAAAAGTGTCCGAAAAAATTACCACACTGTAAAAAAAGGGAGTTAAATTTTAACTCCCCCGGGGGGTCTATAAAAGTCGCACCCATTGGGGAGTTAATGCCAGGGGAGTTGAATAAAGAGAGTTAAAATTTCACACCCGAATGCTAACTCCCCATGGAAAAAATAACTCGCGCGGGTGTTGAATGAAGGGAGTTAGAAATTAACTCTCTTTTGGAGTTGATTTTTAACTCGAAAAATTTCACTCCCAACTCCCGAGTCCGTTAACTCCCTACATTTTTTACAGTGCATTGAGAACCTAACAATTACATGCTGTTAAGATTTTCAAAAATTTCATATTCAAATTTTTTTGAAATTTTAACAACTTATAAAAGTATTGTTATAAAACATAAAGATATCGATTGCTCCGAGTCAAAGACTCGGAGTGATCGATTTCTTCTTGTTTTATAATAATTAAAGATGACTGAGTGATAAAATCATTATTTTATATTATAAGAATATTGTTACTGTAACTTTTGCAAAATTATTTTTATCATTATTCAATTCAGTTATTTATTACTTTCTACAATTTTTAACTAAACTTTTTCTTTAAATCAATTCTTTTTAATAATTTTTTATACAATAATTAATTTAACAGAATTGTTGGTTAAAAGTATGAAAAATTCAGATTTTCAAAGATTTTAAATTGCAACCTTTTCAAAATTCAATTATTTTTAAAAATTTATTCTATAATGTATGATACTTTTACACTGAAAAAAATGTATTTGATTTAAATAATCGATTACCTACTTAACTATTATCCAAATAAATATTTACTTGATTCAAATAATTTTTATTTAAATAAAATAAATTTTATTTGTATCAATCATTTCCGTATTTAAAGAAAGTAGGTACCATTTAATTCATTCATTTAAAAATTATTTGATTCACAAGTAAATATTTATTTAATAATAATAGAAAAGTAATCGATTATTTGAATTAAATTAATTTTTTTCAGTGTAATATTAATTATTATCTAAAATTTTAATTGAAATTCATTTTTAAATCAATTTTTATTAGAAAATTCTACGAGAATTCAATTATTTAAATACAAAAAAAAATAATTTGTGAATAATTAAATGTTTCGTAAAATTGAATTCTTATAAAGAATTTTATCAACAAATTTTTAAATAATTGAATTCTTTCGTCAAATTTTAGTTAAATTTTTAAGATAATTACATTTTTCGAGGATTATTGTACTAAAAATATTTGCAAAGAAATTTATAAATAATAGAATGTCTGCGAAATTTTTATTATTTATAAAAATAATTAAATGTTTGCGTAGAATTTTATTACAATTTTTTAAAAATATGTAGGTAATTGAATTCTTTTGGAAAATTTTATTAAAATAGTATAAATATTGAAAATCATTGAATTGAGGACATTTTTTGAAAGTAATTGGATTTTGGAGAAGAATTTTATTATTTATAAAGCTAATTGAAATTTTGACGAGAATTGTTTTAAATTTTACAACATAATGGAATTTTTTTGAATAATTTTATTACTTTTGAAAGTAATTAAATTTTTGCAAATATTTGTATACAAATGTTAATTATACAAAATTCAATTTTTTTAGAGTTTTTAACTAAAATTCTTCTATAAATTCACACATTATTTTTAATAATTAATTAAATACATATTAATAAATTTAACTAATTTCCGAAGAATTTGCATTATTATAATTATTTTCAAAAATGGAAGTTCTTAAAATTTATAAATATATTAATTGAAAATTGAAGTTTTATAAAATTTCAAATTAAAACCTTTTGAAGCTGATTTATTTATAAAAATTGTAAACGCAACTCTTTTGAAATTCAATTAATTTTGAAATATTTAAATAAAATTATTTATTAAATAATTTCTAAGTAATAATTTAATGATAGTTCTTCAAGAATTAAGTTATTTAAAAATAAATAATTGTTAGAAATTGAAAAAATTGAAGGTTTTGAATTAAAATTCGTAGTAATTTCATAATTTATGAGGAAAACAAGAAAGGAAAAAAGACACCAAAATTCAGAATTTTCTTATATGAATTCTAAAAATGTAATATTTTCCAGTACGTATAATAAAAATCCCTGATTTCCCTGATAAATTCTACTTTCCCTGACTTTTCCCTGACCCGTAACAACCCTGTTCTTTCTCTCCATTATCTCTCTTTCCTTCTTTTTTCTCTCTTTCTCTCGCTCTTTTCGTCCTTTTTTCGCTCACTTATTTTTTTCCCCTGCCTCTTACGGTCGAGGACACTTATTCTTTTTCTGTTCGTTTATATTTGATTCTTCTACTGTATATATTCTCTCGTTTCTCTCTTTTTCCACACGACAAATACACATCTCTAGGTTTTGAATCGAAGGTCCATTTGAAATTGAACCCTCCCAACCCTCTACTTTAATGTTGACAAGCCAGGTGGAAATAATGGACAACGAAGGACTTCGAATCATTAATGTAATTTGTACCTTCAAATAAATTTTTTTTTCTTTTCAATAAAAGATTCACAATTTTTCTCTGCGTATTTTTATCGTTTACGTTATTTCGCTCTTCGTTTCAATGCATTTGGCTTTTGTTGATTTTACATTACGATCTAATTGAATGTATTGATAAAATTACGTCAATCGAGCGACAAAACAATATTCAATCTAGGCGATTATTATTTCAAACGAGGGGGAATACTTTTTATTTTTTAATAAAATTTTTGAATAAAATGATGAAACTTTAATTGTAGATTATAAACTTTGCGTAATTGTTGATGATTAGTAATTTCGATTTTGTAATTTGACTTTGACTTTTGCTTCGACTTTGACTTTTATTTTTACTCTGATTTTGATTTTGATTTTTACTGTGACTTTAATTTTTACTTTGACTTTAAATGTCAAAGTAAAAGCATAAGTGAAAGTCAAAGTGAAAATAAAAATCAAAGTTAGAGTTAAAATAAAAGTCAAAATCGATGTAAGGATTAATCAAGATCGATAAGAATTAACCAGGAATAATCAAAGTTTATATAAGAAGCTCCGTAATAATTTGATAACTTTGAAAAAATTGTTATTTATTTTAATAAATAATATTTATTATTGACATTCCCTAAAATGAAAAGTCTTCTTCCTCCTCCCCCTCTTTATTTGAACTGTTTCCTAAAATAAAAGTCATAAAAATGTTATGTTGAGAAAATCCTCAAGATCCTTTTGATCTTTGTTAATGAATTGTTTCTCATTTAATCTTTTCTACTCAGAATTCAAACTAAAGTTCTCTTTGAATTCATGCACTGGAAGCAACACTTGAAGATTTTATGCTATTTGTTCCAAATCTTCTTATCTCTTTAATGGATTATGAAAGCTTCTAATTTCCAATTCTTCAAAATTAAGTATAAAATCACGCATTTACATATTGAATTCTTTCATTTCTTTAAAGGGGAAAAGAAAAAAAAGAGGCAATTTATTTCATTTTTATCTAATTTCTAACAATTTGCTTTTATGAATAATTTAAAATTCAGTTTTTTACAATAACGGTATTGAATTATTTGAGAGATAATTGAAAATATTGAAATGGAAAAAAGGGGAAAATAAAAATTTGCTTTTAAAAATCGTGTTTTTCTGAATAATTCGTTTATGCAACAATAAAAAAAGAGGAAAAATCGGAAAAAATAATGCCAAAACTGTGGTTGACTCTTGCGCTCATTTCACACTATGTGTCAGTAAATTCAGCAAACTGAAATGTTTTAATACCTTTCGGCACAGCTGATTGCTTCGCATGTATATATATATATAAAGGTGATTCAGTCAAATCGGTTTCAATGCAACAAGCTTCAAACATTGGATTTAATTTTCATTCTTCGTAGAAATTTTGCAGCAATCATGCAATTTCATCCTATTAAGCGCAAACGATTTTCCCAATCATCAACGTTTATCCTTTAAATACCGCTTTTCATTTCATTCCTTATAGAATTTTCGTTATACCTAATCAAATATTTTTTATTATATTCCAAAGATGTGGGAATTTATTCGCGTATAGTTTATTTATTAAATACAACAATTTTAACAATTTTTTTTAAATTTAAAAGCTCTAAGAATATCAACAATATGAAACAATTATATACTTTTTTAAATTATTTTTTTTGTCTCAATTTGATATCCATAGAAAAACTGTGATTGGAAAAATATAAAATTTCTGAATTACTACAAAAAATTTGGTATTTCTGGGCCTAAAAACATTTTTGAAAAACTTGAAATCGTTAAATTCTGATAGAATTTCTTTTTCTTTCTTGAAAAATTCTGAATCAAAATCAATTTTAAAATAATACCTCAAATTTGCTTATGTAAATAAAAATTAGCTGGCTGAAGCTAGCAGTCGTACTTAGCACCAATGTTTAGGCGATAACCACTAATTAATTAAATTATTAAATTAATAAATGAAAACTTACTAAATAATGAACTATTTAGTGGTTATTGATTCTCAAATAACAAAACTCGAAGATTTTTTGAATCATTAAGTATTACTAAATTTGATAGAGAAGCATATTAGTAGTTGATGTCTAAAGATTGGTGCTGAGTACGACTGCTATAGCTTCAGCCGACTATAAAAATTACTTTTCAGTAAAATAATTAAATTTATTTTAAATAATTAGATTCTAGAATAACTTTCTTAAAGTTATTAATTATTATAATTAACTTAGTAAAACTTGAAAACTGTTGGAATTTTCAGAAATGATTGAATTTTAGAAGGTTTCAAACTAAAATCTTCGAAAATTTAAATTGCTGTGAAGCAAATAATAATTAAATGTTTATTTAAAAAATTATTTTAGTTTTAAATAACATTATCTAACATTCTGAAAAAATTAGGTTTCTAAGAAATTTTAATTCCATTTTTTAAATATACTTATTTTTAAAAAAAGTACTAAAGAAGTCTGAAAATATTCGAAATTATGTAAAATTGAATTGAAAATAATTAAATCTGTTAATGAATATCATTGAAGAATTAAAATTAAAAATAATCGAATTTTCAAATAATCTTAGTTTAATAATTGATAAATAAATGAATTTTACAAACAGCCACAAAATCGAATCTATTCATATGATTGTTCTTGAAAAAAATAGCAGGGTCTCAATTACACCAAAATAATTTAATTTTGAAAGAGAGAGAATTCAAATTTTCATTACTTAAGTAATTTTCAAATTCTTTTTAAAAATTGAATTTGCGAAAAAATTTACTTTAAGTTCTAGAAAATTAGCTTTTTAAAATATTTCAATTCTATTTTGACAACATTATTAAATTTTTATAAACAAATAATTAAAAGTAACTAATTTTATTTTTAAAATAGATAGACACTCTTAAAGATTTAAATTAAATTTTAGCTCCTAAAAAGCATATTTTTGTAATTTTTTAATTTTGAATTTTTTTATAGGGACCTTGTTACTTTTCTTTAATATTAGGTATTAATTTTTCTTAAATATTAATAATTTTCTTTATTATTAATTTTGTTAAAGGTAAAGTACACCAATGTTTTTAACTACATCAGGAATATATTTTAAATGTTCCACAAAATTATTTTTAAGGGAATTTTTTGTAAGGAATTCAATGGGCATAACATAAAATTAGTAGATTTTGAAATGGATGCGTAATTTTGTAGAAAATATGATTTTGAATCCAGAATAAAATTGCCAAACAAAAAGAATTGATTTTCATAATTTTTGAAGCATTTTATTTAAATCTTTGTTTTTATGCATAGTTTTCAAATGTTTTTTTTTTTTTTTTTATATAAACATTATTATCTGAAACTAGTTAAAAAAATAAATAAACGGATTTTCATATAAAAAATTGAATAATAATGTTATTTTTTATCATCTTCAGCCTAAAAGTAAAGATTTTTTTCAAAAAAAATGCTTCGAAAATTATAATTACCAATTTTTTCATTCGGCAATTATCTTATTGATTCAAAAACATATTTTCTACAAAATTACGAATGGATTTCAAAATCTACTAATATTTAAGAAAAATATAAATTCAAAAAGGATTAAAATATCTTCTGATATTTTAGAATATTTAAATTATTTTCTTGATGTAGTTATTCTCTTAATTTCCTCACAGAAAATTGTGGGGCATTATTTTGAAAAAATTCATCGAAGAATTATTTTTTCAAAATGTTTTAATTTTTATAAATGATTTGGTTTTGATTTAGACGCACAAAAAAAATTAATCCAAAAATTGTTTATTTTAATCTTTTTTAGTGTTAATTTAAGCTGTAATGCTTTTTAAAACCTCTGAGTTTACTGTGCTTCCGACTTATTTCACCCTCTTATTTATTCTTTTTTTAAAAAGAAGCAGATTTTCTTTTTTCTTTAGTTAAAGAAGAGATCTTTTAATTAATGTCCCACTTAGTTTGTGCGAAACGATACTTGTTTCCAGTTTCCTTAACTTCAGAGTATAGAAATGTATATATATACAATGGAGAGAGAGAGAGAGAGAGACAGTGAAGTTGTAAGCTGGAAATTTTGTTACTTGAAGATTGTAAGTTTTGTGTAACGAGACCCAGGGTGTGTGCATCCCTTTTTGTGCTATATATATATACATATATATATACATATATATAGTATAGAGCGCAAATTGGTCACGGCTGGTCTGTTCGATTCCAGGTTTGCCCTCCTTAGATTCGCCCTATATGCACAATGTCTACTGAACTATTAGTAACATTTGGCCTAAACCCATGTTACCATGCGAGCAGGTGGATAATCGTTCTGTCGAAACTACACTTTACGCCCCTCGTATTTCCACAATGTCAACCCTGGCCATTAAAACCACTTTTAATTACGTTCAAAAAATCTAATTACGAACATATTCAAACAAGAAAATTAATTTGCGCGCACACACACACATTTTTCACTGTCTCTATATAGAAGCTTTTTCATCTGAATAATAATAATAATTATTATTGTACATACAGTCGATCAATCAAAATAACTTTCAGTGAATAATTATTATTCACGGAAAAATCGTTTTGACCCTTTTTAGTAGAGGAACAAAAATTGTAAAGTTATTAATTATTATGTAAATATTCCATTTTGATAACTATATTCATATTAAGTATTAATTTATTTAATACAAATTTTTATACATAGAAAAAAAAATTATTTGATTAAAATCACCGAATACTCATATCTATTATTAAATAAGTATTTACTTGAACCAAATAACAGGGATTGCAATGATTTCTTTATGCAATATTAGATAAAAAGATTTTATTATTCAAAAAGGGGATTCTGTTTACAAAAAGGGGAATTTTTAAATTAAGTAAAAAATATTGTATTACAGCACATAAAATTTATTTTAAAGATTTTGTAACTTTTTCTTTTAACTTCAGCTTTTTTAAATCAAATTATTTTGTTTGTTAAACTTTTTCATTTATTGATATTTGTTTTATCTTTTTCCGTAGTCTGTAACTTTCTTTAAATTTTCATTCAAAATTTTTATTACAACGCTACTTTTGTTTTAAAATTACATAAATTTTACGATACTTGGAACTTGGAAAAATTTCGTTTAAAAATAGTAAAATTTAATGGTATTAAAAATTATTGTTATTTCCGAAAATAACTTATACTATTTTCAAAGACAATTTTTTTTATAAGAATTAGACAAATTTATTTCAAAAATAGTAAAATTTACTCTAAAAATAAGAATATTTAATAATAATTGAATGTTCAAGGAAAATTTGAATAATTTTTATTAAAACATACATATATTTTGACATTGAAAATAGTAAATATTGATATTCAAAATCGTCATTTACATAGTAAATTTAATAATACCAGTAGTAAATTTTATTGAAAATTAGTACCTGACACTGATATAATTAACATCAGAATCAAGCAAGTCAAGTGAAAAAGTAAATTGTTAAGACAACAGACTGAAACTATACAATATATATATATATATATGTATGTATATAAATGCGAGGGAAACTCGACTAGAAATTTTCCACTGGTGTTTCAGTATTACAGTTATTATAATCACCCCATTACGAGTGAGCGCATGCGCCCTATGTCTGCGAAACTCAACATGTAATACTCTGCACACCCTATTTTCTACCTTCATATTAAAACCGCAATTACTCCCAGCCGTTTTCAACTCAAGGACAGTGGAAAATTAGAATTACTGCTTTCCATCATAATCATCCTTCATATTTTCCACGCCACTTATTTTTCATTTCAATACAAAATACCACAATTTATATATGTGACCTGGTCTATGAAAAGGGACCTTACGTGTCAAAAAATCATTTTTTACTTTTTTGTTGATTCGGATAGGGTTTGAAACGCTCTTTAAGATGGTGAAAACCAAAAAATCATAAGTTGATTAGAAGTTTTAAAAAAAAAATTTTAAGTAAAAAAAACAAGAGTTAAAAATACGAAAAAACTGATTTTTTGTTATTATACAAATTAAAATAACAAAGACGATAATTTTTTATTATTTAGAAAAGTTGACAGTTTCTTTGACAACTGTCAACAGTTAAAATTCAAATTTGATATCATATTCGTAATCAGCGACCTCAAAAACCTTATTACTGTCTTTTTTACAAAAAACGATCACTTTTTAGAGAAGTTGACAGCAGTCAACTGTCAAATTGTCAATTTAACATCATATTCGTAATCAGCGGCCTCGAAAACCCTTACAAACATGTGTCACTTATTTATACTTATTGTTGCAAGTTAGAAAACTTAGATTATTTTTTCTATGTTTGGGGAGTTTGTTATTAATTTATATAAACAATTATTAAAAAAAAAATTTCATTACTGGTATGTTTTTTATTTAGATACTGTGATTCACGGTAAAGAAAATAAGCCTAACTTGATTAAAAAATATTAATATTTAAAAAAGTTACAAGGGTTTCTCTAAGTTAAACTTTAACTGCTGTTTTCTTAAAAACTTGTTTTCGCACGTAAGGTTCCTTTTCACTGTCCAGGTCACATATGGATAAATATAATTATTATTAAATATACCGCCCCTTAATTAATGTAATTATTATAGAAACTTTTCTTTTCTTTTAACAACTAACAAACATTACACTTTTAGGTAATTTGTAAATTAAGGAAAATTATAAGAAATAATTTCCCGGGAAGTATTTTCGAAAAATTTCTAGTGGAAGCTTATTGCAACAAATTAAACAAACTAAATTTTTTGCAAAATAGCTTAGAAAGTTAATCGTGCAAGCTTACGGAAAGCTTTCGACAAACATTCAACAATTTTTTACAGGCACATCCAAAGTTCTCATTCATCGCCCATTAGTTCCCTAGGTCAATAATTTGCACTTTATTACCCTAGGGCAATAATGTTCCTTTTATTAACACAATATTGAGCTTAAATTACTTTCGAAACCAGAATTAGTAAAAATGTTTTCTAATTTGAATTAGTGACTGACTTTCTGCTTTTGAATTAATAAATTTTACTAATAGAAATTAGTAGAAATTACTATTTATTTGGAATTATTAGGAAATTATTAGGAAAATTCACTTAACTATTATTTAGATTTTTATTTTGTAACAGAAAGCAATCTATAAATAAACTATTTAAGAAGAATTCGAATGTTGTTTATAATATAATTTTTATCTATATTGTAATAGTGAAATTCCAAAACATTATTCTAATATAATATCATGATTATTATATTATAACAATGATAAATGAATTTATATTAACTCAACTGCACAGTAGCGAAATATCTCTGAAAATTACTCAAGCTGTGAAAATTGCGAGTGAAAATTAATGATGGTTAAAGAGTCGAATTGGATCTGGTTGCCAAAATTTGCACGAAATTACCGCTTCCTTTGAATCATAATGACGTGCTGATGGCTTTTGGCGACCATTAGCTTTAAAGCTACCGGTAATTATTTACAGATACTAAATCATCATGGAAAATTAAACGCAATTTAGACTTATATACATTGATTTTATAGAATGAATCATCATTATTGCTTTTGTTGTCTTTAATCAAACTTAAAATTTTTACTATTGTGCTGATTAAAACATTATCTTTATATAAGTATAGGTATTTATGATCATGATCATGAACAATCTCAGATCTGATTGAACTTTATCCTTTTAATATTTAATAGTTTTGGAAATTGTTTTCAAATTATTTTGTCTCGTCTTCCAAAATTGAACAATGATCAATGATCAATCACATAAGTAGTCTGCCACTTAAAAATTTAGAGTCGTTATGTTATTGCTAAAATTTTTGAAAACAATGCAGATTTTATTTAAAGATATCATAAGCTAGTAAATCTACATTTTTCCAAACATTTTAACAATAACCACTCAAAATTTTCAAGTGTCTGACTTGAATATTGTTATCAAAAAATTGGAAATTGAATGTTTCCTCTTTTTTGATAAATAATCTTCAAAAAATACACAGGTGCGTTTATTATAAACAAAAATTGCATATAGAATTACAAGATTGTTATTCTTTAAATATTGATCAATTTGATGATAAAAAATCTGAGAAATTCAATCTTTCCTTTTGAATTTAAATGATTAACTTTGACTTAATTTGTTCTTAATTTGTTTGATAATTTTCTATTTATTAATAATTAATAATGTCCGTGGGGGTTAAGATTGTTTTTATTATTTATTCTTTTTATCCTTTTAGGCCACGAATCCCAAAGATGTATAGGCGCATTGCGCCTGCTTCTCTCACTGATTTTTATTTTGACTATCACTTTGACCATCGCAGTCAAAATCAAAGTCAAAGTAAACGTCAGTGAAAATGAATGTCAACGTCAAAATTGAATCAAAAATGAAAGTAAAACTACAAAATTGAACCCAAGTGTTTTATGTATATAAATATCTAGTGTTTTAACATTATGTAATCTTTTAATTATTGATAATTTAATGATTTAGAAATTTAGAATTTGATGCTTACTCTTCAATTCCAAAATGATAATTAAAAAAGTACAACACAGGCGTTTATTATAAATAATTAGCAAGATTTTTTACATCGTGAACCTATTAATCATTATTGTATAGAATGATGAATAATAATCCATAGTAATTTTACATCAACAATCGTTGGTCCAGAATTTTTACATCATTGATCCTTTAATCGTTGATCAATCTGATGATGAGAAATTTAATAGAATTCCACACTTCCCCTTCGATTACAAACAAATAATCGTCACATGGAAAGAATACAGCACTATATTTATCATCAATGACTATATCCATAATTCAAGCATCGTGATCCCTTAATCGTCGATCAATTTTGATCATCAAGAACTGTGTACAGCAGGGAGGGGGTGGACGCTTGATTGGGGGTGAAAAATAAAAAAAGTGAAGTTTATACAGTAGAATAGCCGAGATCGATTGAACCAGCAGCTAATTCGCCAACGATCGAGGGGGATCGGTGTCGCGAGCTCATCCGCTCGTACGTTCGATTGGCAGGCGGGGCGGTAGGCCAGCAATTACCTAAATGGTCGGGTAAACAATATCTGTGCGCGGAGTTAAGAGCACAGTAGCTGTGGCAGCAGTAACAGCAGTTCATACTCCCCCCACCCCACTCTCTCCTTCTGCTTCAATGTAGAAGTGACTAAATACCAATACCAACTCAATATAATGGTTGGCAACACTGCCTCGTCGTCACTCACACACGAGTGAATATTCTCCACCACCAATGTCAAGACACCATCACCATCAAAGCATCCAAGGAGCATCTATTGAGAAGGAAGCGCCCACTCT
Source organism: Leptopilina heterotoma (assembly GCF_015476425.1). NCBI lineage: Eukaryota > Metazoa > Arthropoda > Insecta > Hymenoptera > Figitidae > Leptopilina > Leptopilina heterotoma. The sequence continues at coordinate 358,605 of NW_025111004.1, forward strand.
TCCGTCGCAGTGGTATAGCGGCGGTGGCTAAATCAAAGACAAACCACTTTAGCCAGTCCGATCTAGCGGGGAAGTTGTGTGTACATACCCAAGTATCTGGCGAAAGCGCGCGTGGGGGACAATCTCCCTCCCCCCTCTCTCCTTTCAATCGTTTTTGTATATATAGACACAATTTTACCATGATGGTATTCGTGAATGAACCAATGTCGTTGTGCTTTAGAGTGAGAGAGCACACGCAAAAGCGTTCAACGTAATCACGCACAACCATCAAAACCCACCACTGATACAAGCTCAGCTTTTGTACGATGCAACCCTCCGCATTTGCCTTAACTCCCATTGGCCGACGGTCGAGCTTTCTGGTAACCGTTCGAATCAGTTTCGCCACGCCCACGCCTCTAGAGGGAACAACCCCCTTTTTGGCTTTACTCTTCACTCTAATAATACCACCTATTCTGCCACCATGACTCTATAGAACCACTATAGACACCCTACGTACTAGTCACAGTCAAGACTCGCACGCCAAAAATCCAAATCATCAACGCGAAAACTACACCCCCACCCCCCTCTAATTTACTTAATTTTTGTGTTTGTGATTTTTTTTCTGGTGATTGTGAATAATCATTGAAATCTTGGATTAAGTGTCTTGTATTTGAAATCGTGTATTTAGATGATTAAAGTGACAGAATGTGTTGTTTCGAAGTATCACGTGACAGTTGATCATCATGTGGCATGCGGTCAGATAAAGAGCACTACCTCCGGGGATGTGGAGGATGCAAGAGGGTAGAACAATGTCACCTCTCGGACCGATTCTCGGTGAGGAGGTTGGAGTTCCTCTTCAGGATAGACGACACGTGTTACTTCAAGTCAGGACAGCTGATCCATTCTTTCGCTACGATCATTTACGATCAGAGCAAACAACATCGCCCCATCTTGCCGAGGACATTATCGATAATGATGGCGAGACGAAGATAAAGCAAAAAATTGAAAAAAACGAGGACGAAAATGAAAATGGTATTATCAGTGGTGATAGGCAAACAGAAAGAATCAGTGATAATCATTGTATTAGTAATAATAGAATTAAACGAATCACGTCGAAAAGTGAAGAGGACGATGATGAGGATATGGATGATGATGATGAGGAATTGGAGAAAAGAAATGGATCATTTCATGATGATGAAGATGATGATGAGGATGTGGAGGTTGATGTGTGTCGCGATGGTGACGAGAGTAATCCAAGTAGTCCCGTTGATTTGACTGCACCTTCAAGATGTTCCGATCAATTTTTACATCATCCATTTGCAACTCGTGGATTACATTCGTTTAATTGTCTTCAAAATGGTGCGAGTGGAATTGGTGTGAGTGGACAGGGGGGTCATTCGGTTTTTCTATCTGGACACGCGTCAAATGTCTCGACGACACTTGTCACTGTTTGTAGTGCCAGTAATGTTACGGAGACAAATGGACCTAGTGGTGGTAATATTATCACAACAACAACAACTTCTAGTTCTGTGCAATCAAATAAACGAGGACTTGCATTCTCAGTAGAGAATATTCTCGATCCAAATAAATTCACCGGCGGCCGCGTTATACACGGTCGTATTCAACATCGTCGACGGCGACGTGCCGGTAGCGTTCAAGAAGGTAATATTTTCATTACCGAATTTTTATATGAAAAATCACTAAAATTTCGAGAAACAAAAATATTTTAGTTGCAAAGTTGGAAATATTTTTATTAGTTTTAATAATTTTTTATTTTTATAAATAAAATATTAAAGTATACATTCATTATTGCATTGACATTCCTGGAATGTTCCACAGGAACAGTCGGAATATTTAATTAAAATTCCTGGAACTTTCCATTCTAAATCTGGGAATTTTGAAAATTATATTCCAGACACATTTTAAGAATATTAAAAATTCTGAACTTTAGAATTATATCTTAATAAGAACGCACCAACAGCATGGAGTATTTCATTCACATTCGAGAAATATTCCCTTGGGACATTGGGATTATTATATCCACATTTTTGTAATATTAAAATGTCCGAGCTTTGGAATATTCTTTTGAAAAAATGTAGTAATATTCCACTGAAATATAGTAGAAATATTTCATTGGAATATTATAGGAATATTCCTTTTAATTAATACTTTTTAAATTTATAACTTTTTGAGTTCAAAATAAAAAAAATTGATAAAATCATGTCAATTTCAAAATCAATGAATTATTTCAATATCACAAAAATTATTTATATTCTAACCAATACTGCTAATAAAAAAACTTTATTTTTACCAATCTTTAATGAAATATTCTGACAATATTTTGATGGTACATTCCCTTATTATTCCAAAAAAATATTAAAAGGTCGGACATTTTAATATTTCTAAAATATGGATTTTAGAGGTATTTTAGAGGAATTTAGAGTTTAGAATTTAGAGAAATCCTGTAGGAATATTCACAAAATTTTTCAATGGAATATTCCAGGAATGTGAATGTAATATTTCGTGCTGTTGGTTTTGTTTCTTAAGCAAACTTTATAGATAATAGTAGCAAACTCAATAAAGAACTCTATATATAGAGTTTTTTTTGCATGAAATATTCTATACACATTCCTCGAATACGCCAGTTGTACAATGTAAATATTCCCTTTGGATTATTCTGTTGGAACATTGGAAATATTTCACCAGAACGTTGCTAAAACTGATCATTGGAATATTAGGAAAGTTCTAATGGAACATTAAGAATATTCGAAAAATTGTAAATATTCAGAAAATTGGAAATATTCCACTTGAATAATGAGAACAATTCTCAGGAACATTCCATCCGTCTTCTTTAAATATTAATTTGTCCTATATTTGGAACATTTATTTGGAATATTGTAAAAATATTCCATGGAAACCTTTACAATGTTTCATTGAAACTTTTGGAAAGGTTTTATTAAAACACTGGGAATATTTCATAGGAATATTTCATCCACATTCCTAAAATATCAAAACATCCCAAATGTCGAACAATGATTTGGAAAATTGTAAGAATATTTCACGGAAACCTTCGGAATTTTTAAAGTATATGCGTATTTCATTGGACCATTGGTAATATTTCATGGGAATATTCCATCAATATTCGTTAAATGTGAATTCATATAATATTTGTAGTGTTTATTTAGAATAATATACATAAAATTTACGAATGTTCCAATGAATCTTTGAAAATATTCCATTGAACAGTTAGGAACGTTTCTTTGCAATATTTCATTGAATATTAATTTTTTTTTAAATTTAGAACATTTATTTAGAATAGTCTAGGAACATTCTATGGGAATTTTGGAAATATTTCATTGAAACTACGGAAAGATTTCATTGAAACTTAAGAAATAGTTCATTGAAATTTTGGAAATATTTCATTTCATTATTGAGAGCATTTCTTATTAGTATTCTATTCATATTCCTGGAATATCAAAACGTCTAAAAGTAATATTTATTTAAAATAATATTCCACGGGAACCTTGCGAATGTTCCATTGGAACTTTTAAAATATATATTTTTTTAACATCCCGTGTGGAAAAGCCCCCTGCGTGGCCCTCGCGTTTGCCCTCATCTTTGCCCTCGACTTACCCTCGACTTTATTTTTCAAAATTAAGTTAATAAATTAATTGTTTATTAATCAAAAACAAGTTTAACTATTAATAAATAACAATGTTATTTAACGATTTTTACTTCTTTTAATTAAATCGTGACCAAAAAAAAAAAAAATTTGACTCACGCGGGAATAGAACCTACGACCTACGGACTACTAGACAAACGCTCTAACCACTGTGCTAAGGGACCTACTTGAAAATTATTGCTTTATTGTAGGTGACTAGCTGACTTGCTTTTGATGATTCAATAAAACATTGTTGACACTAATACACCATAACAAGAAAGGTGTTTTTAATTGTTTAAAATAATTATTATCATTAATTTTTGTTATGTAAAAAAATATTTTTTGTTTGGACTTAGAAATTTTTGCAAGTCAATGATGTGGGCGATCCATGCGGGCCCCTCGCGAGGGCCCTCAAGGATTTGCCCCTATGTGAGTTCAATATTTTCGAAAAAATGTAAATAATCTGATGTTAAATATGTGTTTTTCATTGTTTATAATCATTATAAAATATAAACATTAATTTTAAAGTAATAAAAAATTATTTGAAGTTTGGACTTAGAAATTTTTGCAAGTCAATGATGTGGGCAATCCATGCAGGCCCCCTGTGTGGCCCTCATGGATTTGCCCACATGGATCAGCCCTCGTCGGGGGCCCTCACGTCGTGTGGGCTTGATGGGGGCTTTTTCCACACAGGATTAGAAATATTTTTTAGAAATTTTTCATCCATATTTCTGAAGTGTCAAAACGTCTAAAATTAGGAATACTTATTTTAAATAATATATAATTATTCTATAAGAATATTGTGAAAAATTCGAATGGAATATTATCAAATAATTAATATTGAAAATTTTACATTTAGGGCCAGTTTCACCAACTCCGATAAAAAGTTAATCAATGATTAAAGTCATTTTAACCGCCTATGATTGGTCGGTTAAGGATTTAATCATTGATTAACTTTTAATCGGAATTGGTGAAACTGGCCCATAGCCTCATAACTTTTTTATTTCAAAATAAATTGTTAGTTAATTAATACCGAACTAATTATTTCTCAATAGCACGAAATATTCCGAATGAGATTCTTAAAATATTACTTTGGATCATTACGAATATTCTAAAGGAATATGCCTACTACATTATTCCTTTAATATTCCAATAAAATATTCCTATTATATTTCAATGAAATAGTTCTACGTTAATCTAAAAGAACATTCCAAAGGTCGGACATTTTAATATTTGTAAAATGTTGATGGAATATTCCTGGGATGTGAATAAATATTTCGTGTTATTAGGGAAATTATCCATAAACTACAAAAAAATAATGATTTCTCATTTATTTAAAAAACAAATTTTTTTTGAAATTAAATGAAACGAGTATACACAAATAATTACTTATTGTGAAAATGAAAAAACATTATTATTAGATTTTTTCTCACTATTTTTAACTTTTTTTCTAATATATATTTAGAACTTAGTGCAACTATTTCGTAATTGTATAAAGATTACGAGAATGTTCATTCAAAAAATGATGTTTAAAACTCGTTAACTATTGATTTATTGAACCGTTATATTTAGCTTAAAAAACTATAACCGGTTCTTTGATCGGAATCTTCAATTAAATGTATTTTTTTTTTCTAAATTTCAATCAATAGTTCTAATTTCTAATAATTAAGTTCAAATGGAGATGAAATAATATTAATTAAAGCACGGATTAAAATTTCTGTAAATTGAAAATACTGGAAATAGATTTTTTTTAATGACAGAGGCAGCAATTCTGTTATTTGTGCTTTTGATTGCAAAATATTTTATTTCTGTTAAAAAAAGCTTTTTAAATGATAGAAATCGATTGCAAATTCCAATTAAATTCTGTCTGTTGTGATTAAAACAATTTTTATGTTTTTGTCAATTGACGAAACAATGTTCTTACAATGTTTTTTATTTGAAAAAAAATTACCAAATTTATCGTCAACATTGAAGGGGTAAAAAGTGTTTTTAAAAAAACGAATCTAATATTTTTTTGAATTACTTCTTCAAATAAATAAATAATTAAATTAGTTTCATTAATTTTAACAATTTTGGTCTATTTTTAAATATTAAATTTATTTTGATTCATTTCTATATGGGTAGTTCTACAAACGAGAGAATACATTATGTCCAAGGTTATTTTTTACATTAATTTTGAAAAAAATAAAATTATTTTCAATGGAAACTGTAGTGCTTAATGATTACTATTATGCCACAAAACGTTACCCGGTTTCAAAAAATATTTTTTGCAAAAAATAAGCATTCAAGTGCTAAATTCTCAGTTTCCTGGCATGTCCCAATGTGAAAATGAAAGTTAATAAATTATATAAATATTATTTTTAAGCGATTAAATGAAAATTTACACTTGGATAATAATTTCAAATAGTTGTACTTTACAAAGATTAAAATAATTGTTACATTACTGGATATTTTATTTAAAAGACATTATCTTGAATTATGTCCATCGAATTAATTCTCAGTTTCCTGGCATCATAAAAAACGTTAAAAATATTAAGAATTTTTATTCCGATTAATTCAATATTTTTCACAGTGCTTAGTAAAGGTTAACTAAATATGATATCACTTGCATTTTACTTAACTTGCAGTTCAATTAACTAAAATTGTGTACTTTGTGACCGAAATGGCCATTTGGTCAGACAAATTCTCAGTTTCCTGGCACGTATTTTAAAAAAAAATATTTTATGTTTTTATACTTTTGTTGTTCTAGGTGTCGTAGAACCTTATTCCCTGTTGACCAGTATTCCGAATTTTGTTATTAAGCCTTGTTTTTCAATTTTTTAGACGAAAAATGACCAAATTCTCAGTTTCCTGGTTCTCAGTTTCCTGGCACTTTCTGACAGAATTCACATGTGCTTAAGATGTAAAATTTACAATTTTTATTTTTTTGACTGGCCACTTTTAGGTAACTTTGATAATATTTTTAACTTGAATTTAACCTACTTTTTAAAACCTGAACGTAAAAAAAATATTGTGCCAAAATTTTCTTTATTTTCGTCCTTCGTTTGTAGAACTACCCATATGTTATTATTATTAAACAAATAATTTAAAAATTAATTTCCAATAAAGCTATATTGTTTACGAAAATAATTACAAAAATTACATTCGTGGATAGGCAAAAAATGAAAATAACGAAAAGGGAAATTTTCATTTATAATTTTTAATTAATAATAATTAATTAATTAATTAGTCAATAATGTACTAAAGGGCAGTTTACTTTTGCTATCGGCTTGTTTTTACTGTTATGATAAATAAGGAAATTATAACTAAATAAAAATCAAACTTTAATCCTTTAAAGATAATTGGTTAAAATAATTACTAATAATTGAGTAATAATAATTAGTCAAATATAAATAAATTAAAAATAGAGAAATTAAAAAAAAATTAAATTAATTTTTAACTATTGATTTAAATATTTCCTTACAATTAAAAAGAAATTAAACAATTAATTTAAATTCATAATTTTAATAAATTATTGTTATAAATATTTACTAATTTTATGTCTAATTAAATATTACTCTTGTAAATTGAAACTGAATTTCAAATAAAAAATTTTCGATTACCCAAATTTTGAGAGTTTAATTTTATCATCGCGACCTCACACAAAGTTTTTATTTGTCATAATAAATTTAACAAATACAGTGTAAAAAGAACGGAGATTATGAGTTTTCGACAGTCATCTAATAAATCTTACAAGACTGTCTGCTTAAAAAAACGATCCTGTATTGCCATGAAAAACAGGTATATTTCTGTCATTTCGTTGTAATTTGCTTATTTCCGACGGCTAATTTGCTTCTCATTTTATGATCCACATTCTCCGTTTATAAATAAAGTAAAACGTTAATAAAAATATTTTCAGTCTAAATATAATATTTTGACATGTATACAATTCTTAATAATATGAAAATTATTATTTTCGCAATCGTTATTATTATTTATCATTTTTTCTATTTATTCCATTTAACTCTTATTATAATTTCTGCTCAAATAATAATTTGTGTTTATAATTTACAAAATTTGATTAATTTCAGCAATAAATTGTTAATTATTTGTATCCTTTTATTACTCTATTTTATTTATTATAATATTCTCAATTATCGTTTTCAAAATGAATTGTTATTTATAAATTATATTTTCATATCAATTGTCAATAGAAAATTTTATGTATTAAACAAATTATTATCATAATAAATAACCGGTACTGTAATCATTACAAAATAAATAAAATAATACAAATAGAGAAATAATAAAATACTAAAATGATATTGTAATAATAACAGTATGATAATTAGTATATTAAGCAACAAGGGAAGAAAGGTAGCCATTTCATTACGGTGATTTTTGTGTCACGAACAGCTGTTATTTTTGTCCTAGGGTAAAAATGAACGCCATTTTCATTCGGTCGAACAAATAAATGACTTTACGCCCTGTCGTCAGCTATCTAAAAGTGTTATTTTTGTGCATGTGGGATAAAAAATAATTTTAATTTTAAATATATTTTATATATTTATTTATTTATTTATTTATTTAGTAATGTAAACGGGCTTATATTATTCTAGGGATCGATTATACAATTTCATTTCTATTTTGACTTTCATTTTTCCTTTCACTTTGAAAAATTTTTATTTATGCTTTCATTTTCACTTTTACTTTGAGTGATTTTTATTTTCACTTTCATTTTCACTTTCGCTTTTGACAAATTTTTATTGTTACTTTTTATCAAAGTGAAAATGAAAGTGAAAGCAAAAATAAAAATGTATTAAGCTGAAAGTGAAAGTGAAAGTACAAATAATAACGTAACAAAACGAAAATAAGGATGAAAATAAAAATCGATCAAAGTGAAAGTGAAAATGAAAGTGAAAATAAAAGTCAAAGTAAAAATGAAATTTCATAATCGACCCCCTGCAAAAAAATGTCTCAAATTGTTTTTTTATTTAAAAAGTTCCCTACTGCGGAAATAGTTTTATTTCGTCATTTATTTTTTGGTCTTTTTTGTAAACAAAAAAAAAACAACTGAAAAAGAAAGAAAACTTCCTCATTCTAAAAATAAGCGAACAAAAAAAATTCACTTCCTCGCAAATTTTAAGAGCAGAAGTGTATAGTTATTTGTGAAAGGCAGGATACGAGGAAAAGGACAACTAAAGTGTTGATGTAGGCGGATCTTTAAGAAACGGAAAGACGTAAGTCTTCTTTTCGAATGATGACAGTGTCTCGAGTTGTGTTAGATATTTTCGCAACTTCGTAAACTGTGCATCTTTATGACATCCGCAAAATTATTATCTCATTCTTAAAATTATATGCATTTAAGCATTTAAGATTTTAGAAACATAATCAACATCTCCGAAATTATACAAACATGAAATAAAATAATACTTGAACGAAAATAAAAATTTTATTTAAAAATTTGAGCAAATAATTTATAATTTAATTTATTTTTAATTAAAATGTTAATTAACTCCGATAGAAAAAAACGAAGTAATGATAAATAAATTCTGATGAATATAATTTACAGAATTTATGTAAATTTTTATTTATTGATTTAGTTACTCAAGGATAATTTAAGTAATTGAATAAAATAAAATTTTATTTATTAAGACATCCATTTAACTAAAATTTTCTTAGTGCGAAATGATAGATTGCTTCCGTTCGTCAACTACGAAATAACTTAATAAAGCGAATAACATACAAGACTTTTCATCGCGAAATTATCTTCAAGTGAAATTAACATGTTAACTTTTGGAACGATTTATTTTCTTTTTCTTTTTTGAAGATTGCTTGTCCGTTTTAATAGCGCTCGTTTAAAAACACTTATAACTACACTATATTCCTAAAAAGAGCCATCTGGCATTTATAATACTGGGCATGCGTTCTCAATTCCAAAAGAACCGTGAACACTCAGTATCTTCCTAATGACGGGATACACTGTTGACAAGTAAATCTCTAATATGATCGCCTCTCAACAAAAACCCACCGAGAACAGATGAAATATTGCACTCATTCCACGAACATTAATACCACTTAATTTCGGTGTTCTTCTTCAAAATTTCATTCTATCCCTCCTTCACTCTCATTTCCATCATTGTTTCCTAATAGCCAAGTGGGAAATTTTCCAAATCACTGACAGTCGAAATTTTTAAGGAAATTTTGTCGCCAATATTTTCCCATGTCAATGCCTAGTTTGAAATTTCAATACTGGTCCAATATTGGTCCAAGATTTAAAAAGACCTTTCTAACTAAGAGTGAACTATTTTACTGTTTTACTATTACCCAAGTGCGAAATGCCAAGACTGCAAAAACGGCCCATCATTGGTGCAGTAATGTCTGCCGAGAATTGGCAGTAGTTACTGGGCCATTATTGGTAACCAAAACGTCCCATTACTGGGCCAATGATGGTGCCGATGGTCAGAATTTCAAATTTTTTAAGACTGGGCCAGCTCTCGGCCCAATAACGGCACATTCATGGCAAAGTTTATCAATGTTTAATGTCAAAAGACAATTGCCAGTGATGTGCCGACCATCGGCCCAGTAATGGCTCATTATTGGCACTTTAATGGCAAAAAATTTGTATCGTTCATGGCAAATTATAATTACCAGTATTGGGGAGTAGCTTGGCTCAGTAACGGCATAATATTGGCAAAGTTGATCAATCTTTAATGGCAAAATTCAATTGCCAGTGATGTCACGAAGATCGGCCCATTAATGGCACATTAGTGGCACTTTAATGGCAAACATTTTGTATCTTTGATGGCAAATTATAATTGCCAGTATTGGGGCGTAGCTTGGCCCAATAACGGCACGTTATTGTCAAAGTTGATCAATCTTTAATAGGAAAATTCAATTGCCAGTGATGTGACGAAGATCGGCCCATTAAAGGCACATTAATGCCATTTTAATTTGGTATAATTTTTTATAAGAATTGAAATTTAAGAAACATTCAGGTATTCAATAAATTATTTATTTTGTATTTAAATAATTGAATAAGCTTGAAAAGGATTCAAATTAAAATATTTGAAACTTTGAATTTTCTATATTTTTAACTGTCAATTTTAAAGAATTAATTTTTTTGAAAAAGTTTAATTAAGTATTAATTTAAAAAAGAAGTTATTAATGTTTTCATATAATTTTACAATTAAAGAAATTCGTAAATAAATGTTACAGAAACCTTTTTTTGAGTAAAATTTTTCCTTTATTATCTAAAAATTAAGAAATTTTCAATTTCACTTTCAATTAATATTTGCAATTGACAAATAGAATTTATAAACATTTTTTTCCTTCATTTTTTAAAAATCTTTGAATTTTTCTTAAAGCAATTGTAATTAAGAAATAGAAATGATGCAAATTATTTCCTTAAGAAAATTTATTGAATAAATGAATGTTTTTTAAAATTTAATTCTCATAATTCAATTTTAAGAAACATTTAGTTATTCAATAAATTATTTATTTTTGCATTTAAATAATTAAATTCTCGTAGAATTTTGTAGTAAAAATTGATTTCAAAATGGATTCTAGTGAAATTTTCAGATAATAATTAAATATTAAAAATATACCATGAATTATGATATTAAAATTTTTTTAAATTCAATCGCCAATGATGTGACAAAGATTGGCCCATTAAAGGCACATTAATGGCACTTTAATGGCAAAAATTTTGTATCTTTAATGGCAAAATATAATTGCCAGAATTGGGGCGTTGCTTGGCCCAATAATGGCACATTCACGACAAAGTTGATCAATCTTTAATGGTAAAAGACAACTGCCAGTGTTGTGACGAAGATCGGCTCATTATTGGCACTTTAATGGCAAAAAATTTGTATCTTTCATGGCAAATTATAATTGACAGTATTGGGGCGTAGCTCGGCCGAATAATGGCACAGTATTGGCCAGTGTAGTGTAGCTTATAAGAACCCTTTTGCTTCCTCGACTTCAAGTCAGAGTAGCAGAGTGGTCAGAGTGTTAGGCTGTGGAGCGTCAGGTTCAGGTATCGATCCCCGCGAGAGGTAAGAATTTTTCAAATATTTGTAAGTTTGCGTTTAAATTAGGGAAATAAGCCGTATAAATGTTATAAATTAATTAGTTAATTGAATAAAAAAAAATTATTTTTATTTTTTTCTAATTTTGTCAACACTGGGGGAGTAATGGCAGCCAATATTGGGCCATTAATGTCTGCTGAGATCTGGCTGCCAATAATGGGCCATTAATGTCTGCCGAGATTTGGTGCCAATATTGGGACAGTAATGTCTGCCGAGATCTGGCTGCCGACGTCCAACCGCGGTTAACACCACAAGAGTCGGCGCAAAGTCGGGCCAATATTGTCTGCCAAGTCTCGATGCCAGCTTTGCCAATACTGGGCCAGTGTTGGGCCGCGTTGGTTTTCGCACTTGGGTTATTATTAAGTTGAAACTTATTTCTTAATAATAATTTAGTAAAACAGTCAAATTAATTAAGCAGTAAAAATATAACAATAAAAATAACAACAATAAAAATAATAATAATCAAAACAATAACAATAAAAACAAGTTGTAAATCCAAATGTTCATTACATGAACATTTTGCTTCGATCCTCTTTACGATCAGCAAAAAAAAGTTTGCTTCCTCGTGGAGGAAGCATTAACGACAAGTATATTTAATTTTTAAATCATTTTTAATACAATTTAACATTTATAAAATAAAGTTCATTCGTCTTAATAGAAAGAATAAAATTTTCTTATACAGTACTATGAATCTAAATAAACAAAAAAATTTTTAGTAAAAAAGTGAATTTTTCAACTTTAATTGTAATTAATTCTATAATTTTCAATATAATATAAAATTTATATATACATCAATCGATTCGTCTTGATACAAAGAATAAGACTTTTGATTTATTTTTCAACAGATAATAACATTTTATTGTACAGTAACATGATTTTTAAGAAAAAATGAATTTTTATTAAAAGTGCAAATTTCTTGTCTATAATTGGCTTTAATACTATAAATTTAAATACAATACGTATACATAATATATACCAATCGATCTGTCTTGGTGCAAAAAATAAGATTTTAGAAATAAATGAGTAAGATTTTCTTATACAACAACATAATTTTGCGGAAAGAACGCATTTTTTGATAAAAATGCGAATTTTTCAGCTTTAATTGTGATTAACTCTATAAATTCTCATACAATTTATACTTTGTATAGACCAATCGATTCGTCTTGATGCAAAGAATAAGATTTTATTATATATTAACTTGAATAACCAACTTCAAAAAATTTTTTTTTAGGATTTTTCAAAGTCCATCAATCCATTTTGAGATATTTTTATGATAAATATACTTAATGTGTCTTATACAACATAGTCCTATATAGAAGAAAATTTGTTTAAAAAATTTTTTTTAATTTTGTAAATTAAACGACTACAAAGCTTTCTCCACGAGGAAGCAAAATAACAAAAATAATAATAAATAGCAGGGACTTTCACGAAAAATTCGTGTCGTGCCCGTGCCGTGCCTTGGCACGACACGAAGTACGATTTGTAATTCGTGCCGTGCCAAGGCACGACACAAAGTTCGCTTGGTAATTCGTGCCGTGCCTAGGCACGACACGAAGTTTGCTTGGTAAATCGTGCCCGTGCCAAGGCACGACACAAAGTTCGCTTGGTAATTCGTGCCGTGCCTAGGCACGACACGAAGTTTGCTTGGTAAATCGTGCCCGTGCCAAGGCACGACACGAATTACACTTACTAAATCGTGTCGTGCCTTAAATATTGCTTTTGAGATTCTACACAATATTCCATGCGTGCCTTTAAATCGTGCCTTGGCACAACACATTTCAAAAATTTTTATTTGTGTCGTGCCTTGGCACGGCACGAATTACCAAACGTACTTTGTGCCGTGCCTAGGCACGGCACGAATTACCAAGCGTTATTCGTGTCGTGCCAAGGCACGGCACGAATTACAAAACGTTTTTCGTGTCGTGCCAAGGCACGGCACGGGCACGACACGAATTTTCGTTTTTTTTCGTGTCCGTGTCGGTCCCTGATAAATAGGTACTTGTCTGTATAAGATTAAAGTAGTTGAATATTATTATTACTTTTACCAATAAGATAAAACCAATATTCTGGCCCAAGATTTAAAAAACCAGTTGCAACTAAAATAAAATTAATTATTTTAATAATAATTAATAACAAAAATAATTATCATTAATTTCACTTTTCAATTATACTATTTGTATATATAGTTATTTTTATTTTTATTACTATTATTTTTATTATTATTTTTGTTTCTAAGATCGTGCCAATGCGTTGACCTAAAGTTCACATATCCAGTTACAACTAAAAAAAATTTACCATTCTAATAATATTAATGAAAACAATAATAATTATTAGTAACTATTACTTATGTACTTTTTACATTATTATTGTTGTTTAGTACTAAAATTGAACCAATTTTGCCCTAAGATTGGAAATATAAAAACCATTGCCAAACTTTGAATTTTATTGAATTTTAATTTAATTCAAAATAAATATTAATGAAAAACTATTTAGCCCAAAATTAATCATTATTATATTATGATTGTAACAATAAAGTATTATTGAGAATATATATCCACTTTAATTCGCTTATCGACGAGTTTTTCGCCATCTGCCGGATAGTTACATAATTATAAAGGCAGGAAATTAAAATTGAATAAAAACAAGAAAGTTCAATAGGGATAAAAATAATTCTCTGAGCAAATATTAATTTACTTTGTAATTAAAATTATTCAAATTAAAATCCAATTTAAGGCTTCACATTGGAAAATTGAAAATCTGGGCGCAATATTGGCCCAATCTTGGTAATGACCCAATAATGACAAATCTCAATTTTAAATGTAACATTCGATACTCATTTTTAATAGAGAAAAAGGATTTAACATTAAGTTAAATTAGAGAAAAAATATTTTACTCTTAATTCTTGTAGAGGAAAAAAAATTTGCCACTATAAATTGCATTAGAGAACAAAAAATCGGTACTGATTTCCAATAGAGAAATAAAATTTTATACTAAATTAAGGTAAAAGCACCGGTACTTGGACACTTTTAAAGTAGTAGCAAATTTAGCAACGATTTTTACAAAGATAATAAAGTTTTACTTGACAAAATTTTTATGCTTCGTTTGTATTATGATTAAAGGACTCAAATTAAAAGAAATTAGTCTAAATTTTTATTTTAGTTAAATATAAAATAATCTAGAAAATAAATAATTGCTTCTTTACCGTAATAGTTGGACATGCCATTTTAGGGGGTCCAGTAGTTGGACATGATAAGGACTAATAATTGTACATATAAGGAAATACGCATAATATTTATTTGCATATAATGTTTGTATTCGTATATTAGTTAATATTGTCAACTTTAAATTCATTATATATAGTAATATTAATGTTATCACTCGGTCGATAAATTAATAAAAACGATGAGATAGTCGATCACTCCAAGTCAGAATTTTTAAATTCATTTAGTTAGTCATTTTATATTAATTAATTTATTATTTAATTAGATTAATGCCTGTAAAGTTTTTGTTTTGGGTAGTTCTGACATTTAATTTTTTTGGATAAATTTTTGGCTTAGAAATTGAAAACTTGAATTATTTACAAAAGCTAATATTCAGAAAAGGTATATATTATTTTTTCATTTACATTGGAAGCAGTTTTAATTCTTTTTGTTACTGTCCATATCTATTGGTTCCATTTTTTTCAATGTCCAAGTACTGGAGCTTTTACCTTACAATAGAAAAAAATATTCGACATTATATTTTAGTAGAAGAAATGAGAAATATTTAACGTTGAATTCCAGTAGAGAACAAAATATTGACACCAAATTCCAGTGGGGAACAAAAATTTTACTCTAAATTCCAGTTGAGAAAAAATATCAACACTAATTTCCAGTAGAAAAACAAACTTTCCTTTGACTCTAAATTCCAGTGGAGAACAAAAAATTGACTAAATTCTACACGGAAAAAGTATCGGCACGTTAGATGTACAGGTTGTGTCAAATTTTCTTCTACATTTATTTTGCACGCCATCTGTGCCAGTTTGGAGTATCTGACGTGCATTATGTACGTCTGATATCTCGAAATGGCACCTTAGACGTGCAAAATGAAATGTACTGCTATTGACACTGTCCTCGGCGCATCTAATGTCCCGGAATTTTTTCCGTGTAGAAAAGAAAAATTTCACACTAAATTATAATGAAAAAAGAATTATTGAAACTAATTTCCAATAGGAAAAAATCTTTGATTTCAATAGAAAAAAAATATTTGACACTAAATTTCAGTAAAAAAGTGGAAAATATTTGTCTCTAAATTCCAGTGGAGAACAGAAAATTGACTCTAAATATCAGAGAAAGAAAAATTTAACACTAAATTCCAATGAACACAAAAAATGAACACTAATTTCTAATAAAGAAAGAAGCTTTGATTTCAAGACAAAAATATTTGACACTGAGTTTCAATAAAGAAAGTGGAAAATGTTTGTCCCTGAATTCCAGTGGAGAACAAAAAATTGACTCTAAATTCCAGAGGAAGAAAAATTTCACACTATTCCAATAAACAAAAAATTATTGACACTAATTTCCAATAAAGAAAGAATCGTATAGATTTCAAAAGAAAAAAATATTTGACTCTAAGTTTCAGTAAAGAAAAAATATTCAACACTAATTTCCAAAAGAGAAGAAAGATTTAAATTTTAAATAAAAAATAGAGAAGAAATATTTAACACTGAATTGTAATAGCGAAAATGAAGAAATTTTGACACTAATTTCCACAATAGGAAAATAATTCCAGTGGAAAGAAAAATTTTCTACACAAGATTCCAGTAGAAAAAAAAATATTCGACTCTAAATTCCAATAAAAAAAGAAGAAAATATTTTTAGTAAATAATAACTAAACGTTGAATAGACCTGACCCGTTATGAAAATACAATTAAGGATTGGAAAGGTCTCTGGGACGATAATACAAGAGGGGCGCTTGAGATTAAACGAAAATAAGATTTTGGTCGTCATAATAAGCGTGATCCGAAAAATATCCGAGACGACGACAACGTCGACGAGGAGGAGAGGCGACTGTCGGAGCGTGACGAATTGCCGAGCTAATCTGCGTTAACCAGTCTTTGAAGCCCATCATTTCACGTCCCTTTTATTCCCGTACGGGCCACCCTGCGTTGCTTTTTCCAAAACATTCGATGATAAAAAAAAGAAAAAAACCTTCTGTTCTTTTAACGCCCACGCGGGGAAATCAGGCCAAATCCATATAAAGCAATTGATTCCTGCCCCTCTCTTTTTCTTTATTTGCTCCCCAAGTCCGCAAAAATTTATTATCAACTAAATCGAAAATTGATTTCATCCTAATTCATGGAATTAGGATCCATCAATCTTATCCGATGGCCACAGCTTTTCCATTAAAAGTGCATCAGGCAGAAGATAAGGAGAATAAAAAAAGGAAGAAGAAGAAAAAGAAGAAGGAAAATAGAAGAAGAAAAAGAAGAAGAAGAAGAAGAAGGAAAAGTAGAAAAAGGAAAAATTAAAGAAGAAAAAGAAGAAGGAGAAGAAGAAGAAGAAGCGAATCACCGATTATATTTCGATTGCAAGTGCTAGTATTTTATTTTATTTTTTTAATACGCACAAGCCGAGAGAGGCGCCAAGTTTCAACGCGACGTTACCGAGAATAATATCGCATCGGTTGTTATGATAATCGTACGGCATCGCTTCGTATCAGGCCAAGCCGCCCAGAAAATTGGCTCTTCTGCATTACAATGACTTTCTCTCCCGCGTCTCTCTAAAATCCTCCCCCCTCGAGCGTTCATGCTTCACACTATGCTATATATTTATCCGCTAGATGTACATATATATGTATATAAGTGTTCGTGGGATTCAGCAACCCTCGAAATCTCGGCAGTGATTCCGCTTAGGCCAAACAACTTTTGACAGCGACAAAAAAATTTTAATCGCTAAATAATTCCTATTTTAATTGAAAAACAAAAAAAAATTCATCACTTGTAGAGCAGAAATGTTTGGATAAAGGGTTAGTTTTCGTGTTGACACATTTCAATGGTTATACACTGCAAAAATAATTGTCTTATTTGATATCTTAAAATAAGATGTAAGATGGAAAAATGGTATCTTACATCTTAAAATAAGATGTTTTCTAAAGTATCTTACTGATTTTTAAGATGTTTTATACGTCTTAGATATTTCTTCTATCTTAAAAAAGTAAGATACTTCTGTAAGTTTTTTAAAGTATCTTAAATTAAGATGTTTCTGTCTCAACAAGATGTTTAGCGATAGGATACTTGTAAATTGTAAGATGCGAAAAAAATTTAAGTTACTAAAAACTAAGATGCATAAAATGTCTTACATATAAGCCCATAGTTAACCTCAAAACTTTTTTCCCGAAAAATATGCTGAAAATGTGTATGAAGATGCTTTTAACATCTTAAATTAAGATATTTTAAATGACTAAAAAGTGACTACAATAACATCTTAGAAATGACTACCAAAACATCTTAAATAAGATACTTCTTTTTGCACACTGCAAATAAAAAAAATAAAAAAAAAAACATCTTATCAAATAAGACACTTATTTTTGCAGTGCAGTGTAACGATTTCAAACTAAAAACGAATTATTTTGTGATTGTAAACGGGTAATTCTCCAGATACTTAGATTCATTTTGCGTGTCCTCATGTTTTCCTTAATATTTGTAATGGGTCCAAAGTTAAAAAATTAATTAAAAAATTAATTTGTTTACAAAAAAAATTTTTTTAATAAAAATAGAATAGAATAGAAAAAAAATATTTTTGGCCGATTTTAAGAGGTCGACTAAAATCTCACGTGGAATTGCCCATAATTGTGTATATCACTTCGTATAAAGTGGCTCATTTCAGGTTAAACTTATTGAATAAACTATCAATTGTTTCCATTGTGTCAGTGAAAAATAAAACTATAAATTTTGTCAGTGATATTTAAATTAAAAAATTAATTATCATAATTTTTAAAATATTTTCTCCATTTCTATTATTTTAAAAAAGTTTATTTTTGTTAATCGAAAAACCTATTTGCTTTTATTAATTTTTTTTGCTTGATATGAAGTTGCCTTATATTTTGAAAAAACATCTACAAGAAATTTTAACCTCTTGCTTTTTTTACTTAGAATAAAAAATCGTTTTTAATAATAATATTACTGCAGGGTCAGTCCACTGACTTTCGTCTGAGAGTCGTTGCGACCATATTTTAAAAAAATTTAATTTTCATATATGTGAAACTCGATGATTTTCTGAGTTCATTAATTATAATATTATGTTACAAATTTTATTTCGTTTAATAATATTAATTATCAAAAGTAGGTGGTTCACGATGTGATTTCGTAACCTTAAATTTTTCAACTTTTTAAAAGACTCTTTATTATTCAAAAACTATTAAATATTAGGTGTTGGTACTTACCACAAATATAAATCTTTCCATTCTGCACGTACTAACGACCAAAATAAACTAAAAATTTTATTATTTGTGGACGAAAATTGATTTTAAAAATTTTTTTATTCAAAAAAATTACACTTTTTGTTTCACTTAATTACAACTTTTTTGTCAGACCTCTAAAAAATTTGGGGTTTTGCAAATATTTTTTTAAGAACATAATTTATCTTCTATTTAAATTTGACGAAGGTGTTTTTCTTCGTTCTTGAAATAATAATTAAAAAATTTGTGTTCAAAAAGTTTAATTAGTCGAAAGTCAGTGGACTGACCCTGCATGATTTAGGAACAGAAATGTTAAATATTTCAGAGCGTAATATTATTCTTTAGATCTTAAGAAATTAAATTTTTCTTTTTTTTATTTCCATAATTCCATAATTATTATAATTAATAATAAGAAGAAGGTAGATTTGTACTACACTGAAAAAATTCCTGTTTTAAGTGGATACCTCTTATTTTGAGGCATACTTTCCTCCCGAATGTGGCTCAAAAAACATCCTCTTATTTTAAAAGGATTATTCTTTTCTTGAAAGGATTCCTTTTAAAATGATAGTGAAGAGTAATATTCTTAATTTAAGAATAAAATTTAAGATGATTTAAGAAAAGGAATTTTCCCCTCAAAACAAGAAATAATTTTTTTCGATATAACTTAAATGTTAAATGTAAATGTAATTCGAATTTTTCTTCTTATTTGATGTTATTTATAAAGTTAAAATAGCTAAGTGGTTAGAAAACTTAAAAACTTTAATGTATAATGTAAAAATAATTCAGGTTCGATTCCGCATGGTTCTATTGTTTTTTTCCATGAAGTAAAATTATACATTCAGAAAATTGTTTCATACTTTCTATGAAATCGACTTTTATTACTTATTAAAATTATTCCCTGATTTTGAATTTTCACGAAATTGAATAAAATTTAAATTAAAGTGAAAATAAAGGGTTTCTCGCTTTTTTGGGGAAAAATAATTTAGAATAAATTGAAATATTATATTGTGATAACTTACATTATCGAAGAGACAGAACAGTCATCCTTTCTGTGTGATTGTATTGCTATTCGCTGTTTGTTGAAAATTTTAAAAAAATTGAATTCTCATCTAAAACAAAAAGAAAAAATACAAAACTATTAGTACTTTCTATTTTAAAAACATAAAATGAAATTTGTTTGAAATAAAAAAAATTCCCCCAAAAAATACCATTTTCTAAATTAAACGTAAAAAAGGCAAACATATAATTAAAATACTTAATTCGTAAAATAAACATAAAAAAATGTCATTCTAAAAAGTTAAGCTTTTTGTCAATTCACTATTTATTTTGTTTGGAAAATTATTTTTTATTATTGAAAAAAAGTAAATTTCACTGAGAAAATATTCTCTATTTAATGTGAGATTTAATGACAATATTATATCACTTCACGCTCTGTTTTTTCAATTTGTATCTCTTATCTGTATATATGTATATTGCTAAACGACTAATTAACAGGCATCTTCGATAACGAGAAGTTTTTTTTTTGTTTCCTTTGGGGAAAAGCCAGTGAAGCATGGAAAAGAAGTCTGATAATTTAGAAGCACGTGACCTTCTTCGTTATGTTCAATCACGTCACGACACAAGAGCAAGATTAATGACTCTAGACACTCGAAGCGATTCTGATGGATAAGAAAAATGTTTTGCCCGTGCAAAAGAAAAATCC
This sequence comes from Leptopilina heterotoma, assembly GCF_015476425.1. Taxonomy (NCBI): domain Eukaryota; kingdom Metazoa; phylum Arthropoda; class Insecta; order Hymenoptera; family Figitidae; genus Leptopilina; species Leptopilina heterotoma. Next base: position 379,453 of record NW_025111004.1, read on the forward strand.
TGGTGACAACCCATTAAAAATGGAGAAATATTACACTTATATAGAAGGCGTAAATTTCCTTGCCTATTACAATTTTTTTTTACTTTCTTCCAAGATTCTAATTTATTAGAATAAATTATTTCGTTGGAATTTCTTTTTGAAAATTTCTTTTATTCTCGATTTATCGATTCGTTATTATGTAGCACCAAATAAAAAATTAGTGATTCAACTAATTATTTAAGTAATTTAACAATTGTATAGTAAATTCAAAAATTGTTTGTTTATTTAACAAAATATTTTGTAGACTCAACATATTTATTTTTTTGGTTAATGAAACCATTCCTTTTGTTAATTCAATTATTTTTCCAACTTAGTATTTTTTTCTTTTTAACTTAATTATTTTTTTTGTTTTATTTATCCACTTATACGATTGATTCAACAACTTTGTTTAACTCAATTATTTTTTAGTCAACTCAATCATTTATTTAATTTAACCACTTATTTAGATAATTCAACAATTTATTTAGTAAACTCAACTTTTTTTTCAACTCAATTATTTTGTTAGTCAATCATTTATGTAGATAGTTTGAGCAATAATTTATTTGGTTAATTCAATCTATTATTTGGTTGAGTCAACATTTTGTTTCGCTATTTTCACAATTTATTTGGCTTAGACATCCAAAAGTATCTTTTCTTTGAAAGGTTTATGGAATTCTATCAAAAAGTTGTTTTTACGAAATGAATTTTTTGATTGGGTGAAAATAAAAATTTGGTTAGCTTGACAAAATTTCTACTCAAACATTTTGTTAATAAATTTTTAATGAATTAACTTATTTGATGAATGCAAATAATTCTTTTTATGAAATGGATTTTTTGGTTCGAATAAAACATTGGTTAGTTTATCCAAACTTTTTAGTCGACTGTAACCATTTATTTGGTGAATTTAACAAAAAATTGCTTTGTTGAGACTGACTTCTAAAAAAAACTAAAAAAAAAAATTGACCTAAATCTTTAATCAATTCTGTATGAAAATCCATTATTTGATCAATTCAATAAAAAATTATTTTTTTAAATTAACTTAGTCAACTTGATATTAAAATTCATTTAATTGATTAATTGAACGAAAAAATAATTTTTTTGATTGTTTCTTATAACTTTTTGGTTAACAGTATCAAATCTCTAAACAAACCAATAAATTTACTTTACTTTTATTATTAAAAGAATCTTTTGCATTCAATCAAATAAAAACTTTGGTCCATTTGACCAAACCTCGAATTTCCTATAATCAACCAATAAATTTTCATTAAATTACTCATTTATTTGATTACTTCTACAAAAAATTCTCCTATTTCGAAAATTTATTAATTTTAAACTTGAAAATTCTTTCATTTCAAAAAATGATTAACTTTAAATAAAAAAATAAAAATTCTTTCTCATCAAAAAGTGGTTCATTTTGAATTTGAAATTGTAATTTCCCTCATTTTCAATAAGAGAATTTTGGTTTCATACGGAAGTACTTCCTTTTTAAATCACACACACCCAGCCCCAAGCGAAACGCATTAAGAAACGAAATTCAATAAAGATTCAATTGCAGAACACGAAAAAAAGAGAAGAGGACAAAGAAAAAATCGCAGAGTGAGAAAATTGAATAGAAGGATATGTCAAGTAAATCAAGTGATATAATTAGATCGAGCTATCTTATGGAATAACCAACGGCATGAAATTGAATCTTGATTGCAAGTATCGTGTGTTATATCAAAACTGAAAAACTATACTGCTTTTTCTGCCACACGTACAGGGAGAAAAGAGAGAGAGAGAGAGAGATCATTGAACTGGAATCCGAATTAAAATTGGAATTGAGAAAATGATAACCGATACGATATCAAAAACCAAGTATATAGAAGGAAACAGTGCACCAGGGGGTGGAAAAAGGGAAGAAAGGGGGGAAAATGGAAAAAAATACCGAGAGAGTAGAGAAAGATAATACAGAATGGAAAAGGATTCAATTAGACACAATCAATCGGCGTCGAGCAGGTATATAGAATAGAGAAGGTCGGCTTGGCGGCCTGTATACGACGGGCAAGAACGATCGCGCGTTAACGAGATACAAATCCCATTACGGCGTAAACCTTCTCGATCCGTCGCCCCCTACGGACTGACAAACTCACCCCCTCGTCTCTCTCTGTCTCTCCCAAACCCAAAATCCCCTTATTCCTCACTCGTATGGGGTTACGGGCTATGGGCCACGAGCCACGCCAATTCGGATAAAGTCCCTTTTCTCTCTTTCTTTTCCTTCATCTCCTTCTCTCCTCTCTCTCTCTCTCTTCAACTCACCACTATTGCCCCGCGAGAACCACCCCCTTTACCCTTGTGCGAGCAACTCCCACGGGCTAGAGCCAGGGAATATCTGTCCCCGGGACATCTGCGCGTTGATTGAATCTCCAATATCCTCTCTCACCCATTGAATGAGAGAGAGAGAGAAAACGATTGTCCAACCGTTCATTCGGTTCGCATTGCTTCATACTGTTCGAATCTTTTATCGACTTGTACATAGAGAGAGGGACATACGCGAAACCAAGAATGTTTTATTAAATAAAAAGCAAAAAAGGAATTAATGAAAAACTAAAAAATTGTACATAAACAAAAAGAAAAAAAAATTTACAAGAGCGAGTTGCACTCGCAATGTTCCAAATGTTCAATTTACCCTGGATAGAAAATTTTATATCTCAACATGCTTTAATAGTTTTTTGGGTCGCTGATTTTAAATCTGGTATCAATTTTTCAAAATTCAAAATGTCGGATCCAATATGGCGGTCAAAGAAATTTAAGAAGTTGTGTTAAGCTTCTGGAAACATATTGGATCCGCCATTTTGGATTTTGAATATCTGATGACACATTTGAAATTAGCGACCCCGAAAATCCCCGAGTAACAATTTGCAAGCAAATCCAATTAATTAAAAAAATTTTCAAAAATTATCCTCCATATTGGATCTGCCATTTTGAATATTAAAAAACTGACATCGTATTCGTAATCAGCGACCCCGAAAATGTCTGAGTAACGATTTTCAAGCGAATCCGATGAATAAATTTTTTTTTTAAATATAGGCCATATTGGATCTGCCATTTTGAATTTTCAAAAACTGATACCAAATTCGTAATCAGCGACCCCAAAAACCCCCGAGTTATGAATTTCTTGCCAATCCGATAAATTTTTAAAAATTCTTTCGTCATATTAGAGACGCCATTTTGAATTTCAAAAAAAGGACATCATATTCGTAATCAACGATGCCAAAAACTCTCGAGTAACGAGTTTTAAGTAAATCTTATGAATTTTCAAAAAATTCGTCCGCAATATTGGATCCACTATTTTTAATTTTGAAAAACTGACATCAGATTCGTAATCCGCGACTACAAAACCATTCAGATACCTAGTGACAAAAAAATGTACATTTTTTTATTCGTAGATAAATGTATAAATTTATTAAAAAAGAAATTTCTTCCATTGCTATTTTAAAACCGCGATCTTAAAATTTTTTAAAGTACGGTATACATTAGTTTACATTAGTTTTCATATAGGTTAGCAGCTTATATTTTACCTTACAGTTTCCGAAAAAAATGTTTCTTTAACAAAATACTGTAAAAATTTCGTGATTTTAGTCGAAAAAATGCCCACAACTTTTTCAATTTTTATTTTCTTGCAATTTAAATGTCGAACTCTGAAAGAGAAAGAAAAAATCCATAAAGAATGGTACTGCTAAAATTTTTGCTATACGTAAATACAAATACAGTCTGTTTGATAATTCCTTTTTCTACTAATATTTCCTTATCAAGAATTATTGCCTGACCAACAACAGACATATACTACTGAAATGCATGTAAAAACTGATTCTAGAATTATGTAATTAAATTTGATTTTAAGAGGACTTTCTAGTGCAGAATTCAAATGAGATTCTTTTCGTAAAGGTTTTTTCTAGACAACAAAGCTCAAAAACTATTTTTTTGTGTTTTAAAATTTTTTATACACATGTTTTTGAAAAAATAAAAAAAATTTAAAATATTTAAAAAAAAAATTTAAAATTTAAAAAAAAAAATTTTTTTTTTTAAAATCCTTGACCAGAAAGTCCCCTTAGCAAAGTTTATTCATATTTTATTATTAATATTCATTTATTATTACTTATTTTGTGCTCTCTAAATACGAATTAGTAGTTTTCTACTAATGAAATAATGCGGATTCGTTTACCAATTAAATTAGTAACAGTTTTCACTAATTTTTAGTAATTTTCAACTAATTGCTTGTAGAAAACTACTAATTCATTAGTAAGTGAGCTTACTAATTTTAAATAGTAAAAAATACGACTTACCAATTGAATTAGCAGTTTCATACTAGGAAATAGTAGTTGTTTACTAAAAATTAGTCAAAATTGTTACTAATTCAAATTGGTAAACGAATCCGTACTATTTCATTAGTAGAAAACTACTAATTCAGATTTAGAGAGTTAATTAAATTCATAAAATAAATTTAATTTAATTTTTGTAAATTAAAGTATTCAAAGGAATGGAGACCTCTGGAAAAATAATTAATTAATATTTAAATTATTCAAAATTATTATTAATAGTATATATTCGATTTAGATTTTTAAATAAAACATGCCATTTTGAAAATATGCTTATTTGTTTAAAAAAAAGTCGAAATTTTCTTTTAAACAAATAAGCATATTTTCTAAACGGCGTGCTTGTTTAAAAATCTGAACTGTGTCGTTATAGAGAATCATTTATAAAAATCACCTAAGTCATATTATATTAAAATCCAATCGTAAAAACAAAGATATTCTTTTATCAATTTTTTTTTTGAAATTATAATATTTGTTTTCCTAAAAACACACAAAAAACTTAGTACGATTTTTTTTCGTGTGAAATTAGCTTTATTTATTCAATCATTATTAATTAGGTGCCATTTACAAGGGTAAAATTTGTTGTGTTATTTTAACACCAAATGCGGTGTTAAAATAACACTTTTTTCTGTGAAATTCTATTACTACTATTTTAATTATTTAAATTATAATTCATTCTTTTTTTAAAAGTCTGCGTTTCTTTGGATAAACGTCCTTAAGTAGTGTCTGACCGAAAATTTACTTTTACTACTTATAACTGTACTAATAAAGAATCGTAGGAATTCCTTTGTCTGTTTAAAACTGTTTCTCTTTACTGCTGACACAATAATTACAAGAATTTATCACATTGTCTGACTAAATGTAAACTTTACTACTGTGCGATTCCATGGGAGATTTCAGCTTTTTCGGAGTAAGTAAACCAATTGCAATGAAACTTAGGAATTTCAATCTACACATAAAAAGAAAGATTTTCACCAAATATTACGTCAAAATATTCAGCAGTCTTTGAGATGTCAAAATTTTGGAAAAATTTTGAAATCGTTATATCTTCTTTCCATCTTAACCAAATCACTTAATTCTTTTTGGAAAAAATTCAGCATAAAAAACGAAAACATTTTTTATATTATGTTTATAAAAAATTTTTATAAACAAAAAAGTTATTAAATAATAATTGAATAACTTTTGCACGACTAAACGAAATTGAAAGAGGCAAACACTAAACAAATCTTCGCTCTGGTTTTTTTAAGATTCCGAATAAAACATGGTACATCACGAAACATTTCTATACAATATTTTAATATTTTTGTTCACTTTTAAGCGTAAACATTAGAAGTTTCTGCTACTTTACGTGAAAATTTAGGTGCGCGCGCAGACCTCTCTCTCTGAAACCGGAAATTCGTAGATGATTAGAAAGAGAGGTCTGCGCGCGCACCTAAATTTTCACGTAAAGTAGCAGAAACTTCTAATGTTTACGCTTAAAAGTGAACAAAAATATTAAAATATTGTATAGAAATGTTTCGTGATGTACCATGTTTTTTTCGGAATCTTAAAAAAACCAGAGCGAAGATTTGTTTAGTGTTTGCCTCATTCAATTTCGTTTAGTCGTGCAAAAGTTATTCAATTATTATTTAATAACTTTTTTGTTTATAAAAATTTTTTATAAACATAATATAAAAAATGTTTTCGTTTTTTTATGCTGAATTTTTTCCAAAAAGAATTAAGTAATTTGGTTAAGATGGAAAGAAGATATAACGATTTCAAAATTTTTCCAAAATTTTGACATCTCAAAAACTAATGAATATTTTGACGTAATATTTGGTGAAAATGTTTCTTTTTATGTGTAGATTGAAATTCCTAAGTTTCATTGCAATTGGTTTACGAGTATTTAAAATTTGTTTAAAAAAGATTATATACTAATCCCCAGTAGAAGAATTTTGTCACTTTTTTTACTTGTTAATAAACATAAAAAATACACAAAGTTCAAACATTGGCTGACTATAATTGAACATTTCTACTAATACAGGATAAGGATGCATATTACTGCAGGATTATCATCGTCTGACTAATACTGGTATTTTTTACTAATTACTTCAACTTTTAAAAAATATAACAAATTTACTTCATGGAATTTAATATTTACCATTTTCACTAATATTCAAACCCTTTTTGGTGTCTATCTAAAAATGCCTTTCACTACTGAACTCAATTTAAAAAGAATAGAACTCTTTTTATATTTTCAACTTTCTTCCACTTGCTGCTAAACCTACAAAAAATTGACTTTTTCTACTTAAATGTAATTGTATTCGAATGATATTGAATATGCCCATTTTTGCGACAAACAAATATATCATTGATTCAATTGCATTTAAAGAAAACACGATCCACAATTTCTACACGATTTTTTACATCAAAAGAAAAAATTGCTCCAAAACTAATTGATTAGAATTAATTAAATTGTTTTCTTTTCAGATGGAGACTCGAGGGGTGAATTCGCCGGTGGCAGTGGCCAGGAGGACGAAATTTGTCCCGACGGAATGGAGGACATGGACGAGGACATCGAGGAAGAGGAGGACGACGTGGAGATGCGTGTTGGCGAGGAGGAACACGACAACTCGGGTCTCACTAGAGAAAATAACACGACAACACCGTCGAACTGTAAAAAAAGACAATCGTCCTCGTCCTCCTCATCATCTTCAAGCGGTACTCCCAGTCAAGGTCAAAATTGCCAAGGCCAAGGCAACCAGAACAATGGCTCGAGTGGTGGGACCGGCGGCAAGCCAAGAAGAGCAAGAACAGCATTCACCTACGAGCAATTGGTGTCATTGGAAAATAAATTCAAAACAACAAGGTATCTCTCCGTGTGTGAACGTTTAAATCTTGCCCTCTCGTTGAGTCTCACTGAGACTCAGGTGAAAATTTGGTTTCAAAATCGACGAACAAAGTGGAAAAAGCAAAATCCCGGCCTGGACGTTAATAGTCCAACTGTGCCGACAGCACCGTCGCATCCGTCGCCCTATGCGCCGGCATTTTTGTTCGCGGCCCATCCACACGGACATCCGCATCCACATCCGCATTCGCACTCACACGTTCATCATCCACCGCCGCCACCGCCACCGCCACCTGGCTATTATCATCCGTCGCCCTATCCTCCCACGGGACCGTCATTCTTCGGTCATCATTTGTCAACGACACCTGTGTCGGTGTCTGGCCCTCAACCTGTCACCACGTCGGCTGGTTTAACCCTCTCGTCACATCCGCATTCTCACACGCATCCGCACGCGTAGCGACCTGAACTTTTTGTCGTCTCGTCGTCAACGTCGTCAACGTCGTCCATTACGCGAATGAACGGCACGAAGTAATTCTTTTCTCCTTCATTTCTATATTAATTGTTAATTGTTATTTACTGTATTAATTGTTATTTTATTAATACTTTATACAGGGTGTGACAATGGAATGGAACCTCTTAAATATTTCTCAAAAAAAAGTATTTTGGTACAAAATTTTTTACAACAAAAGTTGTTAGGCTAAAAAAAATATATTAAAATTAAATAATTTCGCATAAGGCGAAAAGTTTAAGTCCAACAACTTTTGTTTCAAACATTTTGCCCCAAAATACAAATTTTAAGAAATATTTAAGAGCTTCCATATACTTTTACCACACCCTGTATATTAATCTTTATTGTATTAATACTTAAAATATTATAATTATTATATCATATTAATAATTAATAAATAAATAATTATTTTATCAATACTAAATCAATTGGCAAAAAAATTAAAATAACTATTTATAGTTATTGAAAGAAGGAAATTGATTTTGAAACCAAATGAAATTGAAACCAAAGAAAATGTTATCCTTAACCGAAATGAAAGGTATTTTTAAACAAAACGGGAAATATTTTTTTTAAACGAAGGAAAAAATTAGATTCATTCAAACTAAACAAAAAAGTTATCTTATGTTATTGATACAGTTTCTCTGTTCTTTAAACAAGACAAGGTTTTATAAAGCGAGAAAGAGTTTCTTTAACAGCATATACATGTATGACTGTTAGAAATTCAATGGTAATTTTTTTGACCACTTTTCTCTTTAAATATTTAATAAATTGAGCTGAAATTTTGAATCATCAAAGAAAAATATTTCTTGTTTAAACTGAAGAAAGCATTTTTTAAATATGAAAAAAAAATTTTTTAATATATTTCTTTTATTAATTTATTTTTTACCACGAGAAAAATTTTGTATTCTTGTTTCTTTAATCAAAAGAATATAATTTTTAAACTCTAAAAGAATTCTTTTTGTGAAAGAAAAGAAATAAGGTTGTCTAAACAAAGAAAAAAATTCTTTAAACTAAGCAAAAAAAATTTTCTGAGAAAATGTAAACTTTTTCCTTGAACGACAAAGAACAATTTCTTTTATTGTTTATTGGATTCAAAAAAATGCTTTTTAACTCAAGAAAAAAAGGTTTTGCTGAAGGATAAGAAAAAAATCTACAAATGAAAGAAAATTTTTTTAAGCCAAAAACATAGTTATTCTCTAAAGAAAAGAAAAACTTTTTTCGTAAATCTAAAGAAAAAGTTTCTATAATTGTTCCTTGAACCAAAAGAAAAATTTCAAGACATTTAAATAAAATGACAAAATTTCAAAGAATCACAAAAGAAATTTCTTGAAAGCAAAAAAAAACGTTTGTTTAAAACACAGAAAGATTTTTTTAACCAAAATGGAACATTTTTCTAAATTAAAAGACAATTTTTTCTTCAAACAGAGAGAAAAATTTGAATTTCGTAAGTCCACAGTAAAAAGAAGGTCTTATTTTAAGGCACAAATTCAGGACTGATTTTAAATTAAGATTTTTTGTTTACTGTGTCAGAATAAAAAAAAATGTCTTTGATTCGAAGAGAAATATTCTTCAAAACAAAAGAAAAAGTGTTTAAAAGAATACGATTTCTTTTAATCAAACGAAAAAGATTCTTTTCATGAACCGAAAAAATTCTGTTTCTGTTAATTAAAAGAAAATTGAACCAAAATCAAAAACCAAACTTTGAATTGGACAAAAAAATTTTTTTTAAAGTAAGTATAAAAGTTTCCGTGAATTATAAGTTGCAAATTCTGTATATTACTCAATCAATAAAATTTCTTAAAACGAAAAATAAAATTCTGTAGGAAATAAAACGAAAAATTCTTATCGAACGAAAGAAAAATTTTATTTCAAACTAAACGAAAAAAAAAATTTTTTAAACCAATGAAAAAAATCCTTGAATCAAAACAATTTTTCTTAAAACCAAAAAAAAAACTTAAAATCTTTGAAATCAATAAAAACAAATTTTTTTTATTCAAAGAAAAAATTTCTTCTTTAAAACAAAGGGAAATTTTTTAAAAATAAAAAATTGCGATTCCTTTAAATTAAACCAAAGATACTCTTAAAATAAAAGATAAGAATTTTTAAAGAAAAATTTCAGAAATATTCAATTTATTTTGTAAACAATTCAAATAAATTTATTTCGTAAAAAATCCCCAAAGAAAATTATTTCCTCGACGACCTTGACGATGAGTACCGATTTTGTATTATAACCGCACGTCACTCCAAAAAGGAGTTAAAAAGACTCACTAGTTATTAAGTTTGTAGATTTGAAGCCAAAAAGAAAAAAAATGCTCGTAGTCTTTAAGTCGTACATTTGTGTATATTCACTGTGCATATATTTGTGATTACGAGTGTGTGTACAAAAAATACCCTTGTAGAGAAAGAGAGAAAATGAGTGAGTGGAGTGAAAGTGAAAATGAGAGTGAAAAAAAAGAGTGAGAGCGTGTATAATCGAATAAAAGGGAGTGAATCCTATATTATATCGGATCGTCGTGGACGTTCCTCTGTAAAAATAAAACGGCATACTTTACGCTTGTAAAACATTCGGTAGCGATCACACGAAAATTGACCCTCGCGCGTTACCGAGACAAAAAAAATAATGCCTTCAGCGTATTCACGCGAAGCCCTCAATCATTCACACAAACACACAACACACACTATTTATTTTTTTTATCCGTCAAAAAAAAAGAAAAAACAGAAAAAAATTGCAATCACTACAATTATAATAATTAAACAACGCTTCTATTTTAAATGGTGCTTTTTCTCAAAATTAAATGTCGAAAAAAAGCAATATAATTTTTTTCTTTTTTTTTATTAAAAAAACAAGAAAAATAAATAAATTATATTCATTTTGTAAAGTGGCTGTGGTTTTCAATATATACATATATCTAATTTCGATTTCTTAAGTATTGTTTCTGTTAAATTAATATATCGAGTCAGAAAATAAATAAAAAGTTTTATATATTTCTAAATATTCCATCAAGTTAGTAGTTTTAGGTATAAAAAGCAAATGTGTATAAAAAGAGATAAGAAGAAGAGGAAGAAGAAGAAAAGTTGTTCTACTACTGAAATGGACAAAACAAATATTGCAAGATTCAGTATTTATACAAAGTAGTTCTATAAATAAATCATTGTTTTCATTTGATTCTTTAGTAATAAAAAATCCATGAAATTGAAAAATTTTGTTTGTTACAATTTTTTAATACTTTTGCTTTTTAATTCCCCTGGGAATTTAATTTTATTATTACCTACACGGAGAGAAATCTGTTAGGATTAATGCTCGAAACTTTTCATATACTTTTTCCATAGATTCTTTGATGCTAAAATCCTAACAGAGAGCCCATTTATTGCTCGAGTCCGCCTGAATATTAGGCGGAGTCGACTGATATTCAGGCGGACCTCTTATACTTTTCGCTAGTAAGTGCTTATGCTATATTCATAACCTCTACTCTATGCATTATTCGCAACAGATTTCTCTCCGTGTAATAATTATGCAATAATTATATGCAATATTACTTAATTTTTAAATTTCTTATAATTAAAGTAAAGAAGATTACAGGAAAAACAAAAATAATAAATACATAAAATTTACAATAGAATAATTATAACGAATTATAATAAAATACAAATAATCATAATATAATTACAGTGAAACCTGTCGAAATACAGCTCGATTTTTTAAATTTTACTACAGTAAACAATCCTTGAAAAATTGTTTTATAATTTAGTTTTGTAATATTTCTACAATTTTCTATAAATAATTGAGAACATTTTTTAATATAAAGAGAGTTTTAAAATAGAGTAACATTCCGACAAGTTCGACTGTAAGATTATTATTATTAGAATTATAATAAATTGTATCTAATTATAGTAAATTATAATTATGCTATCAATATTAATTATTATCTAATATTAATTTTAATAATTAAATAATAAAAATCAAAACTACCAATTTTGTGAATAATTATATTTTTATAAAAAATTTTCATTAATTAACTCAATTAGGAAAGTTTCTCCACTTTCCTGAATAAGAAAAGAAATGAAATTTTTTAAATAACAAAGTTTTCTTTCTCGTTGTTAGTTTACGTTTTAATTTTTTTAAAATTTGTGTTATTAAAGCAAATTTTAAAAAATTTGAATATAAAAAATTAATATTAATGAAATCAATGAAACTAATGAGATTAATGAAAGTAATTCAATTTAAGAGAATAATAATAAAATCAATAAAAGTAACTAAATATTGAGAATAATGAAATTAATGTGATTAAAAAAAAAAAAAAAAAAAAAAAAAAAAAAAAAAAAAAAAAATTAAAAAGAAAAAGAAAATTGAATGAAATTAATGTCATTAGTAGTAAATCAGTCTAATTTTTTTTAAATTTTCAACGATTTTCGTGCATTTTTTCGAATAAATAAAATAATTATTACAATAATTAAAATAATTAAAATTAACAAAACTAACAGATTAATAAAATTGAAAAATTGTTTTTCTGCATTAATTGAACAATAAATATATATAAGTAAGAAAAAATGGTCTTTGAAAAAGCAGAGGGATTATTTTTTTCCTTTTTTGCGAAATTTCTAGAAGAAATTTCAGTCGACACACCACTTAACTCGATCATTAAGCGGTTGGGCGGTGATGAATATTCTTCGCTTTGAGGATGAGAGAGGAGAGCATCTTCAGAAGACTTGACGCTCGGATGACATAATATAGAATCAACTTTGTTTCTAATTTCAAAGTGGTTACACGTTCAATTGGCTAAAAATCGTTAATTCACAAAAACCATTCTCTTATGTTCAAAATTAGAAATTTCCTACTTCTGTACGCTCACTAGAATTCCAAAACGATTCCTATAATAGTCATTAAAAAAAAAATACTTTTCAAAGTTCTAATTTAAATTCAATTCCAAGGAAAATATGTTTTTATTTTATGCAGAAAAGATAATTATTTTTAAAAGTATTCCAAGACCGATCTTTGATATTTTTCTTTTAGATGCAAAAAGTTATTTATAGTTTACAGTCAATATAGTGTGCATTATTTCCCTAGGGCAATAATGTGTATTTTATTTATTATTAGAGTAATAATGGGCACTTTATTGGCTGCCATTATTACTTAATTGAGTTACTTTATTGACCGCTCTGTTCTGTTAGTATATTTGCTTAGTGTCTGACACTGTATAAGATATTTTCTATACACCTTCTTTTCTTTACTTTACAGTCCTTGTGCTATTTTTTAAGTGTATTTTGTTATTTTACACAGTTTTCCCATTTTTAGTGCTTTTTGCGGCTTTTTGTGTAATTTTCCTAATATTTTAGAAAATTTTCTAATCTATTTTATTATTTTTTAGTCTGCTTTGTTATTTTTTTTAGTGTTTCAGTGCACGGAGAAAAAGGAATTGTTAAATCTACTAGCGGATTGTTAATATAGAACTAGCAAATCTGATTTGTTGTTGAAACAGTTTTTTGGTTCTCCTAACAAATCAAAATTGTTGTGATAACAATTAATTTGTTTGGAGAACAAAAAAAATTGTTGCAACAACAAATCAGATTTGCTAGTTCTATATTAACAATCCGCTAGTAGATTTAACAATTCCTTTTTCTCCGTGTGATTTTCTAGTATTTTGGTTATATACAGATTTACAAAATATATAATTACAAAATACTATGAAGTATCTTATTTTTTTTTTAATTCCTAGATTTTTGTTTATTTCTTAGTAATTTTATTATTTCCTCGTTTTTTTCAATAGAGCAGTCCAGTGTTTATGGCCCACTTTGTTATTTTCAATTGTTTTTAGTTAGGATAAGTCCGGGGGAGATGACCATATGGGAGAGATAGCCAGTCAAAATATTTTACAGAATTTGTTAATAAATATCACTTATTATGGGTTATTCTTCAACTTTTGGTGACTACTAAATACTAATAAATATAAACAACAAATTGTTGAAAAATAATAAAAATGTAAGCGTAATCCTTCTTCATATTTTTTGCATGGGTCCAAAATAATTTGAGAATTTCGGATTTCTTATTGCTATATTGTTATTTTTTAACGGATTTTTTAATTTCAAGTTTTATTGAGCAGTGCATAACCCGCGCTTCGATATAAACAAAAAATGAATAGAAAAATTATTTTATTTATTTAATATTTTGATGTTTACTTTCATCATGTTTTATTGGGTGAGATGGACATTAATGACTTTTATGTAAAATTTTTTATGTTAATGTTAGATATTTAAGAAATATTAAAGAAAAACAAATTAAAAATGTCTGAGAACAAAATAATTCATCTATAATTGGCACCAGAGATGGAGATATATTTGTAGGTTGAGTCGAAAGTTACAATCAAACGACATTGATTGTAGATTGAGTTTAAAATGTTTGGCTACATGCAAACTGCACTTAATCTCATGATAAATGTTCCAAATGTGACCAGAATAAGAGACAAGTAATTTGAGCGATTAAAAATTAAATTTAAACTAAAAGTAAAAAATTATAAGTATTGGCCATCTCTCCCGCACACATGTGGCCATCTCTCCCGGGCATTCCGAAAGAGATGGCCAAATGCACTTTTTACAAAATGTAAATTTTGAGATTGTTCCTATGAAAATATTTTATTTTATTTTTCGTTACTTCAAAGTTAAGTGTTCAATGTTTAATTATCAATAAAAGTTTAGACATATCCAAATCGCTTCTTTATAATTTTTACAGTACTTTAAAAAAACTATGGCAGGGCTCGAACCAGTGAAAGTATTTAAAAATACGGACTTTACGGACCAAAAATGAAAAATTACGGACCATTTACGGACCAATTACTGACAAAAATATAACTAGTCCGAGTCAAATAAGAGAACATTTTCAAGAATTTTTAATTAAAATTCTTCTTAAAATCGATTATTTTTAATAATTTTCGAAAAAGTTCTTTGACGATTTTCAAATTCATTTCTTTACAATATTCAATTTCACGAAATTTCAATTATTCGTAAATTCTTCAATTAAATATAAATATTGGAAAATATAATATAATATATATATTATTATATTAATTATTTATATTATTTATATTAATTATTATATTAATATATAATATAATATTTATATATAATATATATAAATATAAAGAATTATATCAACAAATTTTTTAATAATTGAATTCTGTTGATGAATGTTAATAAAATTTTTATGAATAAAATTATATTAAAAATAATTGAAATTCTGCCATAAATTTTATTATTTATGAAAATAATTGAATTATGGCTAAGAAATTTATATAAAATTTGTAAATAATTGAATTTCTGTGAAATTTTTATTATTTTCTGAAAATAATTAAAGGTTTGTGTAGAATTTTATTAAATTTTTTTTTAAAGAATTAAATTCTTTTGAAAAATTTTATTAGAATATAGTAGATACCTATTAAAAATCATTGAATTGAGGAAAATTTTTGAAAATAATTGAATTTCTACAATCATTTGTAATTTCTCCAAAATTATCCAAATTATATTGTACAATTTTCGGACTTTACGGACCTTTTTCAATCAAATTACGGACTTTACGGACTTTTTTTCCAAAAAACAGACTTTTACGGACTTCAAGCAAAGTTACGGACTTTTACGGGATTTACGGACCTAGTTCGAGCCCTGCTATGGCCATCTCCCCCGGACTTACCCTATTTTCTAGTATTTTGGTTATTTTCTGGTTTTATTTGATTATTTCCCTCTATTCTTTATTCCCTCACAGCACCGGGATATTCAGGATATCCCAGAGACGTCCTGGGGATATCGATTTGTTTTCGGAAGTTTGGATATCTCTGGGATATCCTAGGGACGTCCATGGATATCCAGAGGATAATCCAGGGATATCCAAACTTCCGAAAACAAATCGATATCCCCAGGACGTCTCTGGGATATCCTGAATATCCCGGTGCTGTGAGGGTTATTATTCGAACAATTTTTCTTTCAACTAGTCTTTTGTGACATTTAAAGATTTTTTTAATATTTTCGTTATTTTCTATTTTGCTTTGTTATTTTTTCTAGATGACTTTTTGCTTAATTATCCAATTATTATATTATAGTTAATTTTATTATTATTTTAGTTTATTTTGTTATTTTCGTTTTTTTTTCTTTTATAATTTTTTTTATTAGGGTAGTTGCACCAGTAAAAGAACAAATTGATTATTTATCACGATATTTCACAAATTATAGCTTTCAGCACTATATAATAAATATTTTTTTCATAACTAGTGCTAGCAGTTGCCAATTTTTGAACGACCACTTTTTTTGGAACAAACTGTAGGCGAAGCGAAGCTTTTGTTTTGTTTGTTTCAAAAAAAGTGCTCATTCAAAAATTGCCAACTGCTCGCACTCGTTACGAAATATACTATTAGTTCTTTATTTTGTCAAAATATAGTTTATGATAAGAAAATAGATTCAATATGCAAGTTATTTCTGAAAATAATTTTTTAATATTTTGGTGGGTTATGAACATGAGAAATGAACAAAGCATAAACAGAAAAAAGGTTACAAGTTTCAGGTGCAATTAAATAATATTTCTGGCTGTATAATCAAGAAAATATGAATAATAGTAAGTTGCAAAATTGTTTCAGAATATTTTTAACGTTTTTCATATAGTTTTTGTTATTTTTAGACACTGTATTAATATAAATTTGATATGTTCTTTCACTGGAAAATACAACTGTTCTTTTACTGGTCAACATTCTTTCACTGGTAAAATGGACATTTTTCAATATTTGATTAAAATTTGATATTTTATGTTATATTTATCAAATTTGTATCATAAGCTTCAAATTCTTCAGAAATTTTGCTATTCATTGCATATGTTTAAAACGAAATTCATGAATGTCAGTTAAAAATAAAAAATATTGAAGGTATACATTTCCTTAAATGTTCTTTCATTGGTGCCACTACCCTACTGTTTTGAATTTTTATTATCTGAAGGCTGTCCTATTATTTTTAAATGATTTTTTTGGTTATTTTCTAGTATTTTTGGCCAGTTTTCTAGTATTTTAATTGATTTCTATAGTACCTATATTTGGTTATTTTTTAATCTATCTTATTATTTTTCAGTCTTATTTCTTCTTTCCTATCATTTTTAATTATTTTCTAGTTTCTATAGTATATTTCACTTTTTTTTTAGTGTTCGTTATTATTTTTCTATCTTTCTCTTACGTCCTAATTTATTAACTATTTTACAGTTCACTTTGTCATTTCCTAATTTTTTGTTTATTCTCTAGTCTTCTTTCTTTCTTTCTTTCTAGTATTCTTCTAATTCTTTTTATTACATTTTCATTACTCTTTCAAGTTTTCTTCTCAAATTCCAATCACTTTATGATTATTTTCTGGTAATTTTAGTTGTTTCTTAGTTTTTTTTGTTACTCTTATTAATTTACTACTCCTAGTAGTTATTGTCAAGTTTTTCTATTATATATTAGTTTATTTAACTATTTTGAAGTCATCTTTGCTAAATTCTAGTGTTTATTGTTAATTTTATCATTTTTTAATCTTCCTTGTTATTTTTCGTAGATTTTCGATATTTTCTATAATAGTCCTTAGTGTTATTCTCTATCCTTTTCTGTTATTTTTTATTCATTTCTATTATTTTCCAAGTCGTTGTTCTTATTTTCCAATCTCCTTTAATTAATTTCAAATCCTATGTTCAGTGTTCAAAGAAAAATTAAAATTTCCTATATATTTCTAACTCTAAAAAAATACTTCAACATAATTGTCATTTAAAAACATTTCGTTGAAATGAAATTTAAAAAATAAAAAATAAATTCCGTATGAATTATTTTGTCACGAACTATTGCATTTTCTCTCGATTTATTTGAAAAATCTTTTTAATGAATTTTGAATGCATATTATTGAAATTCTCTCACAAATTGTTGTTCCATTACGTACCTAATTATGCTGCTCGCTATACCGTGAATTCCGCAGAGCGCTCAGCAATAAGATATTAATTTGAATAATATATATATGCACACAACATAGATATAATAAACCAACTTTTGGATTATCATAATTGTACAGAAAGATATAATTGAGCAAACTCTTCGTTTTTGCAAATTTAACAGTTAAATATCAGCCCAAATTAGATAAATTAGCTTGACACAAGTGGTAATTAATTCAAAGTGGTCTTTATCGTGCCAATATGGATTTTGTATTTTCAATGTACAGAGAGCCTATACATACATTAAATGTAGTATATCGATTTGTATATATAATTTACCAACAAAATGTACAATTTTTTCTAAAGGCTATAACGAAACAAGTTTCGAATTTAATGAATCTATTTTTCAACTTTCTTCATTTTTTTAAAACATTTATTTCTTTCATGTCAATAATTGAATGAAAAGTTTATTCTACTTTTATTTACAGCCAGTTTTAAATACACAGCACCTGCAGATAATTTGTCTACCCTAAAGGGTCTTTTCTTTTCAAATGGATCAAGATGTGATCTTTTTCGCTTTTGAGGGCGCTTCTGCGTAACGGAGATTAGGTACAATTCTCTTTGTCTTACTCTTCTTATCTGAGAATCCTTTTGAGGCAACTTCCCTCTTCCTCGTAAAACAGTCGCAGAGAGGAGAGAGGGCTAGAAGCGTTATCAGAGCAGAAGTCAAGAGAAGTTGGATTGACAATGACGACTGAGAAAGCTTTCAAGAGAGAGAGAGAGAGAAAAGAGAAGGATCGAAGAGGTATCTGACTGTCGGTCGGTTGCCGGACGATTCTCTCGAATTAATTCTTAGGGGTGGATTTGGGAAGGGGATGCCCTGTAAGGGGTATGAGTGGAGCGAGTGGACCGTGAAATAACCAACCCCGCTCCACTCACACCCCTCACCCTTCAATTCGAAATCCCGACAGTGGCGTAACCTCGTTACAGACACCGATTTACTCTTTCTTTGAATTCAGCTGCTCACTCCCCCCTCTCTTTACTCTTGAATTAAAAAAAAACCCTTCAAAATCCTCGAATTTCGTTTCAAATACGGAAAATCCATAGGAAGGCAAAAATAATAATAATAGTAATAAATTATAATAAATAAAAGAAGAAGTAAACAAATAATTCAAATAATAATTGAAGAAAAAATAGTAAATAAAATAAAACATTTATTTATTTATAAAAATAAACGTCACTAACCCTTCGCAGTAGTAAATAAAATATTGAATAAAATAGTAATAAATAAATTAATTGTAAATAAATTAATAAATAAATATGTCAGTATAATAAATAAATTATGAATAAAATAAAATAATAATTGTGACGCGCTCCGAAGAACGGTACCAAAGAAGCAAAAAAAATTTGAAGTTATGTTTATAATTTTTTGAATTACAATACTCAACGGGGTTCAACTCTCAATATAAACTAGTGATGTTTAAGTCTTCATTAATTTCTAAAATAATTAATAAAAGCGGAGTTCAGTTTTTACAATAAAAAAACTTTTAATTAAGATAAAAATAAAACAAACCTAACCTTAAAATAATTTGCTTCTTAGTTACCTTTCTTGGGAGCACGTCCCAATGTATTTATTTACAAAAATAAACGAAATAAACCTTTTAAAATAATAAATATAATATTTAATAAAATAATAATTTCAATAATAATAAAATTATTAATAAACAAAATATTAAATAAAATAATGTCGAAGAAATTAATAACTGTAATAATAATAATAATGGAGTACCTAAATAAACAGAGTTGCCACAAAAATTTAATTTTGTTTGTCCCTGACTTTTCCCTGATTTCCACACAAAATTTTGACTTTCTCCCTGACTCTAAAGAAAATTCTGATTCACTCTTAAAATGATTATAGATACTCAAAAAAATGTTCTATTACATTTAAAAACGAATTTCTTGAATTGTAAAATTATTCGTAAACATCAATAGTTTTTATTTTAAAAAAATATTTTATTATTATTATTTTTCCATAACAATCAAGGTTTCTAAAAATTTCAAATTTAAAACTTTTGAAATTTAATAACTTTTAAGAATATTATTATAAAACATGAAGATATCGATTGATTTCTTCTTGTTTTATAATAATTAAAAATGACCTAGCAATAAAATCATTATTATTAATTATAAGAATATTGTAACTTCAACTTTTTAAAAATTAATTTCATCATTTCAATTCAATTATTATTTTCTAAAATTTTTAATTAACTTCTTTTTCAAATCAATTAATTTTAATAATTTTTGAAAAAAAAAATGTAACTGAAATTAATTTTTAAATCAATTTTTATTAGAAAATTCTACGAGAATTCGATTATTTAAATAAAAAAATAAATAATTTATTAAATATTTGAATGTGTCTCAAAATTAAATTCTCATAAAAAATTTATCAACAACTTTTTAAATAATAATAGGATTTTTTCTACGAATGTTAGTAAAATTTTTAAGAATACAAAATTTGTCAAGGAAATCGATTAGAATTGCATTAAAAATAATTAAAATTCTGCGATGAGCTTTATTATTTATAAAAATAATTTAATTCCTGAAAAGAATTTTATTATTTATGTTTATTATTTATGATAATTGAATATCTGTAAAAATTTGTATTATTTATGAAAATAATTAAATCTCTGTAAAAAAAATTATATTATTTATGAAAATAATGGAATTATTTGGAAGAAATTCATAACAAATTTGTAAGTAATTGAAATCCTGTGAAATTTTTATTATTTATGAAAATAATTATGTTTACGTAGAATTTTATCAAAATTTTTTTTTTAATAATTTAATTCTATTGGAAAATTTTATTCAAATAGTATATCAACATGAATCTGTCTCTAGAATATATACCTAGTGTATATCTAGGCGATATACACTATTTTCAGTGTTTTTTCTTTGAACTAATCATGGAAATAATTCCTTAATTACTCTGATTAGTAGAGAAGCTAATATGATTTCTAATGAAATAAATTTCTTTGAAAGTAATGCCACAAGGGTCACATCATCAAGGCGTAATATTGTATTCAATATAAACTGAAATATGTAATATTAAGTTGCAATTTTTGCGAAGCATTTTATTATTTTTGAAAACAATTGAATTTTTGCAATCAATTTGTAACTTCTCCAAAATTCAATATTTTTTATTGATTTCAACTAAAATTCTTCTATAAATCCATTATTTTTATTAATTAATTAAATATATTAAAAAATTAACCTAATTTTATTATTCTACTTTTCATGACTTTTCCCTAAATTTCCTGACTTCCCTGACCTGTGGCGACCCTGATAAAGAACAATAAAATTAATAACACAAAATTGAAAAATAATTAATTAAACCACAAACAAGGTAAATAATAAATATTGTGGGTCAACCGGGCTGAAAAGTGGCTGAACCGTCCAGAGCCCCCACAGGCCCCAAACAATTGAAGTCTGGAAAAAAATTATTTCCACAGAAACATAAAATTACAGAAATGGCGAGGAGAGGAAAATAATAATAATTGAAAAGAAATTTTGCAATATTAGAAATTCTCTTCGAATGGAAAGAATAATTTTGGAAGTACAGTATTTGTTATATAGTTAATTATTATTATATCGGGACATTTAGAGTGAGGCATGCGGAAATTTCGTTAATGAGTGTGCCAATAGTTGTAGAATGAACAGTCGACGAAACTAGCGGATTATCCAGTCGAGGTCAGAATCGACCACGTTCAATAGTAGATGGGTAATTAACACGATTGGTACGACAACATCTGTGGTACCTGAGCGGTGATAGTGGCACCACTACCGCAGTAAAATTAACCGCAACGAGGTAGAATAATGGCTGCGCGAATGTGGCAATTAGTGTGAATTAACTAAAGATCCCAAGTCGTTAAAAAACTTTATATATACAATTCAAGAGAAAATAAGTTCTCTCTTTGTGCTCGCTTTTATGTATATATATATACGTCCCGTATAGAAATCACCATGCTATGCCTAAAATGATTATTGGCCCTAGCTTGGACCTAACTTGGCAACCCCTTTTTATATATCCTAGGCTGGTCCTAACTTGGTACTAACTAGGAGATCCAGTTATGACTTAGAACAATTTTTAGGAAAATAAAGTGTCAAAATTGATACATGAAAAACATGTAAAAATTGATAAATATTCTCAATTAATATTTATAAAATTAATTGATAATCATATTTGTTTAAACAATTTATTGTTTGACATAAATCAGAAAATTATACAAACATTATAAAATAAAGTTAATTTATTAATTTATTAATTCAGCAATTGTTTAAACATGTAATTGTTATTTACTAACTTTTCACACAATCAACCAAGAAACTAGCATTTTTTTCTAATTTTGCAATAAGTAAATACTCAGATTAGTTAATTGCAAAATTTTAAAAGACTACAAGTGTCTAGTCGCTTTATTGTCTCAAGAGTTAATAAATAACAATTTTTTGTTTAAACAAATACTGAATTGTTAAAATTATAAATTATCTTCATATTTCACTACTCAAGTGTAATAATCGCGAAGTTAGATAAAAAACTGCAAATTTTTAAGTAATTTGTATCAAGAGTTAATAAATAACAACATTTATTTGTTTAAACAAATAACTGAATTTTTAAAATGATAAATTATCTTCATATTTTACTACTCAAGTGTAATAATCGCGAAATTAGAAAAAAACTGCAAATTTCTAAGTCATTTGTCACAAAAGTTAATAAAACAGTAACATTTATTTATTTATTTAAACAGATACAGACTGCAATATAATTATCATTAGTAAAATATATTTTTAATTTCGTTCGCTGATTTTAAGTTTCGTTTAAGTTGGTGCTAAACACTAGAAGATATTGCAATTTGAATGTGGGCTGACCCACCCAGGTCCAACCCAGGCCCTACCTGGGCTTCCTAGTTTCATTAGCAAAAATTTCCAAGTCCAAATTTAAAAAATTGTTTGCAACAAAAAATTAATGTTTAAAATGATTTAGAACAATGAAAAACGTGTTTTTAACATAAATTTTTTGACATTTTTTTAAAAAGTGGGTCATCCACTTAATTAATTAGCAAAAATTTCCATATCCAAAAGACGAATATTTTTTTAGACCAACAAATTAATGTTAAAAATGATTGAGAACAATGAAAAACCTGTTTTTAACGAAAATTTATATATATTTTTTTCTTGATATAATATAAAAATATTAATTTTTGAATTTTTATTTGAATATTATTTTATTATTATTGTTGTTGTTAAACTATTTTTTTATTTATTATCGTGTATTAGTGTCAATAATTACTATATTGAATCATCAAAAGCAAGTCAACAACTCACTGACAATAAGACGTCGATGTACAGTTAGGCTCCGTAGCATAGTGGTTAGGGCGTTAGTCTCGTAGTCCGTAGGTCATAGGTTCGATTCCCGCTTGCGTTAGATTTTATTTGCTTCTTAGGTTTGCGTTTATTCCGATTTTTCTGCATTGTATTCGTATAAGTATGCAACTTAAAGATTATATATACTGTAAAATAATTTAATTAACAAATTTCTAATTTTTTTTTATCATTTTTAATGTATATATTAGAGGAATATATATTAATCTCTGCATATACTAACATATAACATTATTTATGAATTCGCTTTTGGTCATCATTTAATTGAAAAAAATAATAATTAATTAAAACTAATACTTATTATTAATAATTTAGGTTATTTTTTTAACAAATATTATAAACTAATTAAAATTATAATGAAATAGAAAATACTATCTGAGATGGTCCTTTCTAGGTCCAAAAATGGACCCATGAACTGGTCCTAACTAGGCTCCCAAGTTAGGACCAGGCTAAAATCGCATCACCAGCCATTGTTGGTCCAAACTACACTGCCTACTTAGGTCCAAGCTATTAACAGGGCAAAATATGTAGGACCATGCTAGGACCAATTTTCATTTTCCACACGGGGTCTTCTTAAAATAAAATACATTAGTTCTCTTTATTACTAGTCTCCAAACTTTTTAAAACGTTTGCACTCTTTTCTTTTTTCATGACAAATTTTTAAAAATTTAGATTGTAATTTTTTAAAAATATTTTTAGTTATACATTTGTTTTTAAATAAATTACAATAAATGCAGACACTTCCCAATGGGAAATTTACAACTGGCGGAGTACTGCGCCAGCACTGGCAGTACTGGCAGCTACGCTGACAGACAGCACTGGCATAACTCTGGGATGATAACGCTGTCTAACGCTGGCGAAGTACTGCCTGCCAGTGCTGCCAGACAGCGCTGGCGCAGCACTGGACCAGTGCTGGCTGAGAATATTGCCGCAATAAATGCCGTATTGTTATTAATTAGTCGTAAATTAATAATTATAAATAATTGAACAACAAAATGGTAAATAATATTAATAAATAGTTATTATTCATAAAATATTTCTCTTCTTAAAGAAATTGTATTAAAGATGGAGACTAACAATGGATATAGTAAATGAAGTAGAAAAAAATTGTTCATAACATTTAAAAATTAAATAATAAACAATTACAGTAAGTGTGCATTAGATTTTCATATTTTAGTACCTAACGATTGGAATCTAGAAATATCGCAAACCTATGAAAATAAACAAAATTGCTGACGAGGGGAATCGAACCTACGACCTACGGACTAACAGACTAACGCTCTAACCACTATGCTAACGACACATGTGTACAGTAAAGTATTAATATCTCAGTATCATTCAGACATACAATTATTGAGTCAAAGATGAGAAAAAAATAGGGATACGTTAAGAATAATAAATTGAAATAAAATAAATTAAACTAAATTTTTAATAATTAATTTAAATTACTTTACTTATTGCATTTAACATTTTACGTCATTCTTAAATTACGTGGTAATTTTTTAAAAAAATTTTATTCATAGTAAGAATAATTTATTATTTACAAAATTAGACAATTATGTTAAATTGTTATTATTAAATTTAATAAAAATAAAAAATGAACAACTGAAAAGTAAAATATTAATTTTTTTCAATAAATTTATATTTATAAACATTCATAAACTTTTTTTATGATTTTTTTCAAGTTTATGTAAAAAAAGCAATGTTGGCAAAGAGCGTCGTGAACAATTTTTCTATACTCAGCCAGCACTTGCCGCCGTGGCTTGTCCAAGCTTTGGCGAAACAAAAATTCTGTACTGCGCCAGCACTAATTGTCGAGGCTCGGCTAGACTACGCCGAACAATCGTCTGAGTACTAAGCCAGTGGTGAACATCGGCAATACACTGGCATTTCCCATTGGGTTCCTAGTCAATTTGTTATAAATAACTAAGCAAGTTAATAAATCGTGTATAAAAAAATTAATTTTCAAATTGAGAAAATTTTTTACTTTAAGAAATTCCAAATTACTAGCAAATATTAAATTCTATAAAGAAATTAGATAATTTATAAACAAATTAAATAAAAAATTTAAAAAAAATAAATTTTGTAAACAGATTAAAAAGTTCTTATTAAAGATGTAAGAAGGTCAATAAACAAATTAGATAATTAATAATAATTGGAGAGTCTATAAATAAAAGAAAGTCTATAAATAAATAAGAGTGTCTATAAACAAATTAGAAAATCTTCAAACAAATTTGAAATTATATTCTTATAGTGTCCAGCCCCTCAATTGTAAGTCTATAATAAATAAATTGGAAAATTTTTAAACACATTGGGAGTTTGTAAACAAAAAAGAAGATCTATAAACAAAAGAGAGTATCTATAAACAAATTGGAAGAACCTTAACTAAATAACAGTTATTATAAACAAATTGGAAAAACTTTTAACAAAGAATTCTGTCTATAAACAAAATGTATAAACCTTTAAACAAATAGGAGTGGCCATAAACAAAGGGGAAAGTCTAAAAATAATATAAAATGTCATTAAATAATTAACAGTGCTTATAAACAAATTGAAAAACTTCAAATAAATAAGAGGATCCATAAACAAACTGGAAAATGTTTAAACAATTTCGACAGTCAATAAACAAATGAAAAATTCTATAAACAAATTGAAGAGTCTACAAACAAATTGGATTTTATAAACAAAAAAAAGTCTCAACCAAACAGAAAGTTTATAAACAAATTGAAGAGTCTATAAAGAACAAGAAAAAAATTATTAAACAAATTAAAGAATACTTTAAACAAACAGAAAACAAATAAAATAATATATAAGTATATTAAACAATTAATATATGTGGACGTCCACATGAAAAGGGCCCATTTTGGCACTATTGGAATATATATATATTATAATATAATATATATATATATATATATATATATATATATATATATATATTATAATATATATTTTGGCACTATATGGGCGTATTCCTGGCAAAATTTGGAAAATTTTGAGTGGGCTTAGAACTTTTTTGGTTAAAAATTCGCTGAGTTACGAAATTTCAAAGTTTAGAACGCCACAAACCTCATTTCGAGAAAAACGGAATTAAAGATTGCGATACCAACTAATTGTTGTATCTCTGGTTCTTCTTGGAAGTTATTCAGATAAGAATTGTTTCCAGTGCAGGGCACCTTGAAGATAAAAAAACAACAGGTTTAAATTTTTAAAACCATCCCCCTCTTAATTTTCAAAAATTTCGTACTTAAGTACTAAAAATCGACAATATGGGCCCTTTTCTAAAAAGGAGAATTTTTCTATTAAAAAACCATTTTTTACAAGATTAATGATTAGGTACAATTTTATTGTGTAATTTGAAGAAAAAGAATATATATTAAACTTATTAAAACATTTTTGACAGTCTCTATTATGAAAAAAATGACGCAATATCCAAATTTTCATTTCGACAATTACGAAAAAAAGACTCTAACATCAATATCTCTGGTTCTTTTGGAAAGTCATTCAGATAAGAATTTTTTACAGTCCAGGGTACCTAAAACATTAAAAACCAATAGGTTTTAAATTTTTAAAACCATCCGCCCCCTCTTAATTTTGAAAATACGAAAAACCGAAAATATGGGCCCTTTTCTAAAAAGGAGAATTTTTCTATTAAAAAAACCATTTTTTTACAAGATTAATGATTATGTACAATTTTATTGTGTCATTTGAAGAAAAAGAACAGATATAAGTTTACGTTAGCTAACGTTAGCTAATGCTACTAACGTTAGACTAACGTCAGGGTGGAGTCCCATGACAGCGTTTTGCGTTGCGTTGTAATGAGAGAGAATGCAGGAAACGTATATTTGCGTCTTTTTCTCTCCCATTACAACGCAACGCAAAACGCTGTCATGGGACTCCACCCTAAGACTAATGTTAACTAACGTTATAATCTGATATTAGTGATAAAAAAATGTCGTTAGACTAACGTTAGACTAACGTTAACTTTTCCACCTGGGCAGAGTTAAGTCAATTAAAAAGTTTGAAAATCTACAAATAAAGTTATTATTATTGTTATTAAACAAATTGGGATTTGTTAATAAAAAAAGGAGTCCTGTCCAAAGCAAGGAAGAATCTATTACTTAATAATTCCTCTAATAAACAATTGTCGATAAATGATTGCGGTATGTAAATACAATACAATAAAATTGAAATTAATTGAAGATTGTTTGAGAATGGACAGTTGAATGTGAAGATGGATTAGTCATTGTTGAGATTACAAAAGACTCGAGTCGTGACGTGGAGTGTGAAACACGCCACTGTAGTGGAGTCTCCATTTAAGCGTATAATAGCTCAATAGATGTCGCATTCCTGTCGACGAATCACAAGGGGGCTCCACGATTCGCGCAGATGGGAATAAATAAACGCGGGACACGCGGCTCAATGCACTTTGGCTTAAGTAAGATAAAGCCGCTTCTTATACCGTAAAGTCTCGTCCCGAAAAACCAACCACCCACTCTTTCGTTCCCCAAAGTCCATTTTCAAATCGTCAATGCTATACATATACATATATGTATAGATAGATGTATATTGTACAGCTCGAATCAATCGATCGAAGCCCGTCAGCTTTATCTTTTCAGACCATATCTATATACAAATTCTGCTATTTTCTTTTTAGTTCATATTTGCAAATTTATCCAATTCCAATTTGTTCAATTCGAACGGATAAATTGTAATTAATTTTTACGATGATTAATTATTGTCATAGAGTATAACTGATTAAAAATTATTGCAATATTTGTCCTTGGGTGTAAATTTAATCCGTGCCTTGTCAGGGCCAGGTTTCGAAGTGTAAACTAATTGTGTCATACAACTTTTTATCAAAATTCCCCATAGTGGACCGGTTGGGAAGCACAAGATGGTTGCAATAGGGCTGCAAGATACAGACCTATTTCAGCCCGGTTACAATCAAAATAAGGCAAGACTGGATATGGTTTAGTTGAGTCTAACTCGGACCGAGCGTTTCTGTCTAAGTTGGCCCTGACCTGACCCTCTTAGGGCTAATTATGAACTAATTTAATAGTTTTTGCGGGAAACAACAGAAAAAGGCCTATTTTTATGTCTTTTGGAATATTTTTCATTAAGACCTAATGAATTTGGACCCGTTTGAAGATATTCCATCTACATTAGTAGAGTTGCATCTTAAAACATAGAAGTGATCCAATACTGGAATGACATACACCACCTGAGTTGATCCCGAGTTGGCTCTATCGAGGCTTTGTAAGCGCCTAATCCCGTGGGCTCGGTTACAATTTCCAAACTTGTCTTTAAATAAAGCTAGGTTTCATTTACCAGATCTGGCACTACAGTACCAGTTGTTTAACAGAATATTAAATCAACTATCGGTAGTAATTGACATCAATGTTACAAAAGACAGGGTCAATATTGGTCCTGTAGTACTAGATTATGATCCAATATTGATACATTATTAGTCATTTTTGGTCCAAAGGCCAAATTATGAATTTGAATATTGTACAAAATTGAAAATAGAAAATTTACCCAAATGGTCTCAATGTGGGTGCAATGGGAAAACTAACCAAGAACTGTCGTGGCCTAATCCTGGCCTCATCTAAATCTTGGTCGTAACATTAACCCTAAAGAACTGTCTCAATTAAATTTTTCCCACTGTATAGGGTGTAAAGTGGGGAAGCTTTTAGTGCATGCAAATATTAAGTTCTTCGGTTTTAAACGCCAGGGCTGGGTAGCTCAAACAAGTTTGTAATCGTGTGCTTGAAACAACAAACTTCTTCGAGATACCAAGCCCTGTGTGTTTGAAATTAGGAACTATTTGCATGCGCTAAAAGCTTGTTTTTCAACTTTTCAGCAATATATTTTACTTTGTTTCTCTCTAATTCGATTCTACTTTTCGAATATGTGATTTCAAAGGGAATCGAGTTTTTTTTAACTAGTAACTTTATTATTTATAATTATAATTTGTATTTATTTATTTACAAAAATAAAAGGAGAGAAAGTACTTTTTATACGTTAAAGTAAATGTATTATTTATTATTATTTGTATATATTATTTACTATTTTTTACATGATTTATTTTTATTTTTTACTATTATTTACAATATATACTATCCCTTTCATTATTTATTATTATTTTTTACCATTATTTATTCTGTCCCGTGCGTAGAAATTGACATATTATGGCCAATATATGTCAATTTTGGCCATATTTTGGGCTCATTTGATACCCGTGTATGTAACTAAATAAATAAATAAAAAAAAATAAAAAAAAATAAATAAACCTGCTAAGACAGGGCTAGATATTTTAAGCCACATCAGGGCCAGTTTTGGAAATTTAAATTTGTATTCGCTTTGAAACTTTTCTTTTTTGGCTGACTTTACTCGAGTTTTCTACTTAAAATAATCAAAATCGTCAAAAATTTGAAAAGAAATTTATCAAAACTTGGTTCCAATCCCGATTGGGACAAAAAATTAGGCCAGATTGTAAAAGCCACGTTTTAGGCCCAAATTTGGCCTTTAATTCTAAAACTAGACAATGTCTGAATATTTTCGTATAGTTTTTTTTCCTAACCAATTAGAGGCTGAACTGTTATAAGCAGGGATTAATTTTGTGGTTACAAATAAAAACGGGCCCCAACCGGGACTCATTATTTCTACAACGGGCAAAATTTGCCAATTCAGATTAACTTCATCGTAAAGTAGGAATTTCTTTCTGAAATCGCTTTAATAATATCCAAAATTGACGAAACGGTATTTTCTACTTTTTATATTAATTCCGCAAAAAGTGGCGCTATCTAGGCTTTTTTCTAAACAAGCTAAAATCAGTCTAATTTTTTTCACTCATTACTAATTACTTTTAAATAATCGAAACTGATGATTTCCTTGACATAATGGTTTTCCACTTTTTGTTCTAATTTCGCAAAACTGGCGCTATCACGGCTTGCTCCTAAAGAAGCTAAAATCAGCCTACTTTTTTTCGTTCAATATTAATTACTCTTAAATAACCAAAACGGATTATTTCGTTGACAAAACGGTATTTTTTGCTTTTTGTTCTAATTCCGCAAAACTGGCGGTATCTAGGCTTGCTTCTAAATAAGCTAAAGTCAGTCTAATTTTTTCTCTCTCAATACTTGTTACTCTTAAATAATAATCATCGCAAAAACATTAAATGACCAAAAACTGCTAATTTAAGTGAAATAATTGCTAACATGGGATAAGATAAATAACTATAGACATATAGACGTCGAAAATCAAAGGTGGTACCTTAGCTACAATTCTGTGAAGTTGGTCGTGTGCATCCGTACGTGCGCTTTCACCTACCCCTCAATTCGCAAGCACGGTACGGAATTTGGTTCGACCTCAACAGTGCAAACAGAGGCATTGATTTCGCCGCTTTCAAACACCCCTCGCAAAGCGTCAGTAGCAGGCAGGCAGGCAGGCAAGGCAGGAAGGAAGGATGTGGAAGGAAAGGGAAATCAAGAGGGATGAGGGTGTGAGGGGGACGGTTCCGGAAGGGTGGGACAAAAGGGAAGGAAGGGACCTGCGCATTTCAACGTTCCCATAACAAAATCCCTGTAAGCGCGATGACAACGCCAAACGAGACGATGACGACTATATATGCAATGACGACGACTACTACGACGTCGACAGCGGCAGTGGCGACCACGACCACTGTTCCTTGTCTGCATGGGTAGTCGGTTCCCAATAATAATGCTAATTGAAATCGAGTGAGCGGTACCGATCGCTATATACATATATATATATGGGCAATTCCACGTGAGATTTCAGTCGACCTCTTAAAATCGGCCAAAAATATTTTTTTTCTATTCTGTATTGAAAAAAAACAGATACGTATTTTTTTATTATTTTTTTAGAGGCCAAATTTTTGAGTTATGAATTTTTAAAATTTTCGCTTTTTAAATGTATGTATATTTTTAATGTCAGATAACTCAAAAAGTATTGCTTTTTTTCATTTTTCGACAAGAAAAAAAAAGTTTTGTTTTTCTCTCTACTTTCGAATAATCATAACAAAAAAATTTTTTTTTCATTTTTTATTAAAAAAATAAAAAAATTTTATAAACAAATTAATTTTTTTTAACTTTGGGTATGATAAATTTTTAATTTTCTTTTTTTAAAACATACCTGGAAATGATAAGAAGGTTTTGCAAAAAGTTTCAGAGTGGGCCTGACAAGTTTGATGTGTCCAAAAAAATAATTAAGCTCTCCGTGCAGGTCGCACGCACGTGGCACAATGGGATTTTTTTACATTTTATTATTAAAAATTGTCTAGAGCCTACAAACTTTATCGGATTTTGATTATTATTGAATTTTTAGGCTCTAAACAATTTTTAATAATAAATTGTAAAAAAATCCCATTGTGCCACGTGCGTGCGACCTGCACGGAGAGCTTAATTATTTTTTTGGACACATCAAACTTGTCAGGCCCACTCTGAAACTTTTTGCAAAACCTTCTTATCATTTCCAGGTATGTTTTAAAAAAAGAAAATTAAAAATTTATTATACCCAAAGTTAAAAAAAATTAATTTGTTTATAAAATTTTTTTATTTTTTTAATAAAAAATGAAAAAAAAAATTTTTTGTTGTGATTATTCAAAAGTAGAGAGAAAAACAAAACTTTTTTTTTCTTGTCAAAAAATGAAAAGAAGCAATATTTTTTGAGTTATCTGACATTAAAAATATACCTACATTTAAAAAGCGAAAATTTTGAAAATTCATAACTCAAAAATTTGGCCTCCAAAAAAATAATAAAAAAATACGTATCTGTTTTTTTTCAATACAGAATAGAAAAAAAATATTTTTGGCCGATTTTAAGAGGTCGACTGAAATCTCACGTGGAATTGCCCATATATCTTCGATCGCTTACACACGCAACGTCTCGAGCCTGTCAATGTGACGCAATCCAACACGCTTATACTCTGCGCGCCTGCTGCTGTGGGAATCTGAATTGAAATACGCCAAATGTAAATTTTCCAGGGCGCTTTTCATTTACATTTTCGTCAGTTTCCCCAGGCCGGGGTATTACTTTGTCACCGACTAAAGAGAGAGGGAAAGAAATTTAGGAAATGAGACTGAAATGGGACTATTTTACAAAACGAGTTGAAGGGAAAACTTTTTGTTGATAGAACTATCAGAGAAAATACAAAAATAACTATAACACTGAATTTGGTGTTAAAATAATTTACGCACACTCTGACAAAAAGTTATTTGTAAGCACCAAATTTTCCTTGAATACACCAAATATTATGTTGCCATACATACATATCTATTATACCTATTCCTATACAGTTACCTAAATGTTTCTTTAACAACATTTGCGTGACCTCCTTAAATACAAATGGTTTCGTGTTGATCACGCTATCTTTTGACTGGATCATCTAAATTCACATCGTAAAGAAGGAATCGTTAGTTAATGATATAATGCGGTACTTGGACGAAGGAACTTGAGAAATTTTGATTTTTAGCAAAATGGCGGATGTTGAAAGTCAAAAATTGAATTTTGACCAAAATTTTACTCACATTTTCGACTATGAAAAAAGTAATTGTAAAAAAAATCCTTCGTCCATGTACCGGACAATTATATATCAAATAAGTAGTATAAACTTCAAACCAATCAGTAAAGCCGTTCTCAAATTACAGTGTTCACCGACTCCCAAAACATGGCTTTGAGAGAAACGAGTTCAATAAGAATATCAATCTTATTGTAAGAATATTTCCTACTTAATTATAGAAAGTAAATTTATCATTCGGCAGAAAGAAGCTATCAATTATCCGAATCAATTTTTACAAACAAATTAAATATCTTAAATAAATCTCGATAAGCTCATGGGTTTCATATGTATTGACAGCACAGTCGTCCTAATACAGAAACCTGCTTAATCTGAAAAATATTTTCGAAATTAATTAATAATTTTAAAATTATCAAAGAACTCAGAAAAAACGGTAGCATGGTAGGATACGAGCCCATGACCTTTCTATTGCCGGTAGACTGCTCTGACCACTGAGCTAATTAATTTAATTTTAATTTAATTTCCTACTCAACTTAAGTGGGGCCACTTAATTTAAGTAGGGAATATTCTTGGCTCCTATTTAAGAAGGAGCTTCTTAAAATTATATTACCGTTTTTTCTGTGAATTCATTGACCCCAAAAAACCCTGAGTAACAATTTCAGACAAATATGTTATGGAAAAATATTCTTCTGGGATGTGCTCATGTAACTTTTACTTTCACTCAAAAAATTTTCACTTTCACTAAAAAAGCTTTGACTTTCACTCAAAAAATTTTCACATTCATTAAAAAAATTCTCAAAAAAAAATTTTCCTCACAAAAAAATTTTGACCTTCACTAAACAAATTTTGCCTTCACTCAAGATATGTTAAGTTTCACTTAAAAAATTTCAATTTCCCTAAAAAATTCTTATATTCACTTTCACTCAAAAATTAGCACTTTCGCATTCACTAAAAAAATTGATACATTTGTTTAAAAAATTCTCACTTTTACTCACAACATTTTGACCTTCATTATAAAAATATTTACTTCAAAAAATTTTACTGTCCCTAAAAAATTCCCACTTTTGCTCACAAAGTTTTGAAGGCAAAGTGGAAATTTTTTGAGTGTTAGTGAGAATTTTTGCGTGAAATTGAAAATATTTTAAGTAAAAATTCAAGTGAAAAATTTTAAGAAAAATTTAAAGTGACAATTTGGTGAAAGTAAAAGTTATGTAAACGCACCCCGGTTGCCTGCGGATTCGCCATTTTTGATTGTTTAGATTTTACAATAAATTTTAATTCAATGACCTAAAAAAAAACCCTGAGACAACATTTATAGACAATTACGTTAATGTTTAAAAATGTTCGTCGCCATATTGGATCCACCATTCTGAATTTTGCTTTAAATGCGAATTCAGTGACCCTAAAAACCTTAAATATGACTTCAATACATTTTTTTAGAAACTTTTTTTTTTATTTTTTGTGTCCCAAAAACGATTTTTTCACCAGACTGCAAAGTGCGGTTGAATTTACACCAATAAGGATTAAAATAATAGATTTTTGAAACAAAATGTAAAAATGAAAAAATGTATGAAACGATCCATTATATGGTTTGTAATGCTTTGCCTGATTTGAACCTAGTTTGGCCAGATTTGAACCGAATTTTGAATCAGATTACAATTTTTCTAAAAAATGGCTTTATCTCGCAAAAATCAGGAAAAGGAAAAAATTAGGGTAGAAAAAAGAAAAAGCGACATATTTTTTTCGCCAATTAGTGACGGTTATGGAGTCCGGACAAATAGATATTTTGTTTGATTTCCATAGGAATCGAGGCTTTCTATGTGAAATTTGGAAAAACTATCAATTTAAAGGCTGACAATGCAAAGATTGATCTACTGGAAGTAATATTTAAAAGCTTTTAGATTTCTTATAATGTCCGATACCATAAAGATATTTCTATTCCTAATTCATCTTGAATTCAATTTCTAAAAATCCAAAGGCTCTCAAGTAATACCTGGAAATCCACAAAACTTTTTAATTTTATGTCTGACTTAACTGCAATTCATCTACTGAAAATTTCTATTAAAACAACTTATATAAACGTCTACTAAAACTAAAAAATAATATTATTTTTTAGTTTTAAAAATACCAATTGGTATAAAAATATAAAGAACGAAAATAATAGAAACGAAAATAATAATAAACAAAAGTAATTATAAGAATAATAATCATAATACTAATAGTAAAATACTCACAATTATTGAGAATGAAAATAATAATGCTTTACTAATTATTATAACTACCTATACTAGCAACAATTCGCGCGGCTAATTTTTTGCTTACTTTTTAAAATAAAATTAGCAATTATAAAAATAATAAAATTTAAAAATTTTTTATTCAAATTTTTGGCGAAAACACTAAAAAGATTCAATTTTGGATAAATCACAGATAATTGCAGAAATTCAATTATTTTCTATAGTAATAAAATTCAATTATGTTCAAAATTAAAAAAAAATTCTCGTCAAAATACCAATTATATCTTTATAAATAAAATTCTTCCCCAAAGTTCAATTATTTTCAAAAATGTCAATAAAATTTTTGTACTAATTTCAATTATTTTTAAAAATATTTCTTATTTCAATGATTTTTAATCACTATTTTAACCTTCGCGCTACCAACGATTTTTTATAAAGCGGGCTCCGACCAAACGCTTTTTTATTTTTATTTTTCAAAAACGATTTAAATTCATTAAAGTTCTTCCATATAATTATGTGTTCAATACAAATACTGTATTTCAATAGTCTTTTTATGCATATTGCAGATAAAAATTGAATTATTATTTAAACAATTTTTAAACAAATTATTGTTGTTATTTACCATCTTTTTACTGAATGCACTTAGAAAGTTGCAGTTTTTTCCTAATTTTTCAAATTACTAAATTGTTTAATTTCAAAAAGGTTGGAATTTGAAATTTTTGAATGTCTTAATTCCTGTGGAAAAATATGATAATTAAATATTGATTTAAAAAAAAAGTTATTGATGTTTTCGACCCAGTTAAAAAAGTTCTATAGATTCATTCTATAGAATGACTCTATAGAGCATTCTATAGAGAATTCTATAGAATATTCTATAGAGGATTCTATAGAATATTTTACAGAATTTGTAAAAAAAAATATTTTTTGTGAATATCTTCACGAATTCTATAGAATTTGACTAGAAATATTTTTTATACAATCCGTGTAGAAATTAAAAAAAAATATTTTTAGATAAATTCTACAAAATATTCTATAGAATATTCTATAGAATGCTCTACGAATAATTTTACAATTAAAGAAATTCGTAAATAAATCTAATAGAACACTTTTTTGACTAAAATTTTTTTCTCTATTTTTAAAAAATTTTAAAAGTTTCAATTTAATTTTCAATTAAAATTTATAATTGACAAATAGAATTTATAAACATTTTTTTTCTTTATTTTTAAAAAACTTTGAATTTTATTAAAGCAATTGTAATTAAGAAATAGAAATGTTGCAAATTATTTCTTTATGGAAATTGAGAATTTTCTAAAAAATATTAAAGAAACGGAAATATGTACCTAATGTTTTTTTCCAAAGAAAAGAATCAGTTTGTGAGCAAAATTGATATTGAGAAATAAAAATTATGCATAAAATGGGTATATTTTATATTTTTTAATCATAATTTAAATCATATTTTAAAATAAAAAATTTAACATTTATTTAAAATTTTTAACAATTAACTATTTTATAATATTTGTTATAAATAAAAAGGAGAAGAATTTGCATAATTTAGATCAGTCAAACGAAATTTGTTATAAAAAAGCAAGACTATTCCACTACAAAGAATATTTCATAATTATGCTAAGCAATAAGTATCTGATTATAAACAGCATTTTCTACTTTACAAATGTGAATACTTCCTCTTGTAAAATTCATTCTGGCAACTTACTTTCCCGTAGACGTCGGAGTTTACGGGAAACTTAATTCCGTGTATGAAAATTTTGTCCTGGCTCTGACCAGGGTCCAGTGAGGCCGACATTGATCCAAGACGAACCGTATGTTTCAGTACAGATCGGAGGCAAATTTGATTATGTTTAGCGGAGAGCGGAGTTGAAAGTGCCGGGGGTAGGTTGTGCCGTTGCTTATATCTCAAAAACGAAAAAAGATTTTTAAATAATTGAAATGAGATATGTATTATTTTACGCCTGCGCACCTTTGGCAGCCATTTTAATTTCATTTACTACGCGAAATAAACAGTTGTTAGTATTTTGGTGCTTTATGGCGCTATGTATGTATAAATTTCCAGGTGTGCAACTTTTGGTCTATTTTTTAAATGATTAAAGCTATCAATGCGCTTTTTTAACTAAAATGATTCATATTTAATTGGGAATCAAATAGTATATTATACTTTTAACAGTTTAATCAACTGGTTTTTTCATATTCGATAAAAAGTGAAAAACTGCGCAATGGGGCTAATTCCACGTGAAACATAGTTATTAGTTGTATCAAATGTAATAAATTAAAAAAAGGAAAAAATGGCATTTAATATCTGCTTTTTGACCTAGGTGCACAATATGCCGCGTGCGAGCGACCTGCACGCGGAGATTAACTATTTTTTAAAATCCATGAAACTTATCAGATTCACTCTACAATTTTTTGCAAAAACTTCTTAGTATTTTAAGGTACATTTTAAACAAAAAAATTTTTTTATCGAATATCTTAAGTTAAAAAAAACTTAATTTGTTTATAAAAAATTGTTATTTTTTAGTATAAAATGGGAAAATTTTTTGTTAACATATTATTCAATAGTAGAGAAGAAATCAAAACCATTCTTCTCTTGTCAAAAATTAGAAAGAAACAATATTTTTCGAGTTATCTGATATTAAAAAGTAGGTAAAAAAACATTCAAAAAACGAAAAATTTTGAAAATTCGTAACCCAAAAATTTGGATTAAAACGTTGCACAACCGGCCCCGCAGCGAGAGTCGTTGGGACGCATCGCCGCGCTGCAAAAAATCACATTTTTATTGAAAACTATGAAAAATTGTTAAAAAGTATAAATAAATTTAAAAACTACATAAAATTCTACACCAAATAGTTCAAAAATAAAAACAAATAGTTGTTATTTTACTATTGTTTTCTTTCATTTTGGCGAAATCGGCACTTTCAACCCCGCTCTCCCCTATACGATTGAAGCTAATATTTCACTCTGTGTAGAAATATTCGAACCTTGTTGCAAAAGAAGAATGAAACACATGGCCCGATTAGCGCCCAGTCTGAACCTACCAATTCCAACCATGGCCTGATTCCGAATATTTAAAATGAAACTGACTAAAGTTGAGTTTGATCTTTTGGACACAATCGAGGTTTGCTTTCAAAATTGACTCCAAACTACAGACAAAAAACTTGTCCAACCCCCTTCATCTAGACACGTGTGCATAAATACTCTTTTTTCTAACCTGGCCCCAATGTGATTAGATATAGTTTACACAGAATGGGACAAACCTGGCTCTAAATGGGTCTTAATTATTTCTGTAAATATTTATTTTTCCAGGCTGAAAAATATAAATTATATTAATTTATTCTCAAGGGACAAGTAGTTCCAACAGTAAAACCTGGCTAGCGCCTAACAAAAACTTCAAAACAGGAGAGAAATAACAAGAATTGTGTGAAAGAAGAAAAAAAGTAAAGAAAATTGACTGAAAAGCTTTTAAGTGACTAGCATAAAATGATGTTAAACTACACTGCTGTTATATTATATCTTCTCAAAAGAGAGAAGAGAGAGAGAGGGAGAGGGAGGCCATTGATGCAGTTTCTCGACTACTATATGAAACCACTTTATAGAAGTTTCAGGTTGATGCATAACTGATAATCTTGATAATCTCTTGGTAGAACAATGGAAACGCCAGAAGTGTTGGATGGCAGGGTCGCTCTCTCCTGCCAAGAAAATAGCAGTCAGGGTGGAAGTTACATGGAGGGAGGGAGGGAGAGGGTGGTTGGTTGGGTAAAGTAGGGGCGGCGAAGCGAACGTTTAATAAAAGATGCGCAGAGATAGCGCCATTACCCCGACCTGCATTATTTACAGGGTATAGAGCAACTCTCTGGCCGCGTTCCGCCGCAGTCGTGGCGTTAGATAGGCGTGTCGTCGCCCCCGTGTGAACCGGCCCATCTACCTGCCAGTTCACTTCTCCACCTTGCAAAATCTACGCGAAGGGACGAGATAACCCCCACTCTCTCTCTCTCTCTTTCTTTATCTCATTGTACTGCGAGACAGAGACAGAGAGAGAAAGCTCTCTAGAACAAGAATCCAGAAACGTATGCTTATAAATAAGTCACTTTCCACAAAGACTAGGAATGTCATTTATAAAGAATCGCACTTTCGAGCCACTTTTCCACAAAAAAAAGAAAAGAAGAGAAGAGAAGAGATGGTTTACATCTACCAACGTCATGTGCTCTCTCTCTTTCTCTCTTTCAAAATTATGCATGTCGCTCTCGAGTGCTCTAAATTTTTTATGCTTATTTTTCCAAGTTGCACTCCTCACTCTTTGCATATGCTAGTTTTTCTCCTGCAGCTTTATTTCTAAGATTCCAACGATAAAACATCTTTCATTACAAAATTTTTTTCCCTGCATTGATCGCTTGTAAAAAGAAAGTAACTTCTCCCGCGGTAAAATGTATTTTCTCCAACTTTTTTTTCTTCTTACAAAATTTAACTCTATTACTATATGATGAAATCGAAATTCAGCTTAAGAGAAATTATCAAAAATGTAAATTTATCAAAAGTAAAATTTTACTAAAATGAAAATTCTGCTTAACAATAACTTTAAGATTAGTAAAAATTCGGATAAACAGAAATTCTATCGATCTACAAAGAAATGGAAATTTCGTCAATACGTCAAAATAAAATTTCTACTGAGAGCAAGTTTCATGGCATTTCCTCAATGAATGATTGGATTAAAGTTCAAACTTTATTGCCAATAATGGCTCATGATTGCGAGTGTTAAAAGGAGGAATAATTTCAAATTCTGCCAAAATCCAAATATGATAACAAACTTGGAAATTAGGGGAGCTTGCGGGTAATGGGAGCTTTTAAATTTCACGTACTTAGAAACCTTAAAATTCGCTGCAA
This sequence comes from Leptopilina heterotoma, assembly GCF_015476425.1. Lineage (NCBI taxonomy): Eukaryota > Metazoa > Arthropoda > Insecta > Hymenoptera > Figitidae > Leptopilina > Leptopilina heterotoma. The sequence continues at coordinate 419,172 of NW_025111004.1, forward strand.
TGTCTATAAAATCATCTACAACCTTTCTTAATATCATTCCAAAACGAACGATCACATTCTTGACAGATTTTTAGTAAAGACAAGGGAAAATGTATATTTTTTGAGTTTTCATTGTAAATGTCTAGATATGTATACATGTATAAAAATCGAGATAATAATAAAATTTGTTTATGTTTTTATTTTTTTATTCAAATTTTGTCCTGTAAGAATTCTGTGGGGTAATGGGAGAATTAGTGTCAGCCCAAAGAATTTTCGTTACCATGTTACGGCTTTCGTTACTTCTTTGAAGATTGTAAAAAATATCACCTTATAAAAAAAATTTTTAATTAAAAAATAATTTTTGGTGGAAAAAATGTAAAATTTAAATTTTTTTCAAAAATTTTTTATTCAATTATAATTTAGGAAAAAATTTATTCTAAGTCTAAAGTTTTGGCTTTATTGTAAGTATTAACACTTTTTTCTATTAGAAAACAAAAAATATTCCTAAAAAATAGAAATTTTTTAAATTTTAAGTGAAAGCTCTCAATATCCCACAAATTGGGTAATAGCAGAAAATGTATTTTTTTTTAAATTTTTTTTTGGAAAATTTACTTTTTTTAAGTTTTTAATTAAACATAATTAAAGATAAATAACGAAATGAGTAGAAAATGACAAAAACAATCTATTATTATAAAGATAAGTTGTTTTTTTTAATAATTTTCCTTAAGGGGCTCCCCACGCTCCCCTACTTAACAGCCATAAAGGAAACTTCTTTTAAACCTGGCTGATAATTGGCTAACTATTCGAACAATTTTCAAGCGAATATTGACCCAAGTTTGTTAATGTTAAAAGGGTCATTTAAATCCAACATTAATCTAATATTCATCCAAGAAATCAATAAAGGAAAAAAAATAATTTTCAAGTAACGAAAAAATCAAATTTCAATCTTGATAGACAATTGACTAAATAATGGACCAATATTATTGACAATCTTGGCCCCAAATTGCAAATTTGCAATTAGTAAACTGAATTTTTAAAAAATTTAATTTTTAATTCAAAAGAGAAGAAAATGTTAGTCATCCCTTCTAATAATTGGTAAAACATTGCACTAACTCTTATTTGAAAATTTTGTTCTAATTTGCGATTGTAGAAATTAATCTTGCATTTAAATATTACACAAATATTGTGCCAAGATTCAAAAAAAGAAATGTCAACCAAAAAAATGTTAAAGCTTTGAATTTTTAAGCTGAAATTTTTAAATTTTGGATAAAGATTTTGAATTCTTAAATTTTGACCAAAGATGAGAAATACCATGTTTGAAAATAGAAAAAAAAATTAGCACACTTGTGGAACGAAAACTTTATTTTGACAACACTGTTAAAGGGTTAAAAAAATACATTAGTATAGTAGTAATAAAAATAAATAAATAAAACAATAAAAACAATTAATAATAATAATGAAATAATAATAATAAACCAAAAGTTATTAATACTTAATTTAGTTCCCTTTAATTTGAATTTCGCGACAAAATAATTTACCAACTCTCCGTCAGGTGGCAACAAAACTCGTTCATAAACGAGATGAATTTTTCGAACTATAAGAATCAGGTCGAAAACATAATATAAACATAATATATTGTATTGTATTGAAATGTGTCTATATTTTGAGTGTAAGAGATATCAATTAAAATATATTTCAAAAGGAAGTACTTATTATTATTAAGTAGCATTGTGTTATTCTATTAATAAAACAAATATACTGAAAGTTTTGTTCTATAAGAATATAACCTAAAAATTCTTTTGAAAAGTTTTTTCGACTCTCCTGAAAAATTTCATAATTGTGAGTTAGCAGGTTTGCACTCTAAACCGTCGAATATTATTTTCCCTTTTTAATTACATTTAGAAAATAATTATATTGTTAGTAAGAATAATAATGAAAATAGTAATAATATTAATAATAATAATAATTAAAATAATATAATAGTGACAACAGTAATATACCCCATAATAATGTTAATAAATAACAAAATACTAATTACGAACATCTCTTTGAAATAATGAGGTTTAATCTTTAATTACAGCAACTGATAAATGTATGTCAATTAAATTGATTTGAGTCCAAAATGCCTTATTACGACTCCTTTGCGGTCTTGAAGTATAGCATTTTGTAAAAAGAGAGGGAGAGAAGGAGAGAGGTAAGGGGAGAGTTTCGCAAGAGATTAATGAGCAAATGTGTGGTCGCCACGAAATGGTGTTGGCTTTTCCTAGATGCGCGGTATTCCCTTTGCCTCTCCTCGACGGCCATGGAAGCGTCTCGTAACGAGGAACATTACTCCCGTGGATGGAAAACGTCGTTAATTACCCTCGGCATGGTAGTATGTTATCCCTGGACCTTCCTGCGGTTCGCCCAAATTGCCTTCTCACTTCGCAGGCGAAGATCGCGCGATTACGGCCTTAATTCCCGTTGCGTGTTACTGTCTCCCCATTTTCTATTATATCTCCATCTCACTCTAACTACTTCACTTTCCATTTATTACACCGTCTTTGTCTATCATTTTATCTTCTCTAACGGCTATCCCCTACCGCTTTCTATCACTCTCAATCTCTCCTTATCACTGCAATTTTTGGTGAAAAATATTTAACAATAATTCTGTTAAATGGAAATACTGCAAAATGGAAATTTCTTAATAAATTCTTAATAAATTATGCAAAAAGAATTTTGGCTTAATAGAAATCAAACAAAAATAAAAATCGATAAGTAGAAATTGGACTAAATAAAAACTCTAATGAACTTTGACGAAATGAAAATTCTAATAAACAAACATTGCAGTTAAAAAAATCTACTGATGAACTTTGACAGAAAAGAAAATTCTGCTAATAAACAATTTCCATAATGAAAAATTCTGCTAAATAGTAATTCTACTGAACTGCAGCCAAATGAAAATGTTGCTAAATAAGAATTCCGTTAATACGTGAAAGTAAAAATTCTACCGAACTTTAGCGAATAAGAAATTTTCACTTTAATTTTTTCTTTCATTTTGTTAGCCTTTTATTCTAACTTTTAATTTCACTTTTATTTTCACTTTCACTTCAGAACTTCAGAATTTTATTTTCTCATTCAATTTAATAGAATATTAGTTTCACTCTCATTTTCACTTTGATACATTTTTAATTTCACTCTCATTTTCACCTTTATATACTTTTATTTTTACTTTCATTTTTAATTTGACAGACTTTTATTATCTCTTTGTATTAAAATGAAAGTAGAAGTGAAATTAAAGATAAAAATTTACATATTGATAGATTTTTAATTTCACTTTCACTATCACTTTAATAGAAAGCGAAAATAAAAATCTTTCAAAGTGGAAATGAAAGTGAACATGAAAATATAACAATATGAAAATGAAAGTGAAAATAAAATTCCATTAAAGTGAATGTGAAAATAAAAGTGAAAAAATACTGATTTTACTGATTGTAAAAAAGAGGAAAAATAAAATCCCATTAAAATAAAAATTAAAGTAAACATAAAATTCTATGAAAGTGAAAATTAAAATGAAAATGATAATCTATAGCAAAGGTGAAAATGAAAGTGAAAACAAAAATCGATCAAAGTGAAAATAAAAATGAAAATGAAAGTAGAAATGAATTTACGTAATCGACCCCTGTTCTTTTTTTATTATTTTTAAATCATTTTCGGTCCATTCATCTCTTTTAATCTCTTGCATATCAAACTTTTGCAATAATCAAAACACCCTTCTCTTTCTTCTCTTCTCTGTTTGTCGCTACAATATTTCACTGTGGTGAAAGTTTGTTTGTTGTTTCTAAGAAAGGAAAGGGGAACTTTACAATAGGGGGGGGGGTGAAGTATTATACATAGTTCGGTTAGAATAAGGTTCTTGAAAATGGGTTGAAGGAGTTGGTAAATTGACGATAGATAAAAATGACTATACACTGAAAAAGTGAAGTGAGAAGAGTATGAGAGAAGGAAAACCTCTCGATCCCTTCTTGAAGGCGAATGACGAAAGTGGAAAGCCTGAAAGACGAACTTGACATTTATATCAGGGATTCTCGGCTTTACACCATGAATTCGAACCCTTTCCAAAAGCAGGAGTTGAATTTGAGGATGGGGAGTAGACTGTGACGAGTGTATACCTAAGCCTCTGCAAACTTCCTCCTCGGGGGGTTCCCCGATTTTCAAAGTGGTTATGTATGAACAGACTTTTACGTAGTTCAATGTCATTTATTCCCGTGATAAGTTGCCATTGTCACTGCACTTTTCTTTTATCTATATTCTTTTTTTTCTTTGAAATCGCATTTTTTCTAAATTCTAAATAAAATTTCAAATTTAACTTTTTCTTATTTATTGTATAGGTAATAAAATTGAATATCATTTAATTAAACAAACAATTATACACTGTTTAGACATTGAAGTAAAAATATAAAAATCAATTTTTAACAAATTCTACTTAAATTATATGGAGTTAGATACAATTAGTATTCCTTAGTTTTTACCTATAGTATAGTAGTAATACTATTATTTAATTTTTTGTTAATTATTATTGTAATTTTATTGTAATTTTTTTTATATTATCATAAATAAATAATTTTATGAATATTATAACTAATATACTAACACTAGTATTAGAATAATTACCACTAGTAGTACTAGATTCGCTATTATTATTATTATTATTATCATGATTATCAATACTATTATTATTGTTTTTATTATTACTACTACTAGTACTAGTATGCTGATGAATATATAGTAGTAGTAGTAGTATATACTACTTTACTAGTAGCGATACTTTGTCAAACTAATTATTAACCCCTTGAAAGTCGAGTAAAAATAAAGTTTTTGTGACATAAGTGTTCAAAAAATTTTTTTTTTTAAAAAACATGATATTGGCATATTATATGTTTTCGAGGTCGCTGATTCCAAATCCGTGGTCGAAAAGTGAAAATTCAAAATGGCAGCTTCAAAATATCGACCAAAAAAAAGAAAGGTTAACGAATTCGTTATCTTAAAAATTTTTTTTGTCGCTTTTTTAACCCCTTAACACTCCTTGGCCCATATATGGCCACGAAAAGTCGTGCCACCTTTGCGTCTGTGGCCACATATGGCCATCTCAAAAAAAAATACTAAACATGATTTGATTTTAGTAGCGAAGTACATACTACTATTTTTGGGGTCGCTGAATCCGAATCTGCAGTCAGATTTAAAAAATTCAAAATGGCGGACCCAAAATGGCGACTTCAAAAAATAAAAAAATTTCAAATTCGCTTGAAACTCGTTACTCGGGGGTTTTCGGGGTCTCTGATTACAAATATGATGTCAGATTTTCAAAATTCAAAATGGCGGATCCAATATGGCGGATAATTTCAAAATTTATGCGTTTCGATCGAAATTCGGTTCCCGAGGTTTTGTGGGGTCGCTGAATTCGAATTTGATGTTCGTTTTTCTAAATGCTAAATTGTGGATTCAATATGTCGATCAAATTTTTTGAATTGGATCCGCCATTTTGAATTTTGAAAATCTGACATCATATTTGTATTCAGAGACCCCGAAAACCCCCGAGTAACGAGTTTTAAGCGAATCTGAAAAAAAAATTTTTTTTGAAGTCGCCATTTTGGATCCGCTATTTTAAATTTTTTAAATCTGACATCATATTTGGATTCAGCGACCTCGAAAACCCCCAAGAAATGAATTTCCTTTGAAACGCTTTAATTTTAAAATTATCCACCATATTTGGTCGCCATATTGGATCCGCCATTTGGAATTTTCAAAAACTAACCTCAAATTCGAATTCAGCGACCCCAAAAACCTTATATATGATGAAATCATATTTTTTTGTAAACTTTTTTTTCGGACCGTTTTTGGACCACAAGCGATTTTCAACTGGACTGCGAAGGGGTTAAAGCTGCCATTTTAAATTTTGAATTTTTGATCACGGATTTGGAATCAGCGACCTCGAAAACCCCCGAGTAGGCATTTAAAGGCATTTTCAGACAGATTTGTTAACTTAAAAATTTTCTTGGGCGCCATTTTAAAGCCGCCATTTTGAATTTTGAATTTTCGACAACGGATTTGAATTCAGCGACCCCAAAAACCCCCGAGTAAGGATTTTTAGCCAGATTCGTTAACTTTTAAATGTCTTTTTTTTCGATGGCCCTATAGAGCCCATTGACAGTGAAGGGGTTAAAATTAAAATTACGTTAAGCGACAGTTCATTATTTCCATTTTTCGTTATTTATTTTTTGAGAATTATTTTTAAAATACTTTCATACTCAAAAATAATTTATAATAAACATTTTGAAAAAATAATTCCCTTTGGCAACAATATTTTATTTTCTGTCTAAACAATGTTAGGAATAAAAGATAATTATTATCCTTTTTTGCGAATAAAATTGTCAACTAGAGCCACACTTTATTATTTTAAAGTACTAATTTTGAAAAATAATTTTTGCTTTTTTACTTTCTCTGGATATAAGAGAAATTTATCGAAAGAAGGTGAAAAAGCAGTGAAAGCAAGTTTATGAGCAGTCGGTAAATTTTCACCACTCGTCGTTTTCAAAGGAGGGTACAAACATATCGGTATGTCAGAACTCACAAAGGGGATGATTTCTAGGGGTGAATTATCACAACGGACGTGAAAAGGATTTCTACATTATCACAATCTGGAATAATTTCTAAAATACAAAATAGATGACTCTCCACACTAATTTAGTTTTGTTTTACAATTTGCACTTATTACTTAGTCATTTTTTAATTTAAAAAAAAAACAATTTAAAATCAAAAACAAAGAAAATAGAAAATAAATTTATTTCTTTATGAAATTAAACTTTTATTAAAAAAAATTTTGTGTCATTATTTAAAAAAATTAATTATAAAGTTTCTACATGTAAAATTTAAGTTTTCAATTTTTATTGCAATCAGTAATTTTTGAAAATACTTAAAAAAATATTTCGTTCATTTGAAAGTTTAAAACTTATAGATCATAAATGAGAAAGAAAAAATAAAATAAATAGAATGGACAAATACAATAAATCAATTGAAAGAAAACAGAAATTTATAGAAAAAATAAAGAAATTGAACAAAGTTACCAAATAGAGATGAATAAATAAATAGAAAAAGAAAAAAAATACTGACGAATAGAAAACAAATAGAAAAATGAACAAACGGAAATAAAGAAACAATAAAAGGTAAACAAATAGACAATTGGAAAAATAGTAGAAAAGTAAAAAAAAGAATCAAATATAAGAAACCAATGTAAAAAAGAACCAAAAATCAGAAAAGAATAAAAAACAAATAGAAAAAGAGAACAAAAACACAGAAACAAATGGAAAAAAATAAAAAAGACAAAAGGATAGAAAGAAATATTAAAAAAGTAAAAATAATAAGGAGAAAGAGAAGGAAAGAAACAAAAAAAAGTAGAAACAAATATGAAACGAATTGGAAAAAATAAAAAGTAATAAGAAATAAAATTTAAAAAAATAAAAAAAAGTAGAAACGAATAGGGAACAAATAAAAAAAATAACAGAAAAAAACAAATTTAAGAGATTAAATAAATAAACACAAAAAAAACATGCAGAAAAAAAATTAAAAAATCAAATAAGAAACAAATTGAAAAAGAATCAAAAAGTAGAAAAGAATAAGAAACAAATAGGAAAATACAAAATTTTCAGTTAAATATTTCAGTTAAATAAAAAATTTTAAAAATAAATACGGTCTTGAAACTTGAACTTTAGATCACCCCCAACAGGTTCTAAGTATTTTCCCATTTTTCGTTTATCAATTGCCAGCAGTATATATACAAAAATATTTCCCATTGAATAAAAAGTTGAAAATCAAAGAAGACACGCTTTCACTTTTTTGACTTGCATTTGGAAATAAATGAACTAAAAATTAAAATTAAAATTTATAATTATCTCTTATTAATACTATAACAAAAATCAACTTTGATTTTTTCATTTTGCAAACTTTAATTCAAAATAGGAGACTGTTTCTATTTACCCCTAAAAACTGGAAATTCGGGATAAATAGACACAGAAATTTCAATACTATTTCTTATAATAAAAAGAAGAGAAAGTTGTTTCTATCAAACCACAACACTATTTTCAGCATTATAAAAATGCATTGAGAGAGAATAGGAGAGGAGAATAAGAGAGAACAAACCTCTATTTGTGTAATGTGTTTCAACTTTTGGCATGATTTATTTTTAAACTTATGTAGTGCATTATTATTTATTAGTTTGAATTATTTTATAACTAACAACATTTTTTATGTAATTCTTTGTATATTTTAACATTTCCATACTTGAAATTGATTTTTTCTTAAATTTTGTAAGAAACAGTTGATTATTGCGATTTAATGATACCCATATTTTCTACTACCCCATAAAAATGTTCCACGGAAGTAAAATAATAGCTCAATATACAAAAAAACCGAAAGTATTCCGATTTAAAAAAAAAACTTATGTTATTGGTGAAACTTAGCAAATCTGTTTCTATTTACCCCAACTGACCCTATTATAATTTATATATTTATTAAAATTAATTTGTAAGAAACAAATTGAAAAAAGTAGAAAAGAATAAGAAACAATTAGAAAAAGACAGAAAACAAATAAAAACAAGTAAGAAACAAATTTCTAAAAAATATTAAAAGGAGAATAAAAAAAATTGAAAGAATTACAAAACAAAAAAATAACAAGAAAAGAATAGATACAAAACAGAAAAAGAGCAAATATATAGAAATCCGAAAATTGACAATTTGATTATTACAAAATGAGAAGATAACAAAATTAAAAAGAAAAGAGAACTAAATTTTTCGAAATAAATTCAAAGGTCCTAATAAATAATTAATTGAAAATTTAGTTTAAACCAAGTTCTTTCTACGAAATAAACTTTACGTTATCCCGTACAACAAAGCATCAAAGTCTTACGCCCTGATGAACAATTCGTCATTTTGCATTCTAGTTTATTTCGACTCTTATCCATTATTCGAATAGATGACGGATATCTCCTAATACCTTTCAATACATAGTTCCAAACTCACATTACATTGATGAAAATATTACTGCATAATGCACCAAAATAAAATATACATTCAAAATAATGTTTTATATATCTAAAATAGAGTTAATAAATGAATATAATTTTAATGTAAATTAATATTCCTTATCATTTATTATAGTATTATTTATTATAATTACAATATTAATGTCTCTGAAGTTAGCGTCGACTTAATTAAAAAAAACTATTATTTGGGGGGTCTTTAGAGATGAAAATGTCACTAATTTTACTTTTTTTCATTCAATTTGTGAATTAAAAACCATTAGGTCACTTTTCTAATATGAAACCTTTGAAAAAAATTGTTTCTAACTTCAGTGACCTCAATATTATGTTTTATTGGATTGTAATAATTCTTATCAAATTTTCATTTTATTTATTTATACATTACATTTTAGTTAAACTACAATTGTGTAAATATTACTTCGTATTAATTAATATTTTTACTACTAATTATTATTATTTAATAATTTTATCGCCTTCAATAATTTGGAAATTTTTTCGAACGAATTGTCAAAATTTATAGTTCATTTAGGTCCATTCTACAATGGAATTAACAAAAGGTGAACATAACCTCTACATGCAAGTCAACGAAAGCACAGTTTTCTTGAAAACATCAAATTGAGACTACAGTGTATCAAACTGATGCCGAAAATTGAGATGAATTTTTGATTCGATTCACATTTTTGGTATCAATTCGTTGCAATCTGATACCTTAAAGTTAACAGTGCGAGAATATGACCACAAAATTTACGGCAAATCTAATTCAAGTCAAAATGTGAATCTTTACTTTAAAAATTTCCATCATAAGGTGATTCTACAATGGAATGAATATTCTCAAAAGTAAACAATACCAAAACGTATAAACATGACTTCAAAATATCTTTTCAGAGGGGAACCAAAACTGTTGGGTCAAACTACAAATAACCGCAAAAAAAAGTTATAAATAAGAAGTTTAAATACACATTAAGATCCAAAGTAAAAAGTATGTTAAATAACAGTCAGTTTTCAATTTTTTTAAATTTCACTCTTAAATTTGTAAAAAGCAAATAATAATTTGTTAATGAACAAAGAAAAATTAAATTTTGATATACCTATCGATCAGAAAAAAATGACAAAGAAAGAAGATGAAAATAATTCATCAAACTAATTAAATTTTGTAGATAAATATTATAACGCCTACTATAGGGTAATGTCACCTTAAGTGGACCGCCTATAAGCTTTTTTTCTAAAAAATTCTTTATGACAGCAAATTAATCGGAGGTTTCTATTCCAAGCTTTAGTTTAGATCCCTAGATAAGTGTTTAAACCATAATAGCTTTGATTTTTTTTTATTTGGGAAAAACAATTGACTTTAAAAAAATAGCTCATTTTTAAGGAATGAAAAAAGTGTAACCTTAAGTGGACCACTCTTAAAAAATTGTAAAAGTTATTCTAAATTCTTTAATGTATTTAATATTTCTGATATATTGAAACAAAATTTATGCTTATGCAGCTTCAGACCATGTTTGTGTCGCAATGTTTACAAGTGAAACCATTTTCAATAATTTTGGCACATATCACATCAAAATCACAAAAAAATTAATAAAGAACATAAAACAGTTTCAAACCAATTTATTGTCAATTTATTTCTATAAAAATGGTAAACTGACATTAAAAATATAAAAAACAGGCAGTCCACTCATGGTTATAAACAGTGGTCCACTCATGGTGACATGCAACTTTTTATGGCAGACACCAAAATTTTTTTTTGAGTCAAAATTATCACTTAATTAAACTAAGACAATCAATTTCAATGTCCAAAGTAGTAGGAAAAAAATAAGTTACCTTTTAAAACTTAAATTTTACACTTCCGAATCACTATAGGTACTCATTGTAAGAGCGACTTCTTTTTTGGTTTGTGTTCTTAAAAATGCGTTACATCAAACGGTAACGTATATGAATATCGCGTAACATAAATTCCTACGGTTTCTAGGTGCGGTGCTGCTATTCGTTTTATTTATTTCACGTTTCCGCTGTCAGATAACTTAAAAACTCAGGTGGTCCACTCAATGTGACATTACCCTATTATATTCACTGACTTTTAGTGCAACTGATGATTATATCTTCGGAGAGAATGATTAATCAATTGTGATTGAAATTGGATGTTCGGCGTCCCGCTAACGATTGTATCATTTCCAAAGTGACTGCATTAATGGTACGGTATCATTGTATATGCGGCGCAGGTTGATTGTCGGCATTAATTTATAACATTCTGCAATACGCCCCGACACTTCCGATTTGAAAGCATTTGGTTACATTTAACTGAATGACATAAAATGGCATTAATCGAAATGCTCAAAACGGAAATAAATAATATTGCTACGCTAAATCTATGTATATGTATATATGTTATATTCGCCGGCAGTATTTAACCCCTCACTCAAATATATATATTTGAAACTTTATTTTTATTCAAATATATCACTTTTTAATCAAAGCTTTAAATTTATACATTCATATAAGCGGGAAAAACGATCAATCAGAAATTTTGTACAATTACTTTCCATTTTAAAACAAATTTTCATTCGCTAACGGTGAAAGTTTTTTGCGGTTGAAAAAAATCAAATTCAATAAAAATAGTTACAAAAAAAATTACTTATTACTATAATTACCTATATTAAAAATATAGTGATCTTTAAATAAATAAATAAATAAAATTATAGAAACGAAAAAAATTTGTAAGTTTTCCTTTTCCAAAAATTTAATATATATATATATATTTGTCTTGTGAACAAAAATTGAATACTTTTTATTTACAAGACAAATATATTAAATTTTTTGAAAAGGAAAAATTTTAAAATTTATGAAAAATAAAAAGGAAAAAAATGTATTATTTGCATAATAATATTAATAATAAAATAAAAAGGTTAATAATATTCAAGGGAAATGAGTATATTTTTTTGGCTGATGTAAGAAAGATCTTTTTATCTCGTTAAATATAAAAAGTGTAAGTTTTACTGCATTTTTTACGCGGAGAAACAACCATAAAAAAAATCAAAGCAAAACAAAACAAAAAAGTCACAAACAAATCACTGCTATACCTCAACTAGATATATTTTTCTCTGAGAGCGAATGTTTGGAAAGAATCGTGATACCTTTCCCATTTTTATGACTCATATTCAAGCCTGTCCTCTCCCATGTTACTCAATTTCATAGAAACGTCAACTTCATATAAGGGAGTGTTTTATTCCACATTATATACAATTTTTCAAATATGTACAAATTTTATATATATATATATATATATATATATATGTTCATGTATGTGTGTATATATGTATATATTTGTATATATTTCATTCAAATAAATTTCAAAGAACTATTGGATTTCAAACAATTCCATTTGAAGAAAAATTAAAAATAAAATCTTTATAGAAATTTCTTATGAAAGAAAAATTTATAGACACAAATTATTTTTAAGGTCTTGAAAGTTTTGTAGATCAGTATACACGGAGAAAAATGGATAGTTAAAAGTAGATAGTTAGAAAATATATAATCAAATTTATTATCTGCATAGTCAGAAATATTATCTTCCTGAAATATTATATATATTCTCGTTTAGTATATCTAGATAATCAAATTAATTATCCTGGATAGTCAACTTGCCGAGCGCTTGCGCAGAAGTTTGATTACCGATCACACGCAAAAAAAACGGCACTGCCTGTTTCAAATGACGTGAAATTGGTAAACATTCATTTTCTAACAAATTTTTCTCTGTTCACAGGCACTTTTTACAGAATCTGACAACGTACATTTGTCACAAATGTTTTTAATTGTCTGAATTCAAAAGATTTTGTTAATCCATGCAGAAACGCGGTTGCAGGATTGGAAATAAAAAAGTAATGTAATGGCAGTAGGCCACAAGACGTATGTTACAGCCATTTGACAGTAGAGGGCAGAAGCATGCAGGGAGCGTAAAGGCTCAGCTGTCAAAATGATTCGCATTACATTGCGATGGTAACTCCAATGCTGCAACCGCGTTTCTACATGGATTGACAAAATCTTTTCAATTCAGACAATTAAAAACATTTGTGACAAATGTACGTTGTCAGATTTTGTAAAAAGTGCCTGTGAGCAGAGAAGAATTTGTTAGAAAATGAATTTCAAAATTACAAATTTCACTTCATTTAAACCGGTCAGTGCCGTATTTGTTGGGTGATAACTGATAACTGTTGGTTGCACATTATCGAGAAATTTAAGAGACCATCGAACATCGTTGTAGTTTTATATTATTATTCGAAATTTAAAAACATTGTCAAGTTTTTTTATACTGAATTTCAGATATAATATTGCTTAAAAAATATATTGTTAAAAAATATATAAAACTTACAATTAGCAACATAACCTTTAAACCTGTCAAAAGAATTTAAACATTTTAAGGGTACCGTTAAATTAATGTATTTTGTTTTTTAAAATTTTCAGATTTTCCATAAAAAATTATTTATCTAGGAAAAGTGTTCACTAATTTCTAAATAAATTAACTTTTATCATTAAATATTTCTTATTGATTAATTCAGATGTGTATAAACACAGCAACTTGCGTTTATTATCTAGGATAGTCAAATGTGAACATCTTGGATAATGGCAGTTAGTATGCAAGTTTGATTATCCCAAGATACTTAATTTGAATATCTAGATGGTTGTCCTGTAGTTGAGTATCCAAGATCATCACCCATGATTATCTAGATAATAAATTTGACTATCTATTTTTCTCCGTGTAGTAAAACTGAGTAAGAGTAAATTTAGGTCAGACAATACTTTTTTTGGTGTAGTTATACATATAACGTTAAAATTTTTCTAATTTTAATATTAATAAATGTGAACTTTTTAAGTCATCAGACTTAAATTTTCGTTTCCCGGTGATGGATTTTTTATAAGTGGTAAAATAGTATATTGTGCAACAAGTACAGAAAGAAGCTGTTTTCCGACGAGTGCAAAGTTTGCTGTCCCGAGCGAAGCGAGGGCAGCAATTTGCACGAAGTTGGAAAATCTTCTTTCGTACGTGTTGCACACAGTACTTTGTGCAACACCTTTTGGTTTTGATAAAAAAAGCTGTTTGGAAACGCTAGTTGACGCCAACATACGTACTGTTTAGCAGGGTTTGGAACGTGTTACCGCACGTAATATACGTGGTTTTCTACGCGTATATTACTGTAAAGAACAGGTATTCTACAAATAGAAAACAAATACCTATGTATATCACCAAAAAAACCCAAAAGTTTAAGAACTTTGCCGCACTAGTGCAGCAAAGTAAGCACTTTGCCGCACTAGTGCAGCAAAATAAGCACTTTGCCGCACTAGTGCAGCAAAGTACTGTTTTGGTCCTACTTTACAGGCATGCAAAGTATTACTTTCCTTACAGGTGTTGCACAAACAAATTTCAATCACACCAAACTAAAGAAATTCTTTTTGAAATTATTATGATTAGTAAAAGTGTAGTCCAGTTAGATGCAGTTTTTTCAGTTTTAGTAAATAGTATTATCCATACACACGGAAAAAGTTTTGGGCGACGAGCCGTTCCAAGTAGATCGAAAATTTACGAATGCGATACGACTTTAGTTTGGAGGAGCTGCATTTCTAACTCGGGCGTGCTGAGCGCCCAAGATGCGGCTATTGCAGTCTCAAGGTTTTGAGTCTCAAATCTTGGGTGTTCAGCGACACCGACATAGGAACGTAGATTTTCCGAATTGAGATCGTAGCTTCAATTTTTTGTCTAGTACAAGTAGTGTAAGTAAATTTTAGTCAGACCCATAATTATTACGAGAAATAAAAGAATGCATTGCAATTTAATACATTTTAAGGTCTTAATTTAAAATCCTCATTTTATTCAGTATCAGTAGTAAAAATAAATTTTAGTCAGACGGAATTGGACGACTTTTCAGTTAGAAAATAATTATTGTATCAGTGGTCAAAGTAAATTTGAGTCAGACTTTTTCTACACAGAAAAAACTTGGTGTGATATTTGTTGCGTGTGAAATTAGCCAATGTTGTAACACCAAATTCGGGTTAAAATAACACTTTTTATTTTCTGTGTAAATAGAAGGAAGTAAATTTAATTATTATTATTTTGTTTTATTTTCACTATTATTTTAGTAACAATAGTAAACTGTCTTTTCAGTCAGACAGCTACATTATTTTGGATTTCAATTCAATTTTGAGTTTGTCTTTCATTCTCAGTCAAAATTTGAATCAATATCAAAGTGAAAATGAAAGTAAAAATCAAAGTTTTTTAAGTCAATATTAAAGTCAAAATCAAATCAAAAGACCAAATCAAATCTGTACCCGTGTAGAAATTTTACCATGGCCTTATTATGCCAGATCTGGCCCCGATCTGGGAAGGTGTTTCCTGCCATATTATGGCCAAAAAATGGAAATTTCTACACGGGTACACACTAAAAAAAAGTTCTACTTTCAGCCTATTTTTGAGGCTGAATTTAAGGTGTAAACGGAGTCAGCCCCGTTAAACAAGGACAGCCCTAGTAGAAATTTGTCCTAGTTATTATAAAGGAACTGTCCAGTCGCGCTTAAAATTGTCCAGTTACTT
This sequence comes from Leptopilina heterotoma, assembly GCF_015476425.1. NCBI lineage: Eukaryota > Metazoa > Arthropoda > Insecta > Hymenoptera > Figitidae > Leptopilina > Leptopilina heterotoma. The sequence goes on from NW_025111004.1 coordinate 434,805, forward strand.
TACAAGCCAACTGGCTAATAACTGGAATGGAGTGTCACGCTTTTTTCATCAAGTTATTATCTAGCCCAACTTTATAAATTCTGGTCAACGGTTCTGTAGAAAAACTAGACAAATTAATTCTTTTAAAATACTGAAAATTTGTTTAATATTAAGATTTACTGTAGTTAACACATTTATTTCATGCAATTAATATAAAATTTCTATTTAGCACCAAAGAAATTCAATAAAAAATATTTTTGGAAAATTTCTGTATCCATTATAATATTCATATACATACCCAATGGGAAATTTACAACTGTCGGAGTACTGCGCCAGCACTGGCAGTACTGGCAGCTACGCTGACAGACAGCACTGGCATAACTCTGGGATGATAACGCTGTCTAACGCTGGCGAAGTACTGCCTGCCAGTGCTGCCAGACAGCGCTGGCGCAGCACTGGACCAGTGCTGGCTGAGAATATTGCCGCAATAAATGCCGTATTGTTATTAATTAGTCGTAAATTAATAATTATAAATAATTTAACAACAAAATGGTAAATAATATTAATAAATAGTTATTATTCATAAAATATTTCTCTTCTTAAAGAAATTGTATTAAAGATGGAGACTAACAATGGATATAGTAAATGAAGTAGAAAAAAATTGTTTATAATATTTAAAAATTAAATAATAAACAATTACAGTAAGTGTGCATTAGATTTTCATATTTTAGTACCTAACGATTGGAATCTAGAAATATCGCAAACCTATGAAAATAAACAAAATTGCTCACGAGGGGAATCGAACCTACGACCTACGGACTAACAGACTAACGCTCTAACCACTATGCTAACGACACATGTGTACAGTAAAGTATTAATATCTCAGTATCATTCAGACATACAATTATTGAGTCAAAGATGAGAAAAAAATAGGGATACGTTAGAAATAATAAATTGAAATAAAATTAATTAAAGTAAATTTTTAATAATTAAATTAAATTACTTTACTTATTGCATTTAACATTTTACGTAATTCTGAAATTACGTGGTAATTTTTTAATAATTTTTAGGGTTTCGTGGCCAAGGGCCAAAACCCTTATAGCGAGACTTCGGTGTCCGTCCGTAGTTTTTACGTCTTAAGTCTTATGTAATAAGTCTTAAGTCTTATATAATGAGACTTTGATATAAGAAAGTCTTAAGTCCTAAGACTTAAGACTTAACTTTCAGTATAAGAAGGTCTTAAGTCCTAAGACTTAAGACTTAACTTCGGTATAAGAAGGTCTTAAGTCCTAAGTCCTAAGTCTTAAGTCTTAAGTCTTATAAGTCTTAAGACAACATAACAACCGTTGCCATGGTAACCGTTGCTATGTTAATAGCCGTTGCCGTTGCAACCGTTGATATAGTAATGGTTGTCATGGCAACCGTTACTATGATAATAAAAAAAAATTTCTAAATAAATAATTATTTATTTATTTTTTTGTCATTTTAGGCCACGAAACCCTATGATGTAGGCGCATTGCGCCTGCTTCTCTGACTGATTTTTTATTCATAGTAAGAAGTATAATAGTATTTTAATAGGAACCAAATTATTATTGAGATTAAAGTTTAAATTTTGTTTATAATTTTAATTTGTTTAAATAATTTATTATTTGCAAAATTAGACAATTATGTTAAATTATTATTATTTTTAATAAAAATAAAAAATGAACAACTGAAAAGTAAAATATTAATTTTTTTCAATAAATTTATATTTAGAAACATTCATAAACTTTTTTTATAATTTTTTTCAAGTCTATGTAAAAAAGCAATGTTGACAAAGAGCGTCGTGAACAATTTTTCTATACTCAGACAGCACTTGCCGCCGTGGCTTGTCCAAGCTTTGGCGAAACAAAAATTCTGTACTGCGCCAGCACTAATTGTCGAGGCTCGGCTAGACTACGCCGAACAATCGTCTGAGTACTCAGCCAGTGGTGAACATCGGCACTACACTAGCATTTCCCATTGGGTAATAAATGGAATAGAATAAAAAATTATATAATATTTTATAATTTTTAATTAATTAGTTGAATTATTATATAAAAATAATGTACACTCTAAATCTGAATCAGTGAAAATTTCACTGATTTCAATTCAGTGGCCCAGTTTTCTTTAATTCATCAGTGGGATTTCACTGAGAATCAGTAAAAACCACTGATTGTCAGTGAAATTCCACTGATTCATCAAAGAAAACTGGGTCACTGAATTGAAATCAGTGAAATTTTCACTGATTCAGATTTAGAGTGTAAATAGTAAATTATTACATGTAATTTTCTATATTACTTTTTGGTTTTTAATTCAATTAAAAAAAATTCTAAATTCGAATATCCTAAATATTTACTGTTTTCAAACAACTTTCATTTTTTAATGCACTATTATTAACAATAACACTGAAACAAATATTTTTTATTAGTATAAACAATTATAATCTATATAAACCTTAAAACGATAACGCAATTTCACCGAAAAAATCTTGGGGGGTAACGGGGAGCGAACCCGGGTCCCGCTGGACTAAAGTCGCACCGCTTAACGCACTCGGCCGTTCAACGCAATGGATACTGAGAATTAATAACCACTGCACATATATTTCAGTTCAGTGCCGTAACTAGAGATTTTAAGCATTGGTATATACTTTTAATATTTTCTATGTAATAAAACATTTTAGATGATTTTTTTAATTATTATAACTTTTTAGTAATTTAATTTGCAACGTTAATAATTAATAAATAAATTGATTACTGTAATTAAATTTTTAATTATTTTTATTAATTTATTATAAATTATTATAAATATTTATTGATTAATTGATTATTAATTAATAATAATAAATTAATTAAATTTTTAATTAATATAAAATTATAATTTAACTAAAATGGAATTTAAAAAAATTAATTTTTAACGAATTTTATTATTTTTATATTTATTATAAATGATTGTAAATATTTATTAATTAATATTGTTAATTAATTTTATTAATAATTATTAATATTTTTTATTATTAATTAATTTTATTCATTAATATTATTAATTTATAATAAATTAATTAAATTTTTAATTAATAACAAATTAAAATGAAAAGTTTTAAAATATTGGAAAGAATAAGAACAAATTTATCTCTAGCAAATAATCAGTCGAGCTGTCTAGTTATTAGACATTATTGCAGTGTCATCAACACGACAAACTTAGAACTATAATTTCTAGGACTACTTTAAAGTAACATTAAAAAAACTAGACAGAAGTTATGTCTAGCCAATATCAAATTCAACTTGAATCTTTGACGAAGAGCGTTGGTCAGTAACTTTACAGTTATTTACCAGTCCGCCTAGAATCAGTGTCCGTGACAAAAACTGTCCAGTAACTTGAACAATCGAGTGGCTCCATGACAAATTTCTACTAGGGAGACTTATGTGAAATACATGGGCTGAATTTAAGGTGTAAACGGAGTCAGACTTTTTTTTCCTGTGTATAGTTGCAGGAATTTTCATCCAGACAAATTTATTTCAATAGTTTTTTTGCTAATAAGTAGTAAAAGTAAATTTTGGTCAGACATCACTAAGAAAGTCGGAAAGTGATTCTAGTTTCTCTAGTTGCATTAATTTTAATCAGACAAGTTAGCTTTTTTCATTTTTAATATCAGTGGTAAAGGTAGACTTTGGTCAGACCGAACTACATTTTAGGAAGATGCTTGTAAATTCTTTTGATTCTATAATCACAAGAATTTACAAGTAGTAAAAGCATGATTAATTCAGGCAAAGCAGTTGAAAGCTAGTTAACCTATCAGTAGTAGTAAAGGTAAATTTTGGTCAGACGGCGGTAAAGTAAATCCGAAACCAACTGTAGAATTAAATTTAAAACGTGTAGTAGTAAAAGTTAATTTTTAGTCAGACAGAACAAAATCAATTTTTAATTTTAACCAACAATGTTTATTATTTAAATTTTTGTATTAGTAGTAAAGTTATGTTGCAGTCAGACGTAAAATAAGACGTAGATGGGTAGTTCTACAAACGAAGGAAGAAAATTTTAGCTCAACATTTTTTTTACGTTCAGGTTTAAAAAAGTAGGTTAAATTCAAGTTAATAGTATTACCAAAGTTATCTAAAAGCGGCTAGTCAAAACATTACAAATTGTAAATTTTACAGCTATTTATAAACAGTTCAACCGCACAAGACCCAGGTTATGAAAGGAAATTTAACTTTAACTTACAAAATAAAGTATAGATTTCCATAACTTCTGTTACTCGGGGGTTTTCGAGGTCGCTGATTACGAATCCGATGTCAGATTTACAAAATTCAAAATGGCGGATTCAATATGGCTGACGAATTTTCAGAATTTGCATGCAATTTACGCGAAACTTGTTACTCCGGGGTTTTCGAGGTCGCTGATTACGAATCTGATGTCAGATTTTCAGAATTAAAAATGGCGGATCAAATATAGCGACCATTTTTTTAAAAGTTGACAGATTTGTGTAAAAACATTTATTCGCGAGTTTTTAAAGTTATGAAATTCGAAATTAATTTAAAATTGTAAATTGTAATTTAATTCATTTTTTTAATTTTGGTCGTCATATTGACTACATCGATTTTTAATTTTGACTTCAAATTTGGATTTAGTGACTCCAAAAGCGTTCGAGAGTAAACATTTTTGGCAATTCCGGCAATATTAAAAAAAAAATTGGTTGCCATATAGGATCCGCCATTTTGAATTTTGAAAAACGGACATCAAATTCGAATTCAGCGACCCCAAATACCCCCGAGAAATAAATTTCGATCAAATCGTATCAATTTTTAAATTATCCGACATATTGGATCCACCATTTTGAAATTTTTAATCTGAAATCATATTCGTAATCAGCGACCCCTAATACCCCCGAGCAATAAGTTTCAAGCTGATCTAAACATTTTTAACAAATTCGTACTTTCGAGTGAAATTTTGCAAAAAAAATTTGAACTTCAAACTCCATTTTTGAGCCGCCATTTTAATTAAAAATTTTTCTATAGTCCCATCTCGTAGCTTATATATTTTTGTCACGTTATTCGTAACATTTGGAATAATTTTTCTGCTATTTCGTAGTAGAAAAAATTAAACAAAAATTAGAAAAAAATCGGACATTTTTTATAAAAAACATTAATAACTATATTGGTTATAACGCCATTCGATAGAACGCATATATATGAAAACATAAGAAATGATGACTGATGAATTTTTTTATTGATTTTTAAGTACCGAAATAAGTCCTCAAACTTCATGCTAAAATTTTGTACATTTGGGCGTTAAATGGTTAATGGGATAGAAAATTCTTAATAATTTTAACGTTTTTATGATGCCAGGAAACTGAGAATGAATTCAAAGGATAAAATTCAAGAAAATATTTTTTAAATAAAATATAAAGTAATGTAACAATTATTCAAATCTTTGTAAAGTACAACTATTTGAAATAAATTATTATCCAAGTGTAAAAATTTACACTTAATTTACATTTAATCGCTTAAAAATAATATTTATATAGTTTATTAACTTTCATTTTCACATTGCGACATGTCAGGAAACTGAGAATTTAGCACTTGAATGCTTATTTTTTTGCAAAAAATATTTTTTGAAAGCGGGTAACATTTTTTGGCAAAATAGAAATCATTAAGCACTACAGTTCCCATTGAAAATAATTTTATTTTTTTCAAAATTAATGTAAAAAACAACCTTGGACATCATATATTCCCTCGTTTGTAGAACTACCTAAATAAGAAATCAATTTTAGCATCAACTGTAGAATTAAATTAAAATGGGGCAAATCGATTATTATTATTAATATCATTTATCAATAGTGAAAGTCAATTTTTAGTCAGACAGAAGTTAATTTTAAACTAAAAGAATTTTGCTTATTCTTGTAGGTTTAGTAGGTATCAGTAGTAACATCATGTTTCAGTCAGACATAATAGTTGAAAGTATGGTTTAACAGTAGTAAAGGTTAATTTTTGACAGACTGCACTAAGTGAGTCAGAAGATAATTTTACTTTTTGCAATAAAATAAAATTCAAGTGTAATGTTTTATAAGTAGTAAAAGTAAGTTGCAGTCAGACAGAACTAAGTAAATTTTATACTGAAACAATTTTACTTATTATTGTAGGTTTAGTATCATACTAAATTCTAGGGGAGATTGGGGAATTGTGGTCCACCTCAATTATTTCATAATATTTATAAGTTTAATCTTACAATATTTTTTTATTTTCTTTTGTTCGTCTAAAGTAAATTTTTTATTATCATTTCATGACTTTACAAAGCTTTACAATTACCTATAAAACGAAAACAAAAATCACCTGAAAAATTGCATTAAAATATTTATTTTGGGTCTTCATGTTTTTATTGTTTTTACAAAGATTTTCAAGAATAAATTATGAAAAATATTTTTTTAATTATTTTGTGGTATTGGTACTTTGGCTCCAAAAAAAAAATTTTGCATCAAATTGAAAATAATAAATAATACTGTTATAGTTGGTTACTTTTCAAGTTTTAATATTTGAGACAATTTTGCAATTCATTGCAAAATTAATCAAATATTAATAAACTTTGAAAATTCCTTTAAAGTGTTATTTTTACACTCACTTCTCGTGCGTGAGGAAATAATAAATTTTGCTTCTTTATCTCACATAATATTATTTAATGTATATTATAATTCCGTCTAATATATTTTTACAATATATTAGATAGAATACTGAATATGACATTAAAGAATATTATAAAAGTAAATTCATTTATTTTTATTTAGCCTTAACTTAGATTTTTTGTACCGGAGGTACGGTACAAAGTTGACGGTAAAGGCAAACTGGCATGGTGCGTCGCCTTTACGAGAGAGTCGGAAGACACGTCTGACTCGCCCTGTGTCTCCTGCTCGACTAACTCTCGCTCTTGAAACCTCAACCGTACCGCGCTTGCGCGGAACGGGTGGGGGCAACTCACGCGCTGATTGGCTCTTGCCAAGGTGGAAGGGATGTCGCGGATGCGACTCAGCAGAGGAGCATAAATACCGCGCATTTTCCCTGACTCACTCTCTTACCTCGCCTAACTTCGACGGAGCAACACGTCTCTCACCCGAGGGACACGGACACTTGCGTTGGCGTCGCTGACGCCACGCTCTCTCGCCAAACTGTCACTCTGCCGAGTGACGCTCTCAGCCGCTGCCACGCCGCCACTTCAACACGGACGCCTCGCCTGCCACCTCGCCGCCTGCCAAACCGTCAACCGCCTGCCGTCCTCCACAGGGAAAAATATTTTGGAATAAATATTTTTATTTGGAAACCACGACGTCTCATCTCTCTTCCGCTGGCCGCGGAAGTTTCATCGAACCTCACCATTTCTACCAACCTGTCCTTTTCAGGACAAACAAAGCAAACAAATTTCACATTGACAATTAGTCCTTTTAAGGATAAATTGTCAATTATTTTACGAAAGAATATTTTGGGTTCGAAAACATTCCACACAAAGAAGAGGAGTAACTCTGGTGTCTTAAGGCCTCGTGACCTTCTGCACCACCCTGAGGGTTAACGTTTTCTCCGTGACAACTTAAGGCCCACACTCGGGACCTTCTGGGTCCGGGGGAACGTAGCCCTTGAGGTAACGGAGCTTCTTCTCTCGCACTACCAAGCAGTGACAACCGGCTCCAGGGGACAGTACTTCGAACCTTGCTTAGGTTCAAGTACCCGACACCTGGAGTAGAACGGGTCCTCGTCTCTCAGAACCCTGCTTGGGTTCGAGGTCGACGTCACCGATCGGCTCTGTCAACTACTGCCGCTAAGGTCATTAATATTATTTTTTGTGCTTCTCTCGCACCTTTGAGCCAGTCACTACTCCTCTACACAGTGACCGGTATCAATACAAAGCATTTTGTAAAATGAAGCATTTGGGGAATTGTGGGACACTTTTTTTAGGGAAGTATTTATTGCTTGTTTTTGTCGATTTAATTGCACAATGCAAGTATATATTATTAAAATAACTCATAGCTATAGTAATTTAACAAAAGCAATTCGATTCATTGCGATTCATGCGATAAAGATGTTCACTTTAAAATTTGAAATTAATGGAGCATATTTTACTTGTCCAAATTGTGATTCCGATTAATTTATAATTTTCTTACTTTTTCTTTTCTAATTTTAAACTAATAATTAAACATTTATAACATTTTTAATATTTCTAACCATTTAATAAATATATTTCATGGTTATTTTTGATTTTGAACTCAATTTAGGCAGTGGCCCACAATTCCCCAACATTTTTAAAAATCATAAAATTGCACTTTTTGTTAAAACATAAATTTCTTTAAGGTAAGTAATAATTTTGGGAAACTGACTATGATATATGTTAGTTTACACCTCCTACTGAAACGAAAATTTTTAAAATTTGAAAAAAAATGTTGTGTGTAAGATATTAAACTAAAAATAAGTGTGGCCCATAATTCCCCAATCTCCCTTAAATATAATAATATTATAAAAGTAATTATATTATAATAATATAATTTTTGCAATAAATAAATAAAAAATTAATTTTATAACTTTAATAGCAGTAGTAAATGCTGATTTCAGTAATACTAAATATTTTAAATTTTATCAATAGTAGAAAAAATGTGTTTTAATTTACATTCTTTTTTATTTACTTTTTCGCTTGGAATTAAAATTTCACCTCCTCTGGGGATCGAACCTTCGAACTAAATTTTCATATTTCTTCCATACACTAGTTTACAATTTGTTTCTGAAAAATAAAAATTTCCATAAAAAGGAGAAAACTACACGAGCTAGGATACGAATACATATAGAAATATTTGGAAATGTTTGTGAAATACACGTATAAGTCTATATGAAACGTAATTTGTGTATGTTATCTAACTTATCGGGGGTATTTTCGCTCCGATGGCGACGCTCGCGATACGTCTCTATTTCAAGTAGCGGACGTGTGCCGCAATTTGATGAAATTCATGTGACATCTTATAGCGACTATAGTGTGTTTGAACTCGGGGTAAGGAAACTTTGTCAGTCAGTGGAAAGTTCTCTCGTCGGTCAGACGGGGGAATATCTAGTAGGTTGGTTCACTCCCCCATCCTTTCTATGCTCCAGTATATATAGAAATGCTTGCGAAGCCATTGACGTGGTAACCAACAGATTGGAGCTTGCCACCTTAATGCGACCGGGTGACAGGGCAAACAAATTTATAGGTCTCTTATCCGAAAAATACACGGGATTTATCCCCCTCCCCCCACTCCTTCCACACTCTCTCTGCGGTCGCTAAGGGATCGCGCGAGAGGCAGGATGGAAGCTCTTGAGACAGAGAGCTCGAAAAATCGTAAAAACTTTATATAACTTCGGGTATGGCAAGATATTCCGAGGGTAAAGGATCCAAAAGAAAATGGCAGGAGATGTCTGTATAGCATATATATATATACACATTTTATTCGCGAAAAGTCAGAGAAATGGTAAAGACGGATTCAGAAAACCATCATCGTTTTGTTGGCAAAAGAAAATATTTGATTTTCCACCATTATAAAAATTGTGTGTCCCAATCGATTCACGTTTATACGCGGTAAAAATTATCAAATAAAGTTTGCCATAAAAATTTAATTTTGTTTTTTCCTGACTTTTCCCTGATTGCCAGTCAAAATGTTGACTTTTTCCCTGACCCCAATAAAAAAATATTATGATTCACTCTAAAAATTAGTCGATTCTGAAAAAAATCCCGTGTAGAAATTGACATGTTATGGCCTACACAATGATCAAAAGATCTGGCCCCGATTTGGGCCATGGTTAAATTTCTACACGGGTAAAGGTTTTATTAAATTTATTTACGAATTTTTTTAATTGTAAAATTGTTCGAAAACATCAATAACTTCTTTTTTAAATAAATATTTTATCATTATTATTTTTCCGCATAGGAATTAAGATTTTCAAAAATTTCAAATTCAAATCGTTTTGAAATCACAGTGTTCTTGAAACAATCAAATTGATAACAAAAATTTGGATCAATTTATGATTTCATACACATTTTTGGTATCAATTCGATGGAGTTTTATACTTTCAGATTAACAATAATTCAACAACTTATAAGAATATTATTACAAAATAATAAAACATAAAGATCAATTTCTTCATGTTTTATAATAATTAAAGATGACGGAGTGATAATGTCATTATTTTATATTATAAGAATATTGTAACTGTAACTTCTTCAAAATTATTTTCATCATTTCAATTCAATTATTATTTTCTAGAATTTTTAACTAAAATTCTTCTTAAAATCAATTATTTTTAATACTTTTTGAAAAAGTACACTGAGAATTTTCAAGTCCATTTGTTTAGAATTCAATTTTACGAAATTACGATTATTCGAAAATTCTTCAATTAAATATATAGATTGTAAAATAAAAACTTCAAACAATTTCTAAAAATTCAATTAAACTTTACCAAAAAAATTGATTCTACAGAATTATTAGTTAAAAGTAAGAAAAGTTCAAATTTTCAAAGATTTTAATTTAAAACCTTTTCAAAATTCAATTATTTCTAAAAATCTATGCTATAATGATTTTAATATTCAATTATTATAAATTTTAACTAATATTAAACAATTAGTATTAAACAATTCTACGAAAATTCAATTATTTAAATAGGTACCAAAATGAATAATTTATTAAATAATTCAATGTATATTAAAATTAACTTCTTATAAAGAATTTTATCAAAAAAATTTTTAAATAATTGAATTCTTTTGACAAACTATAATAAAATTTTTCAGAATAATTACATTTTTCGAGGAATTTAATTAAAACTGTATTAGAAATAATTTAAATTTTGACAAGAATTTTATTATAAGTTTTGAAAACAATTGAATTTCGAAGAAGAATTTTATTATTTATAAAGAAAATTGAAATTTTTATAAGTATTTTTTTAGAAATTTTTGAACATAATTGAATTTCTGCGAAGAATTTTATTACTTTTGAAAATAATTTAATTTCTGCAATCATTTGTAACATCTGTAAAATTCAATTTGTTTAATGTTTTTAACTGAAATTCTTCCACAAATTCGTGATTTTTAATAATTAATTAAATATATTATTAAAAAATTTAACTAATTTTAGAAGAATTTGAATTACTAAAATTTTTCAAAAATCTAAGTTCTTTAAAATTTCTAATTAAATTCATTAATATAATTAAAATTTTATAAAATCTCAAATTCAAATCTTTTGAAATTCATTTATTTATGAAAATTGTAAATGCAACTCTTTTAAAATTCAATTAATTTTAAATTTCTTATGAATTCCAAAAATCTACTTTCCCTAACTTTTCCCTGAATTCTCTTACCTGTAGCAACCCTATAAATCTTATTTTAAGAGCGCGCGGAAATGAATTGCGTCTTGAAAATAATAAACTAAGTGGTATTAAAAAGCGTTCCAGCTTAAATATACATAAAAAAATTAAATTAAATTTTACTTTTAATTACTTATTTAAAATATTACTTGCAAATTTTGAGGATATTCTTTATCAGCACGCTTTCCCCTAATTATCCTGATAAATCCGAACGAGATACCTCAAATTATTTAGGAGTTAGACGACACGCGGGAAAACACTTTTTTCGAGGAATATTACCAACATGCCCTTAAAGCGTTTTAGATTGTTTTAACTCAGGTAAAAATGATTCGTACGAAATTCGTACGGTTTTCGTACCAATTTTGTTCAGAAATCCGGCCAGATTCGTACAGAATTCCTATCGAATTCGTATGAAATTACTAGTGAAATTCGTGTGGCGTTTTGAAACGTTTTTTCGCAATAATATTCGTGTGAATAGTACCCGGATTTTTTAAAATGGATTTTCAAAAAAAATTTTCGTTTGGAAATCCGTATGGAAATTCGCACGGAAATTCTTTTGACAATTTTTTCAAAAATTTTTGGCCAAATTTTCTTACGAATTTCGTACAAAATTCAATCGAATTATAAACGGATTTATTTTGAAAATTTTTCATAAAATTCTGCTCAGAAATTCGTATGGAATTCCGCCGAAAATTTTTGAAGAAAGTTTTAGTTGACATTTCGTGCGGAATTCCATACGAATTTCCAAGCAGAAATTTCATAAAAATTTTTCAAAAGAAATCCATTCGTAATTCGTTCGAATTTCATACGAATTTCGTATGGAAATTTCGCCGAAAACTTTTGAGGAAATTTTTAGCTGACATTTCGTGCGGAATTCCATACGAATTTCCGAGCATAATTTTATAAAATTTTTTTAAGAAATTGTGAAAAGAATTTCCGTGTGAATTTCCATACGGATTTCCGAACGAAACATTTTTTTGAAAAACCATTTTAAAAAATCAGGGTACTATTCGCGTGAATATTCGTGCGAAAATACGTTTCAAAACGCCACACGAATTTCACTTGTAATTTCATAGGAATTCGATAGGAATTCTGTACGAATCTGGCCGGATTTCTAAACGAAATTCATACGAAAATCGTACGAACTTCGCACGAATCATTTTTACCTGGGAATCCATTTTGGTGTTAAAATAATACCCCACAATTTTCTTTGAGCTTTTCTTTTTTCAATTGGTAATGATTTTAGTAGATAAATTGTCATAACTTCAGTTCATTATACTGAAAACTTATTTGATTTAAATAACAGATATATATTTGTCAATTAGCAAATAAATATTTACTGGAATCATATAATTTTTTTTCAAATCAAATAAATTGTATTTGAACCAATAATTCGAGTATTTGAAGCAAGCACGATTCAATTGATTGTAAATAAAAATTATTTGATTCAAGTAAATATTTATTTGATAATAGATAAGTAATTTATAGTTTTTCGAATTAAATAAATTTGTTTTTCAGTGTAAAAGAGTTAAAAATATTTGTATTCAAAAACCTAAAAAATCCCCAAGTACCTAACAATTTTTAGGCACATATGATTGATTTTTAACTTTTTCATTAGTCATATTGAATCCGACATTAACATTTTTTTAAATTTGGCTCCATATTCGTAATCAGCGACACCAAAATCCCCCAAGTAACAAGTTTCAAAGAAATTTGACTAATTTTTATATTTTTCAGACGCCATTTTGAATTTTTAAAAACAAACATAGGAGTCGTAATTAGCAACACAGAAAACATTTTAAGTAGATTTTTTTTTCTATGTAATATAATTTGATTTGCAGTAACAATATTGTTTAAAGTAATAAAAAAATAAAATTATAATCTTTCAGCGACACTGATGATAAATCAAAGAATAAATTCTTCAAGTAATGAATTTCTATATCCAATTCAACTAATTCTTAAAATATTCATATTTTAACAAATTTCAGAACAAATTCAACAAACAGAAAAACATCCACCATTTTGTATTTTCAGAAAAAAGGAAAAAATAGATTTAAGGAAAAGAAAACATCTTTGCTTTCGTGAAATTGCAAATATTTCACGTTGTTTCACCTATAGGTAAACGATAAATTCTAAAATGAAAAATTAAGCTATTCGAGTGGAAAATTATCTGCGAGAAAAATAGATAAAAAAAATAGTGTGCAAAACATTGAGAGTCTTTATATAGAAGAAAATCGAGAAATATCTTTATTTGAAAGGAGTGAAAGGAAGAAATAAAGCAGAAGCTGTGCAAAGATGTAAAAAGTAGAAAGATGGTGGCGAAGAGGGTCGATTCATTCTAATTCGGTTGTGAAGGCTACAGCTTGTCCAACAGCTCGTATTTGTAGGTTTACTGGAGTTTCTTACCACCTCTCTCTCTTGCTCTTCTGTTTTCTGACCCTTTTCTCCCACCAACTATCAACGAAATAAACATTTTCAACAGAAAATCTTACCTCTCTCTCTTTCTCTGCAAAACAGAAACCCCTCGGTGACAAGTTAGCACCATAAATACGGTTGACGGCGGATACGTCGCATTTTGTTGCGTCGTTGTGAGCTTGATTCTCGGCTTTACTTTATATTCAGATTCGTTCTTTCACTCATGCTTTATGATCTTGAGAAAAATGATACTTCTCCTTACCCTCTGCCTTTCAGTATGATTATCTCGGATTTGTCAACCCCTCTATATGGTTAGCAGTAAAAACAACAAAATTCGAGAAATGATAAATGAGATTAGAGATTACTCAAGTATCATTTTTGTTTTTTCCTCACCGCCAATCATCCTATTATAATAAAAGTCGCACCTAAAGGCGAGTCTAAAGGTTAAGGAAAAATTTTTTTGGAGTAAAAATTTTTATTCCACAGTTATTAAACTCAAGGGGGAATTTTACTCGAGGTGGAAAAAAGTGAGAGCGGAAAAAATCCTAAGAGAGTTGAAAAAGTTTATTTTTTCACAATTATAGCTGTCGCGACATTTCTAAATGTGTAGCAATTGTTGAAGAATTAATTTGTTATAAACAATTACGAGTAAGCCATGCTTACTCTAAATTTTTTTATTTTTCTGTTTTCTTTTCGTTAAAATTAGGAATTAAAATGAGCAATTGTTGCAAAATTAATTTTCTATAAACAATTCCCTGTATACTAAATAAATACTTACAAATTGTTAGTATTTCTTAGTTTTTGTCACCCGAAATTAATCCGGATAAATCCGAACTCTATACGTGAACAACTTGTGAATCCGGAATTGGTCCGATGAAGTCACAAATTAATCTGTTAATTTTAACTAGTGAATCCGGAATTTATTCGAAACAGTGCGGTTTATTGTCACATTTTTGTCATCTGGAATTAGTCCGAATAAATCTGAAACCAACACGGTTTGAATACAACTAGTGAATCCGGAATTCGTCCGAAACAGTGTAAAATTAGTCTGGACAATTTAATGAATTTTAATAGAAAAATAATTATACAAGTTGCACATATATTAATTATTAATAGGTACACTCAACATATTTTTCGATAAACCTATCGCAATTTTATTTGCATAAACTTAAAATTTCTAACGTTTACGGATTCGAACCTACACCCGTGTAGAAAAATTTCGGGGCAGTCTGGAGTCCAGTGATTGCCCCAACTAGACGCATCTGGACGATCTAACTGTATGCTATATGGGACTTCATTGGCATCACTAGAATTTAAAATTTTTAAAGTACAAATCAAAGTACAATCAAGACTTTAGTGCCCGATTTGTCGGTCTTCTTTGAATTTATACATGGATTTTCACTTTAAAATTCAATGGAATAATTTAGTATCTAAAGAATCGTTCAAAAATAAATATTGTAGGTTTATATGAATTATTATAAATAAGATTTTCAATGAATTTAATTAAAAATTCTAAAGAACTTAGATTTTTTAAAAATGCCTACTAATTCAAATTCTCCTGAAATTCGATAAATTTTTTAACATATTGTATTTGATTAATTATTAAAAATAATTTATCGGTAGAAGAATTTTAGTTAAAAACACTATAAACAATTGAGTGTTGGAGAAGTTACAGATTATTGTAGAAATTTAATTATTTTCAAAAATAACAAAATTCTACACAGAAATTCAATTATGTTCAAAAATTTTTTTAAATTTTCATCAAAATTTCATTTATTTTTATAAATAATAAAATCGTTCTCTGAAATTCAATTATTTTTCAAATTTTTAACAAGATTCTTGGCAAAATAAAATGTAAGCAAAAATTTAATTACTTTCATAAATAAAAAACCTTTCACAAAAATTCAATAAGTATTTACAAATTTTTTATAAGTTTCTTCTCAATAATTCAATTATTTTTATAAATAATAAAATTCTCAGAATTTTTTATTATTAAACATTTCTTAGTTAATCTCAGAATTTCTTAATTATTTTTAATACAATTTTAATCGAATTCTTCGAAAAGTGTATAATTATACTTAAGAATTCTATTGAAATTCGTCATAAGAATTCAACTATTTAAAAAATGTTTGATAAAACTGAAAGTAATACTTTAAAAAATTGTTTAATGATTATAATTGTAGTAAGAATTATTTATTTAAATATTCATATATAATAATTAAAATAATTGGGGATTATTATGTTAATTAATTTTAGTCATAGTTTTTACTTCGTCCTTATAAGCAACAGAATATATGACACTGGCATTGATATAGTAAATTAGGAGAGTTCACACCCAGACTTCAGTGGCCGTGCAGTTCGATCCCACATGTGAGCGGATATTTTTCATTGTAAGTGTTATGAAAAATAATAAAATTACTATATTTAATCAGTATAAGTGTTATAAATTAAAATTGTAAACATGTTTATAAATAATGTTAAAGGCCTGTTAAAGAATGAATTTAAAAGATGTACCAATTAACGCAAATTGTTTTTTTATTAAAATTATTTTTCAATATTATTATTTTAATTTGAATGATATTTACTGCTAGTGCAGTGTATTATTTATTTGAAAATAATATAATTATTATAATAATAAGTTATTGTCATTAAATACATATACACACATATATATGAATAACAATAATATTTATGATTATTAATAATAATTCATATTTTCACATTACATTGAATAAACGTGAGAACCGAGTAAATTTGGGTAAATTATTTAAAATTAAAAAACTGAAATATTGAAATCGAACCTAAAATTTTAAATATTAGCACTGCTCATTAGCCCTGATTAGCTCGTCCAGTCTGGACCAACGCGTAGTTCGATCGTCACTGGTCTGATTAGCCCATGGTCAGACAGTCTTTTCAGCGCCCAGTTAGAGAATAGACTGTCTTTCTGGCGCCACACTAGAACCCAACAATTTTTCTACACGGGGCACCTATCTAACATTATATCGCACTGAAATCGAATACACTAACCACTATTCCACGCTCGCATGAGAGTTTAAATTCATAATAGAATTTATGAAATGCCACGAAAAGAAATGACAAAAAACTAACACATCAGTGTTAATTATAATATTGAAACAAGAACTGATACTACTAGTAAATATTTTATTTATCATAAGTAAATACCCTGAATAAAAAATCGGACCATTTTCGGACTAATACGTAATTTGTCCGCAACAGTACGCTTTACTGTTTATTAATACAGTTTTCTTATAACTACTGAATCCGTAATTAGTCCGGTTTAGTCCGAAGTTATTCACATCATATGCAACTAGTAAATGCAGAAGTAATCCGGTTGGTTTAATCAGTGTATATATATAACCAGTGATTTCGGAATTAGTCCGGTCTAGTCCGAAGTTAGTCTGATAATACACAACTTGCAAATGTGAAATTAGTCCAATTAAGTCCGGAATTAATCTGGTTATGGTCAGGTTTTTGTCATACGAAATTATAATTATAGTTTTAATTTATCCGAATTTAATACAAATTGTTTTTTAACTGGATGAAATTCAGGTTGTCGTAAACTCCAACTGGATACTTTACATAAAGATTTTTAATTCTTCTAGATTTATATCGTATTAAGTTTTAACCTCAACTTCTCTTTTCTTTAACTGTATTGAATCCAGATTATTTCATATTGTTTATGGATTATCTATATACAAATTCAATATTATACCAAAATCATTCCAGATTAAGTCTTCGAATTGGATTGAATATGGATTGTATATATTTACAAATTCCATATTATACCAGACTTATTTTCGGACTCTTTTAATCGGATATTATTCGGATTGTTGCAAACAATTTCCGAATTTTTGGCATACAGATTTCGGATTGCTCCATACTTGTTTCGGATTAAATCTTTTAACTGGATTAAATTGGGATTATATTGCGGACTGATTTCGTAATCTTTACATAGTGATTTCGTATTATTCCGTATTTATTTTAGATACATTTTGTAGCGGACATAATTTCGGATTGTTGCGGAATAATTACGGACTTAATTCATAGACATTCAAGATTACTTCAGACTGATTTAGGATTCATAATTTCGATCGAATTGATGTCAGACTAACGCGGATCATTTTCGGACATTTTTCGTACAATTATATCGGACTAATCCACACTAATATGTCCGGATTTAATCCGGATTAGTTCGAAATTTTTACCAGGGATATAATATGATTCAGGTGGCCGACTATTTCCGGATTCTTAGCATACATATTTCGGATTGTTTCGTACTTCTTTCGTAATAGGATTTTGACACATTTAATTTAAAATTGTTGCGGACTAATATCGAATTTCTTGCTTACACAGTTCCGATTACTCCGGACATTTTGCGGTTTAAGTTTTTTTAATTAGATTAAACTCGGATTCTTGAGAACTGATTCCGTATTCTTTACATATTGATTTCGGATAATTCCGTACTTATTTTAGAAGAATTCTTCACCGGTCATAAATTCGGATTGTTTCAGACTAATTACTGACTGAATGAATTCGTATAGACATTCAGGATTACGCCGGAGTGTATTCGGATTCCGATTTTCGTTTGGATTGATATCAGACTATTGATTTACAATCGAAGTGGAATAGCTTATTTGTGATTCAAACATATCATGGCTCATATCATAGCTTTTTTCCCAGGTGCATCGGACCCTAAAGGTCAAAGTCACACTCTGTCCGTATTTAATCCGAAATTAGTCCAAAATTTTTACCAGGGATCTTAATTTAAGATGTTAAAAGAATCTTCGTACACATTTTTAAGACACATTTTTTGGGAATAATGTTTTGAGGTTAACAATGGGCTCATATGAAAAACACTTTATGCCTCTTAGTTTCTAGTAACTTACGTTTTTGTCGCTTCTTATGATTCACAAGTATCTTATCGCTAAACATATTATTGCATCAGAAACATCTTAATTTAAGATAATTATTTTAAAAATCTTACAGAAGTATCTTACTTTTCTAAGATGGAAGAAATATCTTGTATAAAGCATCTTAGAAATCAGTAAGATACTTTAGAAAACGTCTTATTTTCAGATGTAAGATACCATTTTTCTATATTACATGTTATTTTAAGATATAAAAAAAGACACCTATTTTTGCAGTGTGGAATAATAAAAGATGAAAACTTAAACTTTTCTAAAAATTTTTATAGTTTTTTCAAATTTTATGATTTTTGCCTTTATTTAAAGGGGTGTAATTTTGAAAAAGGTGGTTTATTTATAAAAGAAAAGCATATAAAGTTATTGCTGTGTCCGCCTTTTTAAAATGATATCTTTTTCGATTTGATCTGTTCAGTTTTAAGAAAGTTACGACGTTTTGAAATAGATGTGACGTGTCAGCTGTGACTCAAAGGCTAAAATATTATTGTTTTGAGAGAAAAATTTCTCTTCTAAAATTCTCTTACATTTTATTCTTGAATTAAGAATATTATACTCTCCATAGGAGACTATTTTCTCTACTTTTAAAAGGAATTACTCTCAAATGGAGAATAATCCTCTAAGAATAAGAGGACGTTTTCTGAGCCATATACAAGAGGAAAATATGCATTAAAATAAAAGGAATCTGTTTAAAACAAGAATATTTTTGTTAATTTAAATTATATTTCTTACCATATTCTAGTATCTTTCATGGTATTTCCAGGGGGGTACTTCCTTGGAATGTTTCGACGTGGGACCAACGTCGTTTTTCAAGACACAAATTTTATCTGAATCGGAAATAAATTTAAAAAATGTTCTAAGTACCTCCATGTTTCGGAAAAAGCTTTTCTTTAATAAAAAAAAGTTCCAATTCGATGAAGAAAAGCCCAAATTTGATATTCGATACAAAAATTGTGAACATAAATTTACAAGACCAGCGTCGTTTTTAAAGATACAAATTTTTTCTGAATTGGAAATAAATTCTAAAAAAGCACTGAGTATCTCCGTGTTAGGGAAAAAGCTCCAATTTGATATTGGACTCAAAAAATTGTGAAAAACCTACGTGTTTCGGCTTATTATTAGACTCTCATATTATAAATGTTAAAATATTATAAAAATAAAATACTTGCAAAACTTCCATGTAAATTTACAAGGAAATTCCATGTAATTTCCAGGGGGTACTTCCATGGAATTTTTCAACGTGGGTACCATACAGTTATCAGGAGAAATATTACTATTTGATTTAGTGACTATATTTTTGCTTCTAAATCAGATATTTTTAACTGATTCAAATTTAGAGAGCAGAATTTTTTTCTATGTTGAATATAATGTTACATTTGTAATAAACGGAATTTTTTTCCTAAAGTCTCACATTTTTTTACTTTTGTTCCTACATTGGTGATAATATAAATTTTTAGATAAAATTATTTATTGGAAATATAAAAAGATATTTAAATAAAAAAAAATTAGTTCGAACAATAGAGAAAAAATTGAATCATAAATCATTGAACACAAGTTTGATATCAAAAAACCAAAAGATAAAAGTTTGAATTCTTTTTCCTAATGAATGCAAAGAAATCAGAAGAATGGAATATCTTCGATATTTTTTATTGAAAGAAACCCCCATTAAGTTAAATATAACGGAATGAATAATAAGAGAAATTTAAACGAGCTATGTAAACATTTAGAGTGTTGGATAACAAATACAGCCTAATATGCCCAGCAAATGTATACAGATAGATAGATAGATAGATAGATAGATAGATAGAGAGAGGAGAAGAAATGAATCCTGGCGGGACGGAAGTGCAATAGGCGATTGGACGACGACCAGAATCAGCAGCTCCCGCGGGCGATGGTCGTTTCACGGGCAAGTAGCCGGAGTGGATGGATAACTTGGCTATTGTGACGAGCGATGGCCTCCAGCGAGAGTAAATGATTGTCGAGGTAGCGGATATATAGGGGAGAGGGTGCCGAAGGGGCTTTGTTGTTTAGAATAACCGAGGGCTCTATCTCCATCTCGTTTCCTCTTCATTCTTAATATATACAATCCTCTCTCACTCTCCACTCGCCCCTGAAATCTCTCCTCTCGTTGCCAACTATTATCGGTAATTAGAATTACCCTTCTGGCCACGCGACCACTTTTCACTCTGTTTCAATGACTAAACCCTCTTCTCCTTCTCTCACAATACAAACAAAGGAAATAGTGTCGATGATTCTTCAAATTATAAACCCCTCGATAAAAGCGGACTGAAATTGGGACAAATGATTCGCGATACTCTCGATACATATATTGTGAGTGCTGCTTGATACTTTGAATTAAAGCAGTCGTATTTGTACAGAGAGAATTCAAATACAATTTTGGAATTTCTGCTGTAGAGTGAACTGTTGTATGTGTGTAGAGAGAGAGAGAGAGACAGCGAGAGTACTCTCTCTCTCTCTCTCTGTTTCCACTACAGCTATGTATGCCGGCATTTATCATCGATTAACTCGTGAACAGGCTGCCGGCGCATGTTGATAAACCCAGAGCATCACGCAGCCACTCGGGATTCCCAGTTGTATCGGGAAGTCATGCGCCATTACACTTTCCCACCAATTAGCCTTCCTGTCTTCTCAAAAGGTTATATACTTTTAAGAATTCACATGGGATCATTTTTCTTCTTTTATTGCGTAAAGGAATTGTGATTTATTTTTTTTCCATACACACAAATATCGAATAGTTCGATTAATACTCGAAAGTATTTTACTCTTATATTATTTTTCGTGCAAGATCAATTGATCTCGTCGAATAAATAAAAAATAATAATCGATCCGAAACGATTCTGTTAAGATCTATCATGCGAATGTTGAAATTGCAGTAGGATTCTCGTAGATCCCTTGTAAAATTTTCCTTTAATCTATCTGAATATTGTGACGAAAAACACAAGAAACTGGTCAGGGCCGTGGATTTTCTGTATCGCTCAGATCTTGTCAAACTATGGTCAAAATCTAATAAACTGTGGCCAACGACCAAAATATTTTAAACCTTCAAAATATCTATATTTTGACTTGGGATTGTAATACCGGTTACCGATAAATCAACAAAAACCCTCTTCAAAATTTACCGCTAATTTTTAAATTTGTTACCAGCAATTCGGTAAATTACTTCTACTAAAATCTTTGTTAAAAATAGATTTTGACACCAGCCAATAAATGTCGTTTTGTAGTGGAGGATAGCAAAAGGCAAGATTTTTCATTTCTCCGCTATGATACTGGGAGCGCTAGTGACACGTCTCTAATAGCAAGTTGATCAGCAAGTTCGTGTCTTTTCAACCCATATGGTTTAGTCCCAGTGCATTTTCTTTCTCCTAAGCGATAAATATAAACAAATAAAAGTACATAATTATTTATTGTCGATGGTCAAACATTCATAAGCCGTCAAGTCTCTGACTAGTGACTAAACAGTTTATCTGGAAATGAATTCTGATCATTACTTTTGACAAGTCACTGGCTAGAAATTCTGGTCACAATCGGAATAGAACTTCAGTTCTTAAACTTGTAGTTATGATAAGTTACTATCTAGTCACCATGGCTGCGTGGTAACGCACATGCGTTGTGTTTCCAGGGTCTAGGGTTCGATCCCCCATGCGTTCGAATTTTTCATTCTTAGATTTAAGTGTTATTGATAGAGTAATTGTTCATTAGTCTTAAATATTTAAATAAACACAAAAATATAAATAAATATGTAATTATAAACAAAATAAAAAGAGCCAGGAAAAATTATATTTTATTCTAGATTTCGATTAGAAAACTGTCCAGTTACTGGTCAGTTACTTGCCAGTCACTGGCCAGATAATCTAACCAGTGATTGCTAAAGCAGCACGTTACATTTCTAATCAATAACTTGTCAGATTTTTTGGTCAATCACAGGCCAGAATCTAGAAAAACTTCCCAGTGACTGGTCATTATAGAGTTGAAATTTCTACCTGGGGAGTTTTACCGGTATTTGAAAAAGTCGGTAAATTTATAATCCCTAATTTTGACCATGTACGAAAATCTAACAAATCATGGCCAACGGAAAAACTAGTTGAAGTCTGAAAATTTATATATTTTGACTATTTCCCTGACCTTAAAGAATATTTTTATTCACTCTAAAAATGATTAAATACTCAAAAAAATATTCTATTACATTTACTTACGAATTTCTTTAATTGTAAAATTATTCGTAAACGTCAATAAATTCATTTTTTAATAAATATTTAATCATTATTATATTAAGGGAATTAAGATTTTCAAAAAATTTCAAATGCAAACCTTTATGAAAGTCAAAATCCGAGTCTTCGAGTCGGAGGGATCGATATCTTCATGTTTTATGAAACTTTAAATTTACATAAAATTTTTCAAAAAAAAATTAAATTATGTATTTACAAAAATTTTAATAAAATTCGTTGCAGGAAATCAATTATTTTTACAAGTAATAAAATTTTTCACATGAATTCAATTATTTAAAAAAATGCAATAAAATTCGTTAAAAGAATTCAATTATTTTAATAAATAATAAATTCTTTACAGAAATTTCAATTATTAACAAAAAATTTAATGAAATTCGTCCCAAGAATTCAATTATTTTTTAAACAATTTATATAAATTCCTCGAATAATGTATTTATTTTCAAAAATATTTTGCAAGAATTAAATTACATTTCACAAATAATGAAATTCTTTGCTGAAATTCAAATATTTTCGAAATCTAGTATTTTAATAAAAGTTCTCAAACGAATTTAATTACCTATTTAAAAAAATGTAATAAAATTCGTTGCAGGAATTCAATGATTTTCATAAATAATAAAATTCTTTACTAGGATTTCAATTATTTAAAAAAATTTAATAAAATTCATTGCAAGAATTCAATTATTTTCATAAATAGAAAATTCTTCATAGGATTTTAATTATTTTTAGTTCAAAATTCAAAAATTTTATTAAAATTCTTCGAAAGAATTCAATTATTAGGTATTAATTATTTTTAAAAATGCATGCTATGATATTTTTAATATTCAAGTATTATCTAAAATTTTAACTGAAATTCACATTTAAATCAATTTTTATTAAAAAATTCTACGAGAATTTAATTATTTAAATAAAAAAATAAATAATTTATTAAATAAATAAATGTTTCTCAAAATTCTCATAAAGAATTTCATCAACATAATTAAATTTTTTCAACGAATTTTTAAAAAAATTTTGAACATAATTGAATTTCTGCGAAGAATTTTATTACTTCTGAAAATAATTAAATTTCTGCAATCACTTGTAACTTCTTAAAAATTCAATTTTTTCAAGCACTTTAATAAAAATCCCTGATTTCTCTGACCAATTATACTTTCCCTGACTTTTCCCTGATCTGTGGCAAACCCTGATATTTTAAACATGGTTAAAACATGGAGAAAAATGGATATTTAAGGTAAATATCTAGATGTTAAAGTTTAATATTTTTATTCTTTAACATTATAGGGACAGCTATCTAGATATATTAAAAGTAAATATCTGGATGTTAAGTATTAATATCTAGCATGTGATTTGAATATCTAGATATTAAAGTTTAATATTTTTTATGTTAAGAGTTTATATATTTTTTCAATATCTACTTTTGAATATCCAGTTTTCTCCGTGAATCTAGCAAACCATGGCCAATGACAAAAAATATTTTAAACCCATCACAAAATTTTGATATTCTGACTATACCCCAATGGGAAATGCCAGTGTAGTGCCGATGTTCACCACTGGCTTAGTACTCAGACGATTGTTCGGCGTAGTCTAGCCGAGCGTCGACAATTAGTGCTGGCGCAGTACAGAATTTTTGTTTCGCCAAAGCTTGGACAAGCCACGGCGGCAAGTGCTGGCTGAGTATAGAAAAATTGTTCACAACACTCTTTGCCAACATTGCTTTTTTGACATAAACTTGAAAAAAATTATAAAAAAAGTTTATGAATGTTTATAAATATAAATTTATTGAAAAAATAATATTTTACTTTTCAGTTGTTCATTTTTTATTTTTATTAAATTTAATAATAATAATTTAACATAATTGTCTGATTTTGTAAATAATAAATTATTCAAACAAATTAAAATTATAAACAAAATTTAAACTTTAATCTCAATAATAATTTGGTTCCTATTAAAATACTATTATACTTCTTACTATGAATAAAAAATTATTAAAAAATTACCACGTAATTTAAGAATTACGTAAAATGTTAAATGCAATAAGTAAAGTAATTTAATTTAATTATTAAAAATTTAGTTTAATTTATTTGATTTTAATTTATTATTTCTAACGTATCCCTATTTTTTTCTCATCTTTGACTTAATAATTGTATGTCTGAATGATACTGAGATATTAATACTTTACTGTACACATGTGTCGTTAGCATAGTGGTTAGAGCGTTAGTCTGTAAGTCCGTAGGTCGTAGGTTCGATTCCCCTCGTGAGCAATTTTGTTTATTTTCATAGGATTGCGATATTTCTAGATTCCAATCGTTATTAGGTACTAAAATATGAAAATCTAATGCACACTTACTGTAATTGTTTATTATTCAATTTTTAAATGTTATAAACAATTTTTCTTCTACTTCATTTACTATATCCATTGCTAGTCTCCATCTTTAATACAATTTCTTTAAGAAGAGAAATATTTTATGAATAATAACTATTTATTAATATTATTTACCATTTTGTTGTTAAATTATTTGTAATTATTAATTTACGACTAAATAATAACAATACGGCATTTATTGCGGCAATATTCTCAGCCAGCACTGGTCCAGTGCTGCGCCAGCGCTGCCTGGCAGCACTGTCAGGCAGTACTTCGCCAGCGTTAGACAGCGTTATCATCCCAGAGTTATGCCAGTGCTGTCTGCCAGCGTAGCTGCCAGTATTGCCAGTGCTGGCGCAATGCTCCGCCAGTTGTAAATTTCCCATTGGGACACTGAGAAAAGAAATTATTTTATTCAAACTTAAAATATCTTTGCTATACAGTCAAACATATTCAAGTTTCATTCAAACATATTTTCTGGTTAAGTTTAAGAGATTATATATTGAAATCAAACATAAATTGTGATTGATTTTAAATTATCTGTAGTCAACTTTCAAGTTTGATTCAAACATAAAATTTTTAAACATAATTTTTGTTTAAACCGTAACAGGAATTATGTTTGAATTGAATATAATTATTCAAACAAATAATACTTTTGAATCAATGAAGTAGATATTTTCTATATGAGATTAAACTTACAAACTAATTTCAATTAAACAAAATCGTCTAACATTATTTTTGTGTTTCATTTAAGTATAATGTTTTCTCAGTGAAGTCAAAAAGTTGAGCTATTCCAAAATATGGTTAATTTGACTAAAATTTTGGATAAATTAAGCAGCATACTTGTTAATCTATCTGAATAAGATAAAACAGACAACATGCAGGTTTAACTATATCTTAACCAACATTTTATTTGAAATAATCCGAACCTATTTCAGGTACAGTTGAGCTAACCAGATTTCTGCGGTTAATTTAATCAAATACAAAAAAATAGCATAGTAAGTAATAAAAATATTCATAGCCAAACCATTTCGACTGGACTGAATTAAAAAATACCCAAAAATTGTAAACCATATTTTTGACTTTGTATTATATTCGTATTGAGAACCACTGTATAGAGTGTTCTATAGTTATATGTATATACGTAGAGTAGACCGAGAGTTAAGCGAGGAAACGTGTAGTGCGCACAGAGACGATTCGAGTAGAATATAGTAAAGCTTGTTATGCTCCAAGTGGTAGATAATCGTTAAACGTGCTACAAGAACCGACCTTTTCTCCATTTGAAAAGAAAGTTTAACCACGCTAACGTGTAAAGAAGAATAATAAAGTTCGGTTTAGTAAGTAAAGGGAATTAGAGAGAAAAAAGCACACACATAATGTATATTTCAACAATTCCTCCAAAAAAAAACAAGAATAATAAAATGTTTCAAAATACATTACTTTGCATTTTTAAAAGAAGATTTTACCATGTAGAGAGGAAAAAAAGTCAAACACGAGTGTTTTATATATTTTTTTCCTCAAAGCAATTAATTTCTCAGAGTAACTCTATAAAATTATTTTAGCATTTTTCATGCAAATATGGTTATTAAATTAATTATTAAAAAAATTTTTTTTAAACATATTTTAACTTAAGCTACAAAATTTTCAACTTGAACCATTATTACCTAATACTAGAAATAATTTATTTTATTAAATAAGGATAATGATAATAGCAGTAATAAAACAAATAATAATAAATTATCTAAATAAATAAAAAAACAAATAATTAATAAATTGTAATTTTTTATATTATTTATTTATATTATTATTAACTTATAAAATTATAATGGCGCGAAATTCGAATTAAGTTACATTTACTCATTTTACCTTCTCACTTCTTTCATGCAATTTAAATTTCGCGCCAATATAAACTAGTATTTTTCCACTAAATGGCAAGAAAGCTTTTCACTCGAAAACGAAATGGAGTGCAAGGGATATTATAAGAAGCAGAAGCTCATTGAGATTCATCAATTAAATTTTCGATTCAAACAATTACTTACTATTTATTAATAATCATACTCTTAATTCTTGAAGAACTGTTATAAAATTATTACTTAGAAATTCAATGATTCTCAATACCTACTATTTTTAATACTATATACTATAATTTAATTATTTTCAAAAATATTAAAATTTCACAGGAATTTATTTAACAAAATTTTTATAAATTTCTTCGCAATAATTAAATTCATATCATAAATAATAACATTTTTTACAGGGATTAAATTATTTTCATAAAATAATAAAACTCATCGAAAAATTTCAATTATTTTTAATACAATTCTCGCAAAAATTTTTTAATAAAAACTGATTTAAAAATGAATTTTAGTTAAATTTTACAATATAATAATGATTGTTGAATTTCAAAAAGGTTCTGATTTGAAATTTTTGTAAATCTTAATTCCTATATGGAAAATTAATAATAATTAAATATTCATTTAAAAAAGAGATTATTGATGTTTCCAAATTTAAGAAATTCTTAAATAAATGTAACAGAACATTTTTTTGACTGAAATATTTTTCTTTATTTTCTAAAAATTCAAAAATTTTTTATTTAATTTTCAATTAAAATTTGCAATTGACAAATAGAATTTATTATAAACATTTTTTTCTTTTATTTTTAAAAAACTTTGAATTTTATTAAAACAATTGAAATTAAGAAATCGAAATGATGCAAATTATTTCTTTACGAAAATTGAGCATTTTCTGCAAAAATATTAAGAAACGGGAATATCTATAATGTTTTTCCTCCCAAAAAAAAAAAAATGAGTTTGTAAACAATATTATTATTAATTTATTATAATAATAATTATTTATGAATTATTGTTCTAACTATAATTTATAATTTATTTTTCTGAATTCGAAGAAAACCAAAACAAGATAATTTAGCAAACTCGGACCAATGTTAAGAAAAGACCTTATATTCATTAAATTATAACAAAGCTCCTATCAATATTTATTATTAAATTAAAAGTAGACATACACTATTTAGACATACACTGTAAAAAAAGGGAGTTGATTTTTAAGTCGAGAAATTTCACTCCCAACTCCAGTTAATACTCTCTAAATTTATATATATATATATATATATATATATATATATATATATATATATATATACTTATTTCTGTACCAATTTGTGTTTACTTAAATTTTTGTCTTTGCATTTACTTTTCTATATGTTTATTTTTTTATTTATTTATATTTGTTAAAAATTGTTTTATTTATTTATTTTTGTTTATTAACTTTTATTCATTATTTTCAACAAGGTATTAATTATCAAAACACAATTTTCATTTCAGTAAACACTAGCAAGCATCAGAATGGAAAAATATCAATTTCCCAAAAAATGATACTCTGATACTCACAAAATACAAAAATGGATAAAACAAATTAAAACGAAACAAACAAAAAACTATTTACACGCATAAGAAAATACTCGAATGCATAGATACTAAAAAAATAATAAAGTTTACAAGAACTTAATAAATAATTCATCGATCCTGACGTCAACATTAATGAAGCAAGAGAAACCAAAATTAAATTGATATCCTAATAGACCAATAGAGGATTAAAACGACTGCAATATCAAGAGAATAGAGTAGTACATTTGATCTCTTTTAACCATCGCTGGCTTTCAAGATTAAAAGGAAAACAAAAAAGGCTCAGGCGAGATTAGGGGTAGAGATTGTAGTGACCAGAGATGATCGATTGCTCTCTCTTTCTCTTTCTCTCTTTTTCTATATGTGCACTATGTTGTGGCACAGAGATCATTGCTTGAATCAGGACGTATGGAGTAATCGGACGAAAGGACACCCTCGGGTACCCCATTAAAAGGGCGAAAGAAGTCCCAATAGGGATATTGTACGAGACTTTACGTGGGTCGTTTCTCTCTCTCTCTCTCTCTCCCTCCCTCTCTATACATGTACATGTTCTGATGGATGGATGGAAGGATGGATGCTGTTTCACGACATCTCACCCAGTGGTCTTGCTTCGATGAGCCCACATGTCGCAAGCATTTCGAAACCAGGTCCATAATATCCCGCCCAAATGGATCATACTGCGAATCTGTGTGTATATATGGTCTGCACACCCTAATAAGTACCAACAGGGAACCAAGTGGTTTCCCGCCGGGTTCACCAACCCAAAAATAAGTTTGTCTACGAACACCTCTATCAGCTCTTATTTATCATCAATTAACTTGTAAACAGCCAATCTGTCGCTAGAATAAACTTTGCTTGACATTTTAATACGGAGGAATATATTTAATCTAAACAGAAAGTATTAATGGTTATATAAATATTAGACTAACTCTTATCGCCAATATTGACCTAGGATTGACCCCAGTTTTGGAGTTTCTTAACACAGTAAATTGTGAGGTATTAAAAAGAGTTCCAGATTGAATTCACATCAAAAAAGATTAAAATAATCCATTTTGGTGTTATTTTTTACTATATGAATGAAATTTAACTTTAAATCAAAACCAAGCCAACGATTTGTCAAAGAAAGTCAAAGCGAGAGTCTTAGTCTTAGTCAAAGTCGTAGTCCAAGTCTTAGTATCAGTCTAAGTCTTGGTTAAAGTTCAAGTCTTAGTCTACGTCTTGGTCAAAGTCTTTTTCCAAGTCTTAGTATATTAGTCTAAGTCTTGGTCAAAGTCTTAGTCTGAGTCTAAGTCTGAGTCTAAGTCTTAGTCTAAGTCTTAGTCTAAGTCTTAGTCTAAGTCTTAGTCTAACACTAAATCTTAGTTTTAGGCTAATACTAAGTCTTAGTCTTTGACTATGACTTGACTAAGACTTTGACTTAGTCTTTGGCTAAGATTTTGAAAAGGACAACTTGCTTATGGCAAGCACTGTAAAAAGAAGGCATCTTATTTTAAGATACTATTATAGTCACTTCTAAATTGTTTCGAAAAAGTTATCAAAAACATCTTAAAATACATTGGTTTCTAAAATGGAAGATGGAAAAATAAGATGTTTTAAATATCTTAAAAGTGACTACAATGTATTACTGTGCAAGCCTGCAGCAAACTTGTTGCAATTTTTCAAAAATATTTTTCAAATTAAAAAAAATTTTATGTTATTTTTTTATTTTGTGAATTTGAAGATTCTTTTTATGTCTATTTTTATTATTTATGCCTTTTTTGGTGCATTTTGGAACTTGGAATTGATGACAAATTTTTAGACTATATCAATAGAGTGGTCCAAAAAACAAAATTCAGAATTTTTTTGCTCTCATACTCCAGGATTGAAGTTTGTAGGAAAAAAAATACCCCTGATTTTTTTCTTCATAATAAAATAATATTAATCCGTGCCTCAAAGTTCCTCAAATTTCTTATGATTTTAAATGAGAAAAAAACCATTTTTCGTAAATTTAATATAAAATCTAGAGAAAATTTTTTTTTTCACTCGGTTAAGAATGTTTTTCTTCTAGAGTGTTTAAGAAATAAAATCCTTTTACATATTTAACAAATTTTTTATTTTCTATATTTTTTTTATTTTTGAAAAATTCTCAAAAAAGCAAAAAACGGTAATTTATTATTTTTTATTCGTTATTATAATTTGTTCTCATTGATTGTAATACAATTGGTTTGATGAATTTAATATTTGATAGATTCATAAAAGCCAATTAAATTACAATAGATGAGAAAAAATGATAATAAGTAATAAAAAATAATATATTACCGTTTTTTTGAGAATTTTTCAAATCTAAAAAAAAATAAAAAATAAAAAATTTGTTAAATAATTATGTAAAAGGATTTTATTCCTTAAACACTCTAGAAGAAAAACATCCTTAACCGAGTGAAAAAAAATTTTCTCTAGATTTTATATTAAATTTACGAAGAATGGTTTTTTTCTCATTTAAAATACACATAAGAAATTTGAGGGTCTTTAAGGCACGGGTTAATATTATTTTATTATGAAGAAAAAAAGCAGGGGTTTTTTTTCCTACAAACTTCAATTCCGGGGGGTGAGAGCAAAAAAATTCCGACTTTTTGTTTCTTAATTTATTTTTAGACCACCCTACTGTATCAGCAAGTTTGCTACAAGTTTGCATTTTGGAAATGAATTCGAATCTGGAAATTGAACACCCGGGTTCGACGGATGTTAACCAAAGATTATTTTTTTCATTATTTTTCCATAGGAATTAAGATTTTCAAAAATTTCAAATTTAAACCTTTTTGAAATTCAACAACTTATAAGAATATTATTATAAAACATGAAGATATCGGTTTCTTCATGTTTTATAATAATTAAGAATGACCGAGTGAAAAAATAATTATTTTATATTATAAGAATATTGTGACTAATTTTTTCAAAATCGTAAATTCTTCAATTAAATAGGGTAAATGCACTAGTAGTCAGACACTTAAGGATACGATCTTATATTATGCTTTTTTTCTTGAAATAGCAAATATCTACTGTGTTTATAAGCACATTATCAATTAAATGAGTTCTTCAGGATTAAAAATCATGTAAATTTGTTACAAATACTTGAGTATTTAATAAAATATAAACATTTTAATGAAAAATTACGAATGCTTTAGTAGTCGGACACTTTTTTTCCTTGTTTCTATAGTCGGACATCTGTCAGATATTTTGGATTTATAAAGTGAAAAAGATAATTTTTTAATTGCTATCTACTGGAAAATGGAATTAAAGCAAATTAGAAGTTATTAATATAATATTTAAACCCTATAAGTTTTAATATTTATGATTAATTGTCAACAAAACTTTGTGCCACTCATCGCGCTACTCGAAAATGGTTGTATCTATAGTCGGACACCACGATTTTTAAAATATTAAATAAAATATTTATTGTTTAATTATTTTGTAAAATAACACTAATTTCATAAAATATAAACTTTACACATTCGTCCAGTATATTTTTTTAAGTAAATATCACAATGCATTATTATTTATTTGCCAAAAAACATGAAAGTGTCCGACTACTAGTACTGTCCGACTATACCCGCACTTACCCTATATAAGAAAATAAAAACTTTAAAAAATTTTCCAAAAATTCAATTAAACTTTACCAAAAAAAATTGATTCTACAGAATTATTAGTTAAAAGTACGAAAAGTTCAAATTTTCAAAGATTTAAATTTGAAACCCCTAATGGGAAATTTACAACTGGCGTAGTACTGCGCCAGCACTGGCAGCACTGGCGGCAAGGCTGAGAGCCAGCACTGGCATAACTCTGGGATGATAACGCTGTCTAACGCTGGCGAAGTACTGCCTGCCAGTGCTGCCAGACAGCGCTGGCGCAGCACTGGACCAGTGCTGGCTGAGAATATTGCCGCAATAAATGCCGTATTGTTATTAATTAGTCGTAAATTAAAAATTATAAATAATTTAACAACAAAATGGTAAATAATATTAATAAATAGTTATTATTCATAAAATGTTTCTCTTCTTAAAGAAATTGTATTAAAGATGGAGACTAACAATGAATATAGTAAATGAAGTAGAAAAAAATTGTTTACAACATTTAAAAATTAAATAATAAACAATTACAGTAAGTGTGCATTAGATTTTCATATTTTAGTACCTAACGATTGGAATCTAGAAATATCGCAAACCTATGAAAATAAACAAAATTGCTGACGAGGGGAATCGAACCTACGACCTACGGACTAACAGACTAACGCTCTAACCACTATGCTAACGACACATGTGTACAGTAAAGTATTAATATCTCAGTATCATTCAGACATACAATATTATTGAGTCAAAGATGAGAAAAAAATAGGGATACGTTAGAAATAATAAATTGAAATAAAATAAATTAAACTAAATTTTTAATAATTGAATTAAATTACTTTACTTATTGCATTTAACATTTTACGTAATTCTTAATTCTTAAATTACCTAATAATTTTTTATTCATAGTAAGAGGTATAATAGTATTGTAATAAGAACCAAATTATTATTGAGAATAAAGTTTAAATTTTGTTTATAATTTTAATTTGTTTAAATAATTTATTATTTACAAAATTAGACAATTATGTTAAATTATTATTATTAAATTTAATAAAAATAAAAAATGAACAACTGAAAAGTAAAATATTAATTTTTTCAATAAATTTATATTTATAAACATTCATAAACTTTTTTTATAATTTTTTTCAAGTTTATGTCAAAAAAGCAATGTTGGCAAAGAGCGTCGTGAACAATTTTTCTATACTCAGCCAGCACTTGCCGCCGTGGCTTGTCCAAGCTTTGGCGAAACAAAAATTCTGTACTGCGCCAGCACTAATTGTCGAGGCTCGGCTAGACTACGCCGAACAATCGTCTGAGTACTAAGCCAGTGGTGAACATCGGCACTACACTGGCATTTCTCATTGGGCCTTTACAAAATTAAATTATTTCATAAAAATTCATGCCTAAATGCTTTTAATATTCAATTATATTCTAAAATTTTAACTAAAATTTATTGTTAAATCAATTTTTATTAGAAAATTCTACGAGAATTTAATTATTTAACCCTCACAGGCTCGAGTTCGATTTTTGAAATGCGCGCACAAGGTGGGTCCGAGGGACCCGGATGTTTCAATGCAATAAAAAATAAAATTTAATAGCAAAGTGCTTCATATTTTCCATATTTAATACAATTTTAATGTTATAATTGCATAAAAAATTTTAAATATTAAAAAGTAATCAAGTTATAACTAAAATTTGTTTAATAAATTTAATGAGTCATTTTGAATAAAACGAACTACATACTTATTAAGCAAGATTTTTCTAATTTGTATTTTTTGTTCTATTAAATTTACTGATGTATTAAGCATATGTTATCACTTATTATGGCAGTTGTCGATAAAAAAACATAAATAAATCCAATATTGCATAAAAGTTGCAAATTTTAAAATCTTTTTTCATAGCCCGGGTCCCTCGGACCCGGCTTGAGCCCTTACGTATATGTTCGACTTAAAAGGTAATTTACCAGAGTATTTTATGAATAAAAAATTGTTTATACTGGTGAAAAATGTGTGTTTTTACGTCCCCAAGCCTAATGTGAAGTTGATTTTCCAATAATATTTTCTTAACCGGAAGTAGATCAAAAAAAAAAACTCAAGCCCGTGAGGGTTAAATACAAAAAATTGGACAAGTGTGAGTTGAACTCGCACTGCAATGGCGGGTTCCGTACACAAATATTAAAACAATACTTGCAACATTTATCGGTAATTGGTAGAATTAAAATAAACAATTAAAAAAATATATTAATATAATTTGATAAAAAAAATAAATAAAAAAATTAAAGTATTGTATATATCTAATATTGTAAGCAATAATAAGTAGAGGAACAAAATTTGTTGCTGTTTTTATTGTTTTATTTTTAAAGTTTTGTAAAAAATTTTTAAAAAATGTAAAAAAACAATTTTTTGTTAAAAAATCTAAAAAAAAAAATTTTTTTTAATTTTTTTTTTTTAGATTTTTAAATATATTTTTTGTGATCAGACTGTAAAAATAGACTAATAAACCCATTTTTAGTTAATTAGATCAAATAATGTAGAAATTAGAAAAAAAAAAAAAATTTCAAAATTTTTTTTAGTTTTTCCTTGACAACGCTATGGACATTAATACATATCAAGTTCTCTATATTTTTCCTGTAATATTCGAGTAAAAATACACCAGCATGCAAAATTTCAGCTCTCCATGTCGAATAGTTTAGAAGTTAAGGGGGGGGGGGGGGAATGGTCACTTTTTATGCATTTTTGGCCAAAAATCTTGTTATTTCCTTGACAACGCTATGCCCATCACGTCCAATCACATTCGCTATATTTTTCCTGTAATCTACGTGTGAAAATACATATCTGTACCAAATTTGAGCTCTTTAGGTCAAATAGTTTAGCCGCTAGGGAGGGGACACGATTTGGCTACGGACAACAGAGTCTCACCAATAGGGTTCCGCCGATACACCGTAGGTGTACGGAACCCTAAAAAAGAATTTTATTGTTTTAAAAATAATTGAAATTCTACGATGAGTTTTATAATTCATGAAAATAATCGAATTCCTAAGAAAAAAATTATTATTTATGAAAATAATATTGAATTCCTAAAAAAATTTTATTATTTATAAAAATAATTAAATTATTGCGAAGAAATTTGTAAATAACTAAATTCCTGTAATGATTTGTGACTTCTCTAAAATTCAATTTTTTTGTAGTGTTTTTAAGTAAAATTCTTCTATAAATCAATAATTTTTAGTAATTAATTAAATATATATTAATATAATTATATTTAATTGACAATGTAACTAATTTCAGAAGAATAATTTAAATTATTAAAATTTTTCTAAAATCTAAGTTATTTAAAATTTTTAATTAAATTCAGTCATAATTGAAATTTTATAAAATTTCAACTACAATTAATTTTTAAATATATAACTAAAACTATTCATGAAATAATTTCTAAGCAATAATTTTATAATAGTTCTTGAAAAATTAAGTTATTTAATAAAAAATAATTGTCCGAATTAGAAAAATTTGAAGGTTTTCTATTAGAATTCGTGGCAATTTGATAGTTTATGAAGCAAACAAAAAAGACACCAAAATTCAGAATTTTCTTATGAATTCTAAAAATTAAATGTTTCCCAATACTTTTAATAAAAATCTCTGACTTTTCCCTGAATTCCCGGTCTCAAAATATATAATTATTATAATAATAATATAGTTTTATTAAAACTGTATTCCAATTCATATTTTATTTTTATGAAAAAAAAATGATTTAAAAAATTTTAAATGCTATTATTTTTAAAATTGCTAATTTTATTTTTAAAAAAATTAAGGAAGAAGTTATCCGAGCGCCGCGCGAATTGTTGATAGTTTTAAAAATTATTCTTAAAAAGGGTTTGAAATTTAAATAAATCTTTTTAAAAAATAGAGAAGGGTGGAAAGAATAAAAAGTTGTATATTTTTATTCGTTTGAAAAAATGAATGAAAAAGTAAAATTATTTCTTGATAATGGAAGAGGGATAAAAAAGGTAAAAAAATGTGCATGGTCCATAAATAAATAAAATACTAAATTTCATTATAAAAACATTATTCTTTATAACAAAATTTTCTTCTTTTGAAGCAGTAACATCCCTACTTCATATAATAATAATGCAGAAATTATGAAAATTATTTTTTAATCAGAAAAAATGTTTAAAAATCTTATTCGCCTGAGACAATTACATATATGCTAATGACCATATTGCGCCTTCTGTCTAGAGACACAGAGCAATGGTAGAAAATGAAAAATATCTTGCGGCTGATGTTTCAGTAGAATCAACGTGACAGGTCAGACAAATAGAAGAAAATTTTGTCGACAGACAAAATAGTGTTAAACTTTAATATTTATTAAGTCTTGCACGTAAAACACGCGCAATGTGAGAAATATATTTCTCACACATCCACTATTATTATTTTTAATTATTTTCAATTATATATTTACATGTTTTACAAAACCAAAAAGGAAAAAACATGCGGTAAAATGATATTTATACTCCCCCACTACCCAAAAAATCAGATATATATTCATATAAAATTATTATTTGTCTCTAGAGTTTATATATGAAATAAATCATGATTTAAGGTATAACTCACGTATTTCAACGGAAATAGCTACTCCATTTTTACCCGGATTGGTATAAAGCAGAATTCCACGCAAGGGCTCGTCATTTGCTTTCTTTCTTGCTTTATTTCTTTTTTTTCATTCGAACTGCAATTTCAAGTTTTCTCTTACTCTCGTTAAAATTTTATTTCGGTAAAAGCAAAATGCTTTTTATCTGATTGGTCAAATTTTAGAAAATGTGTATTTATTGACTTTTTTTGTCATCGATTTTTTATAATTTATAAGTTACCATTTTTCTTTCGAAAATTTCCGTTGAAAAGTGATTGAATTTTTCATTTTCCATGTAAATCAATATAAGCGACATTTTTTTGTATTACTTTTAACGCTGAAGCTTTTACTTCGAACGAATTGTATGTAACATTTTAATAATTAATATTTTAATAATTAATACACAGGATAAAATCGGGAGAAAAAATTATATATTTATGTACCTATACTTTTTTTTAAAAAGAATAAAATCAAACGAAAATTATTTTTATACAATAATTTTTGTGACTAATTATAAACCATAAAACATTGAAATGTCGAAAAAACATCAAAAAATAAAAAATTTTAATACCTACACAAATAATTTAAACATGCGTAATTATTATTATTTTTTTTCAAAATCTGTAATTTTAATTTTGAATTTATATTTTATTAACTTATGAATTCTTTCGTCTAAATTCTTACATTAAATTATTTTGACCTACGATTTTATTAGAAATATTGAAGTTATGTTTGCTTCTTTGTTTGACACTTTGTTTTGACACAAAATTTGAGGCGTAAGTTTTGAATTTATGTTTACTTCTGGACTTAAAAATTGTTATTTAATTTTTGAGACTGTATTTGCGTTTTGAACTTTCATTATTAATTAATAATTATAAATACTATTCTACCTATAGTAGTTTAGTAAATTATAGTAGACCTACATTAACTATTTCCCAATTTAATTTGTATTCAATTAATTTAAATAATTTATTATTTAATTGTCAATATTTATTAATATTAATAAATGTTAATTAATTATTGATTAATTAATTAACAACTATCGATAAGTAATTGTCAAATTAATGTTAATTTTTGTTCCTGAAAAAAAAGCCATGTGGAAGAGAGCAACACTGTACATCTAAGGAGACTCGAACCCCTGCCATCGCTGAGCCACCTGCCTTTGTAAAATCTATGCCAATTAATATGCACATGACCAACACGATCCTAACATAAAGAAATAAACTTAGCATAAAATAAGTCTTTTTTGAACGTCAAATTTTTAAGAAAACTTAATTTTTTTTATATTTATGACAATTTAAACTGTTTTTTTTGAATTTTTATATTTTTAAAAAACTTTTAAAATTATATTATTTTATTTTAAACAACTACTTAGATTTTAAACAAATTACTAAGAAAAAGTGAGTTAAAGTTAAGTTTAAAGTTTTAGACTTGATCAAAGTTTTCGAAAATCCGAGATTACGAATTTAAACGCTGATGTTGAAAATTAAGAGTAGGTTCACCGATATTTTTAACTATATCAAGAAAGAAGAAAGTAATTTGAATATTTCATATAATTGTTTTTATGGTAATTTTTTTAAGTAATTCAATGGTTATAAAATAAAATCGGTTAGAAAATATTTTGAGCCTCTATGAATTTTTATTTTTCCTCAAAAATTGGTAGATTTTGAAATCCATGCGTAATTTTGTAGAAAATATATTTTTGTATCCGCAAAAAAGTGCAATATTATAAATAATTGGTTTTTAATATTTTTGAAGTAGGTACTTTTTTGAAAAATCTTTGTTTTTAGGTTAAAAATTCTATAAAAATACTATTATTATTCAATTTTTTAAGTTTGAAAAAATTCATTTCCTTCTTTTTCTTGATGATTTTAAATCATAATGTTTAATTTATATTCTTTATTTTTTATATAAACAAATTATGATCTGAAATTAGTTAGAAAAATAAAGAAATGAATTTTCAAATAAAAATAATTTAATCTCATTGGTAGGTATTTTTTAGCATTTTTAACCTAAAAATAATTTTTTTATCTATAAAAAATGCCTCAAAAATATTCTCAGTTAGTGGAGTTTTAAACAAATCTTGGCTTAAAAGGTATAATGATGAAAAAAATAAAATTGTAAAGTATCTAAGCTGTAACTAAGTACTCAAATGTTCTTGCTGTCTGTAATTACCAATCTGACATTAATTGAGGGTCTCAATCAAAGCACCGGTTATAATTTTTTTAAGCTCAAAATCATTGCCCTGTAAGTCAAAAATTAAACTGTTTCTAATGACAATTTTTTGAGAAACATTTTGGTAATCTTTATACAAATACGAAATGTTTTCAAGGAATTGAAATTTTAAATCCTTATTTTATTTAGAGGTCGAGAATTTCGAGTCTCAAAAACTTATAAACGTTTCTTAGATTGGGACCCTCAATTTGTAGAAATTTAATATGGCGGAAAAAATTTTAAAATACTTTCTAAAATTTGTTCTGACATATTAAATTAGCCATATTAAATTTCTAAAAACTGATATCAGATTATAAATTAGCGACAGCAAGTACCTTCAAGTAATTAGTTACAGCTCAGATACATTACAATTTTTTGTTCTCATTAGATTTTCAGACCATGCGTATATATTTACCATTTACTAAATTACTATAAGCCGGTGAAAAAAATTGTTTTGAAATTTAAAAATCGGATTCGAAAGGTGAAATATAGCACTTTATTGACAATTTTGAATCAAAACTTAAAATAGTATTTTATTGACTTTGTAGATATTCAAATATTGACAAAACATTTTTTTGTCACACATGAATGAATGAATTAATTAATGTGAATTAAATCCTGCAACATTTATTAATAATCGACTTCAAAAATCCCTAAATGTAAATACAATCCCCTAAATCGTACTGTGTCGCCATATTGATTCAGCTATTTTTAATATTTCAAATCCGTCTCCATACTTATAAATCAGTAATTTCAAAAGATCTACCACTAATAAAAGCACTAACAGTTTTGTATTCATTTCGATCGACTTCTGAGAAGTCTCCCGCCATATTGAATGGACCATTTTGAAATTTACCGTTCTAGGAAAAATCTTCCAAATCTCTGAAATTTAGCGTGAAGAAAATTACAACTAAAGTGAAAACATTACAACTAAAGTTTTTCCTTCATCTCTAAAAATTGACCTTATTTATTCTCTCCTAAATTAATAGAAGAGAATTGTAAATTAATTTTGCCTCCAGTGTATTTATTCATTAACATTCAGTTTAGTGAAAGAAAAAATTCCGACCTACAACGCAAAAAAAGAGTATATCAGATTCTCATATATTTAGGCGTCATATAACAACACTCGAGACTATCACTTCGTCGAAAAGGTCTAGAGCTCTAGAATTGCTTTTTGTGTCTAGCATTGAACAAGGCCATTCGTTGCATTAGACGGGGTGGTTTACCTATACACATACACGTATACGGCAAAAAAGAAGCCTCCATGAATACCTGGCACATAATTTGTCCGACACCCTTTGAAACGTTGCCGGCAAACTCTCCCCCCTCTCTCTCTCACTCTCTCTCTCTTTCGCTTCTCAAACCACCAACATACATGTAGGCATTCTTACGCGCATTGCGGTACTATTTCCCAGCGACGCTATATCCCTGGCACTCACGAAACGAAAGCGCGAATCGTTGACAGAGGCAGGAATCGATCGGCGGCGGTTCTTCCGCGTCAAAAGGAACCGACGAATCGGCGCCGAGGTGAACCCAGTTGCTACAAAAATAAAAAAAGAGAGAGGGCGCATTGTGAGTATACGCGTGCGACATCCGGCTAATCAGAAAATGTAGGAGCGCGGGAGAGACTAATAGAGAGTGAAAAGGCATCAAACAAACAAACAGCGGAAGGAAGAGAAATAACCAAGTGAGAGGAGGAGAGAATCACTGGTTAGGGAGAGTGGACCAAGTGGGGAGAGAGAGAGAGAGCAGCATGAGTGGAGAGTTCCTCTATAAGAGGAAGAGAGAGTATCACGTCAAGCATATAAGAGGAAGAGAGTGAGGGAGCTGAGGGGTGATCGAGAGAGACGAGGAGTGGGTGAAATAGGGCTATTAGGGTTGGATGTAGGCGCCGCCCCGGCTATTAGAGGGTTGTTTCACCCCTCCCTGTGTGAAACGGCGGTGGCTGCCGGAAATGTGTGGGTGTGATTCTGTGTGTGAGTGGAATTTCGCTCAACAGCTACGTATCGTGAATGCACCTGTAAAGTCGTGTGGGTTATGAGTTGGCGTTACCAAGGCAACGGTTGATGCCAGCGAGAGATGCCTTTAATAGGTATCTGCCGGAGATGGACACCGCCGCTGGATGCTGTGTGTGTTCGTGTGCATGTCTACATAACTGCGTGTGGCTCTCTCTCTCTCTCTCTCTAAAATATTTGCGCGAAACGATATATGCCTAAACCATTCTACACTCAGGATAAACCGTCTGTGTGTGCGCTTGTCTCTCTTTTCACCGGTAGAGCTTTTCGCAGGAGAATTCGCGCAACCATGTGCCAGTGTGGTTCATGTTCAGCCGTGTAGAAATCCG
This sequence comes from Leptopilina heterotoma, assembly GCF_015476425.1. NCBI lineage: Eukaryota > Metazoa > Arthropoda > Insecta > Hymenoptera > Figitidae > Leptopilina > Leptopilina heterotoma. Next base: position 476,322 of record NW_025111004.1, read on the forward strand.
TATGTGGCTGAATCCTAAGTAGAGATACATTGGTATGCATTTCAGTGGCAAAGCCCGGAGAGAATGGAATGGGACGTGCTTGGAAAGAGTGTTGAGAAGGAAAAAGCTAGTCAAGTAAGAGAGAGAAAGAGAGGTAGAAAAGATGTAATAGAGCAAGAAAAAAAGAGAGATGGAGATAGAATAAAGTGATGATAGAAGTTTGATAGTAAAAGAAAAAGAAGAACAGAGAGAAACAAAAAAAGAGAGTAAAAAACAGTAGAAGAAATAGCAAAAAAGAGAGAAAGAAAGAGAAACAGAGAAACGAAACGGAAAAAGAGGGAAAAGATCAGAAAGTACGAGGAAAAGAAGAAGACTAAGAAATAGATAAAGAATTAGAAAAAGAAGAGAAATAAACAAACAAAGAGAGTAAGAAACAGAATATAAAAAAGAAAATAGAGGAAAAAAACAGAATGAAAGAGGAAAAGAAGGAGAATAAGAAACAAAAAGAAAGAAGAAAAAAAAGAAACAGAAAAAGAATTAGAAATAAGAAAAGAAACATAGATAGAGGAAAAACAAGAAAGTATCAGAGAAACAGAAAGAAATTAAGTAAAAGAGAGAAAAAAAGAGGAAAAAAGAGAGTAAGAAATAGTAAAAGAATTAAAAAAGAGGGAAAGAAACAAAAAGAGTAAGAAAACAGAGAAAGAAAAAATAGAGAAAATAACAACGAAAGAGGAAAAGAAAGGTAGGGAGAAACAAAGTAAAAAATAGTGAAAACACTTGAAGTTGAAAAAAAACTTTATTAATGATATCAAATTGAGACAAGAAACGAATTAAAAGTGGTGCGAAGCAAACATTTTGATTCGATTTTTGTCTCTATTTGATATTCTTAGAAAAACTGCGAAAACAAACAAAAAAAATGGGCAAGTGCGACTGCAACTTGCACTGAAATGGCGGGTTCCGTACACTAATATTTAGATCATTTGATAGAAAAAATTTTTAATTGTTCTAAAATTTTTTTAAAATTTTTTTTCAAAAATTTTCTTAAATAAACTTTTTGTGATCAGACTGTAAAAATACACTAGTATTCCAATTTTTAGCCCATTAGGTCATATACACTGAAAAAAAAATTTAATTGATTCAAATAACCGATTAATTGACTATTATCAATTAAATATTTACTTGAATCAAATAATATTTATTGGAGTCAATTAAATGGTATTTGCTTCAAATACTGAAATTGTTGGTTCAAATACCATTTAATTGACTCCAGTAAATATTATTTGATTCAATTAAATATTGAATTGATAATAGTCAATTAATAGTTTATTTGAATCAAATAAATTTTTTTTTCAGTGTAATATAAAAGTTAGGAAAAACAACTTTTTTAAAAAAATTCTCTTAGTTTTTCCTTGCCAACGCTATGGAATGATCACTTTTTATGCATTTTTGGCCGAAAATCATGTTATTTCCTTGACAACGCTATGACCATCACCTCTAATCACATTCGCTATATTTTTCATGTAATTTATGTGTAAAATACATATCTGTACCAAATTTAAGCTCTCTAGGTCAAATAGTTTAGCCGCTGGGGAGGGGGACACGAAATTGGCTACGGACGAAAGAGTCTCACCAATAGGGTTCCGTCAGTACACCTACGGTATAAAGAACCCTGAAAAAGAGGGGAATAGCAAAAAAACAGAAAGAGAGAAAGAAACAATGAAAAAAATAGTGAAAAAACAAAGAGAAGGGAAAAAATAGAAAAAAGCAGAAAGAGAATAAGAAGGAAAGAAAAAAATAGTAAAAAACAGAAAAAGGAGGGGAAAATATAGCACAAAACACAAATAATGTAAGTAAGAAACAAAAATGAAATAGAGAAAGAAACAAAAAAAAATAAAAGGGAGGGGAAGAGAAAGACAGATGCAGAGATGTGATTGAGAGCAGAAATCAGAAAAGGACAAAACATTAATATTGAGGAGAGAGAGAGAGAGAGAGAGAGAGAGAGAGAGAGAGGAATGTAACGAGAACTATAGGGGGTAGTGAAGAGGAAGAGAGCACGAGGCGAAAAGCTGCCTCGGCGACAGCTCGTCTAAATGCTAATAGCTTTATCGACTGCGACTCAAAGTCGCGGGTTTTCGATTCTTTCGAGGCGAACCTACTTCCAACCAACCAGACTTCACCACCCATTTTATTACTCCATCTCTCTTTCTCTATTTCCCTCTTTTTCTCTATCGCCAACACTATCTCCATCTTTCTTTCTCTATCACTATCTCCATCTCATTTTCTCTATCTCTATCTCCATCTCTCTTTCTCCATTTCTCTTACTCTATCTCTTTTTATCTTTCTCCATCTCTATCACTATTTCCGTCTCTCTTTCTCCCATCTCTAGTTTTACGTGCCAAGCAATGTGTGCCTGCTGTATAGTCATCATCATGTGCTCGACTTCATCCCACCATCTTCTTACACCTTTAGCATTTACAGTGGTATGGCGCGCACAGCTACGTGCTTATTACTTGCCGAGGATCGACTCGATGCGAATTGTTGATGGCAAAATAGTCAGCTAAAGAGAAAACCGAGTTGTGTCGAGATGTTTCTCGTTGGTTTGTTGGATTTATGGTCTTTTCATCGACTTTTTTTCCTCTTTCTATTTTATTTTTGCTGCCTTTTGGAAAATGTAGTTTTTTCTCTGAAGAGAAATAGTTTTGAATTGCATATCCAGTGGTAGAAGCAATGATGATGCTGGATTGAAAAGATTAATTGTAATTGATGTAATTTAGATTTTCATTTCCTTCTTTTGTTAGTCAAATTATTAATTTTTGAAACGGTATTCTTGGTGTTGATTCTAGGGGTTTCAATTCGGAATTTATTTATTATTATATATTTATGAGTTCTTGTTTTTTGAAATCGGATTATTTTTTTTTGTGGTCAGCATTAATTGCGAGTGCGGAAAAGCGTTTTTAGTTTTACAGTCAAACGAATTTTTAATCTGAAGATTCTTTATTCAATTTTAGAACATCAATTTCAATTATTTATTTACTTATTTATTTTATTACTATTGTCTATCATATTATAATACAAAATTAACTATACACGGAGAGAAATTTATAGTAGTGGGTAACATAATTGTGGTTAGGGTGACCATCTTTAATGCTACGTATACAGACAGCTATCTAGATAGTCACCGTTACCATCAATATCATCAGGAGTAACATCTTGGTAGTACGGGGTAGCATAACTATATATTTTTTAGCATCTGTGATGGTTGGCAGTAGCATAATGATAGTATCGTGTAACATCATCTTTTTAACATCAAAATCTGACTATCCATTTCTCTCAGTGTATGAATTGCTTTATAAGTTTATAAAAATTTGTACAGTCTGCAATCTAAACATGACATCAAATCTTTCTGCATTGAACCGATTGCTAATAAAAATTGGCTCGCAGAATTCACAATTTGGATTGTATCATTGATATATCTTGTATCTTATCTACATTCAGTGATTTAAAATTTAATTCATGTTCCCAAAAAAGTCGTTCGATATACCAAACTAATTACTGATTGAATCAGAAACAATATTTGATACAATTACTTCAAAAATTAGATCGTATCCCTAACATTTGGTTTAGGGAAATTAGGATATTCCTAGAATGTCCCAAGAATGACCAAGGACATCCCTGGGATATCCTATGAATATCCTAATTTCCTCGGACAATTAGTTATCCACAGTATATCCTGTATATCCATAGGATATCTCGAATATCCGGATGTTGTTAGAGGGTATGTAATAAAATTGGTCGATATCCAATAATAGAGACAATACTACACGGAGAGAGAATATATATTAAATTTTGTAAAAGTATTTTACAAATTGGGGAGAAAGTGCAACAAAGCGAAATTTTGATATAGAAAATACTAAACTTTAAAAAAAGTTTTGTGAAATTTATTAAAGTTATATTAGAATTTAATTAATATTCTTGATATTTGATATAATTATACTAAATTTCACATAAGTTTTTTTAAAGTTTAGTATTTTTTATATCAAAATTTTGCTTTGTCGCACTTTTTCCCCAATTTGAAAATATTTTTACAAAATTTAATATATATTCTCTCTCCGTGTATTTTTTAGGGGAGAGGTACGCACATTGAGACACTAAGATATAACCTGTGTAACTGATATACCAAAACGTTTATTGGCATTTTGTCGTATCATTAATACCAAACCAAACCAAACATTATAACAATTTAGAGATTGTAATCTTTAATGCAGATGTTAACACTACAAAAAGAAAGATTTTGTATTTGAACATTTTTATGATACTGATTACTCAATATTCATGTATATAATTCAAATTGTGCTTGAAAAACATCTAAACACTGCATATTTCTGATCTGTAATTATTTCTTATCTGTAATGTAGATGCTAAAGGAACGATGACGTTGTCAGCAGCGTGTACATTAAAGATTTTAATCTGTATTATAGATGCTGTTAAACTATAATTTGGATTATTTGCATCGACATTAGGTAATCAGTACACTACAGTTGTTCCAAAAGAAAATATTTCTGTACTAATTACCAATGCAATCTGCACTGTTAAAAGTCGTACGTCAACTTTACACCGTAAAGATTAAAACGCGATGTTCTTTCAATCTCGCAAAGTTTGAATACTTTCATTTTATTGGATTAAAGTTTTTAATCTATTCAATGAAATGATTTTTAAGTGTTAAAATCAACTACAATTTGGATTATGTATCAACATATATACATATGCCAATATGAACACCATGTAAGCAAATGATCCAAAAAAGAGAATCTATTTAAAACAGATTACTTACACGGAGAAAAAATTTAGGTTATACCAACCGGAGACCCCGGTTAAAACTACTCGACAGACACAGGCGTTAACATAACCTCTGATACTCAAGTCAGCACAATTTGACCGCCAGGCAGTTTTGGCTTGGCTGCCTCAAGTAGTGTCAATGGCTGGATCGATATCAGTAGTAAATTGTCTGCGGAAAACTATAGACGCAACTGGAGAGCCAAGTCAAAACGGCCTGGCTCTCCGGTTATAACTACTTGACTTCATAAAATTAGCATGACGACTCAAAAGAAAGGAGATACAACTTTTGTTTTCTCTCCGTGTATGCAGTTAGTATCAAACGGACAATTACTGGATACTAATGCTTCACAATTTAGATTGTGTACAACAATTTCTACGCATAGTAATCTTGAAAGTATCAAATTGATACGAAAGCAGATCAAATTCATACTAAAATTTTGGATCAAACTGATACTAAAAATTTGTAACATTTTATGACCTCATTCATATTTTTGGTATCGATTTGTTGCAAATTGATGCTTTCAAGTTAACAGTGCACAACACAAATTGTAATCTTCCAGATGATAAAGAAACAACATGTGGCACAGTTTGATTAATTGCATCTACAATTGAGGGCCTGGAACAGATAACTGCCTGCTACGCATGGTTGAAAGGGACTATACCAGTCAGACAATAATAGTGAGCGCCTCTAGGCCTCTCCCTGATGTCTGACTGGTATAGTCCATTTCGACCATGCGTTGCAAGTAGTTACCCGTTCCAGGCCCTCAATTGCAAATCTATCTACAATTAAAGATCAAGGGTTCAATCTATTTAACATCATTTCACTACAGAATCCAAAAGCTAAATTTTTCTACTTTTCTCAGCGACATCTACAATAAAAATTAATGCTACTCTTCTTTCACCAACACCGTTAATTTTCCTGATATAAATTTGATTGATTGAGTTAAAATAGAAATTTCAAATGCCAATTCACTTTAAGATTTACACAACAAGTTTTAATTTTAATAAATCTATAGGGCACAGTAAATACAGACTACAACGAAATCTATACCAATAATCAATTCGAACTGTGAATGTTATACACAAAACGAAAATATGGTAACTCTTTGTCGTACATACAGCATGAATTGAGATCTAAAAATCGGTTCTAATCAGCACTCTCCATTTTCCTCTGATCTAGTCTCGCGCAAAGATGAAAAATATGAAAATCTTTGTGTACTCTGAATTAGCCCAGGGACTTTGTATAAAAAGGCAAAGTTCAAGGAGTATATAGAGAAAGAGAGGGAGAGAGAGAAAGGCGAATGGTTTGGGGAATGTGTATGTAGGCGATGTTAATTAAAACGAGACATTTTAATTTGAAAAATACGAGTAGTCTCTTAAAACCTGTAGCGGCAAAAAAACGGCTTCACTTTGAGGCAGCGCGAAAAGTACAAGGATCGAATGAGGTGTTGGAAAAGCGATTCGTTCGAGCGTCTTGGTCGCTCTCGCGCTTTTCCTAGCCGTTTTCACGTGCGGTTTCATTTAGCTATAAAGCTGGCGGTGGTTTGCTGAGAATATATATATACAGCGCGAGAGTTCATTCTTTCTGTTTTTTAGTTTCCTTCTTTTCCCAAGCATCTCTCTCTCTTATACTTATTTTCCATCATCCCTCAGATTTTTTTTCTTCTCTGCTTTTTTTGACTATCCTCTTTTTTCTAGCGCCCGCGCGTAATCACGATAGACCCGAAGACTACATTTCAACCAAAGAACAAACCTCGTCCTTGTTTCTTGCTCGGTTTGCTGGAAACGGTCCGTAACGCAAACTCGTCGAGAACGGCGTTAAGCTCTTTTTGACTCACCCCTTTTTTCCCTCTTGCGGGTCGAAACTCTCCCCATGAGTTTTCAACGGTCGCCACTGTATGTCGCCACGTACATAGAATTTTTCCGGCTTCCCACACAATATATTACACAAAAGTATTTCCATAGATGAAAATTTCTCCACTTCCTTTGTGTAATTATTTTCCTGAATAAAGCTTGTGAGTTTTATAAGAGTACTATCAATTTTTTTTCCAAGGACAATTTTTTTTACATTGAGGATTATTAAATAAAAAAAAAATACCTCAAATATTTCGATTATCGTTTCATAAAAGTATAATTGTTTGTGCGGTTTTTTTAACCCGAAAATAAAAACAAAAAGTATCAATTATCACAATGTTTTAATTGGAGAGTATAAATGCATTAAATCGAGTAACACAACATGTGTACAATATATATGTATATAGAGGAGAATCAATATAAACCGAATTTTAAATAAATTACTTGTACTGAAGCGTATTTGATCGATTCAATGCAACTTTTACCCACAGCCAGTAGCATCAGAGTATCCAAATCGAGTTTTAGTGCAGCATGTAAAATGATATTTGCAGAATGCACGGTGCGCGGTTTGAAAAGAAACCCTTCAATTAAATTTTATTTGCCGCAGCTTTCAAACTGATTCTACAATTCACATTTCAGAGCATGAATTTCACGAATCGGACAGAATTTTTAGGGGTAAAAAGAAACTTTTCAGGACAAACTCGTTTGTTCATTTTCCTTTGTAACATTTCATTTTGAAAAACAATGCGGGAGATGGTATATACTGCCGACGCTATCATGAAGCGTTAATTCGATGGAAGCCGGTCGACTATATCCGTAGCCCCGAGGCAAATAACTTTTCCCACTATACTATATAACTCAGTGAACAGGGCTCCTTTTAGTTCGCGTTTACTCTGAACGGCGTCACGTAATTAGTCGCGCTCACTCCCTGAGAGATAGAGAGAGGAGAGGAGAGAAAAAGAGAGAGATAGAGCTTAATGTAAGACAGTAAAGCTTTCTTCGCTTCTTATCTCCTTTAATTCTTGGTGAGTTTTCACCCTGACTTTCTACCTCAGCCCCTTACACCGCTATTGTACTTTCCAACCCTTTTAAACAAGGCTGTCGTTAATCGTTTGTTGTCTAAGTATATCACGCGTTTCCTACCTGTCGTGGCTTATTTATCTACTTAGTTGACTGCAGCCACTGTTGAGCAAATACTCCAGATTAAATTACAACAGCAATCATTTTTATTACAACTATCGATTTATTCATTTTACTAGTTTTTTTTTTAATTACAGTGAAACCTAGATTGTCCGAACTAATTGAGGTAGGATCTGGTTCGGATAACCGAAATTTCGGATAATAGTTAATACAAATATTTTCATTTATAATTATGGGTATATGATTTTTTTCAAGTAATTGTACAGTATTGAACGGTAATTTTATTGGGGTATTTGCATAAAAAATCAGAGGATAGTCTTTATTTTTATGAGATTTTGTTACCGATAATTAATTGTAAAAAATGATATTTTAAATATAATTTACAGTTTGGATAAAAAAGGGTTCTGATAATACAGGTTTGGATAATCAAGGTTCCAGTGTATTTATTTTCCTGAATGTTAAGGTTTATAGAAATTCCGAGAGTTAAAGAAAAAACGCACAAATGGGTATAATTTTTGACAAGAATCACAAGATTGGTCATGCTTATAATTTTTTACTTTAAGCTTAAACTTAATTTTTAATCATTCAAATTAGTTTTCTTTTATTCTGGTCACATTTTGAACATTTATTATGGGATTCAGTGCAGTTTTCATGTAGACAAAAATTTCAAATACTGCACTGAATCCAATCTTCAATCAATGTCGTTTGATTGTAACTTTCGACTCAACCTACAAATATATCTCTATCTCTGGTGTCAATTAAATGAATTATTTTGTTCTCAGACATTTTTAATTTGTTTTTCTTTAATATTTGTTAAGTATCTAACAATAACATAAAAAATTTTACATAAAAGTCATTAATGGCCATCTCACCCAATAATACATGACAAAAGTAAACATCAAAATATTAAATAAATACAATAAGTTTACCATTCATTTTTTGTTTATATTAAAGCGTGGGTTATGCACTACTTAATAAAACTTGAAATTAAAAAATCCGTTAAAAAATAATAATATAGCAATAAGAAATCTGAAATTCTCAAATTATTTTGGACCCTTGCAAAAAAAATGTATAGAAAGATTACGCTTACATTTTCATTATTTTTTAACAATTTGTTGTTTACATTTATTAGTAGTCAAAAAAGGTTGAAGAATAACCCATAATAAGTGATATTTATTTACAAATTCTGTAAAATATTTCAACTGGCCATCTCTCCCATTATGGCCATCTCCCCCGGACTTACCCTACATTTACTAAGATAGTTAATGCGGAGCGGTCAATAAAGTACACTTTATTGCCCTAAGGCAATAATGGGCACTTTATTGACCGCTAGGTTATAATGGGGAACTTAGCATGCGCCTGTACAGGTAGATAAAATGATCATAATACAGACAGAAAAGTCAAATTAATTTTTAATACTTAATTTTTGTTTTCCCTAAATTCAAAATTATAATATAAATTAAGAGAAAATTTCTATATTTACAAACTTTATTTGATTCCGGTAATGATGACTTGATCCTTATTAAATAAAATATCAAATAATATATATATTCAAGTTTAATTAAATCGTATATTTGTATATAAAATTCACTGTATACATTCACTGTATATCAAATTATTAATTCGAATAGAGTTTATTGAATATTTCAATAAATATTATTTATTTTTTTATCTTTTCTCCATAAAACATAAATAATCACAAATTACTCAAAAGAAATAAATTTTTTTTATTTAGTTTCAATTTATATGGAAAATAAAATTTTTCAGTAACGGAAATAAAACTTTTTTAACAATAAAAATAAATTTCACAGTTTTACATATAGCCAACATTTATAAATTGCTCCATTACAGCAACCATAATTCTCTAACTTTTCAAGTAAACAATGGCAAGTATGCAAAACGTGCGAGAAGCGAAACAAAGAGGATGTACACTGTCTTAAGCTTAAAAGGGTTTAGCGGTCATGCTTAGAATATTAACAAGAGTAAAGTCAAGTGCACGTGTTTACAGTAGAATCTCCTTACTAACTTGTCCCCAGCGATTCATTCCGCCTTCTTTTACGACTGAAACATTTCTATTAGTTTCACAATATCATCTTAGTCTTGTTTTATTATTATCATTATTATTAGTATAATCACAACAACAATAATGATAATAATAACAACAACAGTAATAATAATAATAAATAATAATAATAAAAATGATAATTACTTCTATTATTATTATCATCAACATTATTATTACTATTAATCTAAGTTATTAACTGTTATTACTATTTATTTATTTTAGTTTAATTTATTATGATGTAAAAAAATTTTCTTATAAAAAAAACAAAAATTGAAATGATAATTTACATAATACGTGCCTTAAATATTCGCGATAATTAACTTTGCTTCGTCATCATTCACAACAGTTAACTTTCATCAAACATCTCCCAACATTGAAGAGAATATTTCCACGGGAGAAAGAACATGAACCCCTCATTGCCTTAGGCTTAAAAAAAAATACCTTTATCTCCTGGTTTTCTCTTATATACCGCAAATTATTACACAAAGTAGGTTTCTAAATACTCTTGGAGTGAGATTTCACTTGGAGGGGAAAAAAATTACTCCATTTAAAGTCAAATAGGAATTCAAAATTACAATTTACGTGAAATGTGAATTTAATTTTAAATAAAATTACATTAACACGAGAAAATTTTCTTTGAAAAATAATATTTTTTTTAATTACAAGCTAGGGGAGACTAGGTGCGGTTGTTACGCTGTGCAGTTGTTACAAATGGAATATCTCAAAGGGAAAAATGTTTAGTTTTTATGTACGAACTTGCTGCAATATGTTTAAAAATTATATGCAAGCTTTACAAGTAAAAAAATAGGCACATTGGTTCTTAGAGGCCAAAAGTAAATATTTCTCTGCTTGATATTTTTTAAATAATTAATGGACCTTTATACTTAAAAAAGTAAATTTTTTAATATCAATTCTATGAGGATTAAGCTTTAACAAACTGCCTTGGTTGTTCACATTTAGTGTACACTTTTTTAACAAAGTATTTTATTGTAAAAATGTACCTGTTGTGTAATTGTTACAAGTGATAATGAGAACGAATATTTTTTCCAAAATTCAGCAGATTCGTTTGAAATGTAAAATATTTGTCAAAAATGTAATCACACTCATTTTTTATGAAAAATCACATGGTTTTTCTAAATTCGTCTTCAAAATTAATGAAAAAAAACTTTTTTAAGTTTTTTTCATTTCGAAAGAATATTAGTTCTGTCATCTCTATGGAACTGTCACGTACTATTAGATTGAGCCAAAAATTATGATTAATTAATAAAAATTGCTAAAAACAATTATTTGTCTTCAATTTAGAACTGTTATATAGATGATTCTTTGTATTGTAACAAGCGTCATTCACTTTGTGCAGTTGTAACAATTTACACGCTGTCACTCAAATGCTTCTAGTTAATTAAATACACTGTAAAAAAAGGGAGTTCAATATTAACTCCCCAGGGGAGTCTATAAAAGTCGCACCCATTGGAGAGTTAATGCCAGGGGAGTTAAATAAAGAGAGTTAAAATTTAACACCGAAATGCTAACTCCCCATGGAAAAATTAACTCGCGCGGGTGTTGAATGAAGGGAGTTAGAAATTAACTCTCTTTTGGAGTTGATTTTTAACTCGAAAAATTTCACACCCAACTCCCGAGTCCGTTAACTCCCTAAATTTTTTACAGTGTAATAGATATAGAGCTAAATCAATTATGGTCTTTTAAAACCAGATAATATACCTTTGATTTAACTGTATGACCAAACAAATTAGAGTTTAACTCTAATCACTGTAACTAATTTTATCAAAATTGTAACAACTGCACCTAGTCTCCCCTAAAGTGTTTTATAGATATAAATTAAGTTCAATGGAGTCAAAATTTACTCAAAAAAAATAGTAAAGTTAAATAAATAGTTAAATAGTAAAGTAAATAATTTAAAGAGTATTGAAGTTATCTATATGGGGGTATTCCTGGCAAAATTTGGAAAATTTTGAGTGGTCTTAGAACTTTTTTGGTTAAAAATTCGTTGAGTTACGGAATTTCAAAGTTTAGAACGCCAGAAACCTCATTTCGAGAAAAACGGAATTAAAGATTGCGATACCAACTAATTGTTGTATCTCTGGTTCTTCTTGGAAGTTATTCAGATAAGAATTGTTTCTAGTTCAGGGCACCTTGAAGATAAAAAACCAAGAGGTTTTAAATTTTTAAAACCATCCCCCCCCCTCTTAATTTTGAAAATACGAAAAATCGACAATATGGGCCCTTTTCTAAAAAGGACAGTTTTTCTATTAAAAAACCATTTTTTTACAAGATAAATGATTAGGTACAATTTTATTGTGTAATTTGAAGAAAAAGAATATATATTAAACTTATTAAAACATTTTTGACAGTCTCTATTATGAAAAAAATGACGCAATATCCAAATTTTCATTTCGACAATTACAAAAAAAAGACTCTAACATCAATATCTCTGGTTCTTCTGGGAAGTTATTCAGATAAGAATTGTTTACAGTCCAGGGCACCTTAAAAAGATGAAAAATCAAGAGGTTTTAAATTTTTCCACACCTCGATTTTTAAAATACTGATTACTTTTGCAAATGACCGACTAAATTGCGATTATCTCGAAAACTAGAACCGACAATATGGGCCCTTTTCATGTGGACGTCCACATATTATTTTATTTTACGTATTAAATACAATTTACTATTTATAGACATAAATAGTCACCAGGACTCGACAACTGGAGTCTACTCAATAATTGGTTCCTTCACCCTATTAATAAACTTGGGCTATTCGATGTTAGCTACGAAATATTAATCGAGTCACTAGTAAAATGTCACAGCGAAAAGAAAAGAATATGTAATAGTAAGCTAACATCTTCTCTTATTTTAGCTGTGAAATATGTCCTTCCATGTATCACTTGAAACTGGCAAATAATCAAAAAAGACACAATCCATATAGTGAATAAATTCGCCTTTTCCCCCTGTGATATGACCAATTTTTTACCAACCCACTTTCTTTGTAGAAAAGAAAAATAGACGGAAGAACTGAAAGCAATTCCCCAGGGAAAAACAAAGGTTTTCGGCAAACACGCGTTGTCGAAACATCAAGTTACCTTGTTGCGGCACGCGTAAAGAGTATAAATTTCCTGGGACGTCTCTTGATTCTCTCGATTTAGGGATGTATACTATATATCAAAATTCTTCATTATATCTGTGTATAAATTTTACATATGTGTTACTATGTGTGAGTGCCCTATTGATTGTTCGAAGTACATTTGAGATTATGAGAAAAGAGGAGTAGACTAAAAATGTTATTTTTCTTGATCCTAAAATATTCGCGGCCGAGTGATTCGTTTCGTTTGTTGTAACATATAATGGGGGACCCCCCGCGGAAGCTTACCTGCATCATCGACTAATCACATCGGATAATAGGGAACAATACTGGACCCCGTGAAAAGTGAAGCATACCCATCACTTACCTATGAGTGTCCTTCCCTCTCTCTTTTTATTCTCCCCTCCCCTTCTCTCTCTCTCTCTTGCACTTATGCTTTCAATCTCTTCTCAAGCTTCATTGAATCCCTCTTTTTCTCAACTTCTCGCAAGCCTTCTCTCTCTCTCTCTTCAGAAGATATAATCCTCTTACGCACCGAGCACAAAGTAAAATTCGCCAGGCACTCGCCCGTTAACTATACTCTTAACTATACTGCTCTCTATTACGCATTGGAAAGCGAAAAATGAGAGAGAGAGAGAGAGAGAGAGAGAGAGAGAAAAGGCAAAAATTGAAAAAGAGAGGAGAAAATTGAGAGAAAGAGAGAGTGGGAAGGCAAAAATTGAAAGAGAGACAGAGAGCAAATATTGAGAGTGAGATGGTAAAGCTACTGTATTGGACCGTTCGAGAGAATTGGCTGGACCGCAACAGAAGCATTGTATTCTGCGAAATCTTTTAAGCGGGTGCCAAATTGAGCCAAATCTGCTGATCTGAAAACTTTGGCGATCGTTCGACTGTTCGAGTGGTGCTATATATATGCGCCGCTATTCCGACCACTCGAGTGCTCGTTCGCCGCACTCTCAGTATAACCTCGTTATAATCACCGAACAAGGTTTACCGACGGTCCCGAGGGTTGGATGCTGGTTTCTCGTTACCTTTTCAAAGTACCACCAAACATACACGCACTCTCTCTCTCTCTACAAGTTTGTCGGTCTTTTTGTCGTATATATGTATATATATGTTTACTCCCCGTCGTGTAAAATTCTCTCACAAGAGAAAAAAGGAGAGAGAGAGAGAGAGAGAGAGAGAGAGAGAGAGAGAGAGAGTAAAATTCTCTCACAAGAGAGAAAAAAGAAGAAAAAGAGGGAGAGAGTGTGTAAAATTCTCTCGCAAGTGGAAAAGAGATGAAGAGACGAAGAGAGAGAAAATGTAAAATTCAAATTCTCGCACAAGAGAGAGAGAGAATTGTTTGCTTGTATACACCACGATCAAGAGATCGCACTTTTTGTCAAAAAACCCCTTTCCCCTCTTCTCTCTCTCCCTCCCCTTTTCTCTTTAGTCATTCTCATCAGAGCGGCATTATTACTATTTTAGTCTTTATAGCACATATATACACACACTACACGGCTTGGCACAAGTAGCTTACCTATATGTCAATGAAAATGAGTCACAGAAATACTAAAGTGCGCGACGCTTAGAAGCACAAGAGAGTAGGAAAAGCTTTCCTCTAGTCAACAAACGTTTGTTTGACACATTGACAATGTTGTTTAATACTTTGGAATAAATTCCTCTTTCAGCATGATGTATGCACGACGAGATATTTATCTTTTGAGATTACATACACGTGGACCCATTTTTCTTTCATTTATGGATATACTTGATCTTTTACACACATTTTACTGAGAAATAAAAAACAAAAAGCTATTCTAAAAATAGCAGAGGTATTAATTTCAAACAATATTATAAAAAAAATTGTTCTTTTAGAAAAAGAAAACGAAAGAATTTTTCTCTTTAAGAATAAAAATTAGTTAAACACGATTGAAAGTAATGGTAATATTTTCAAGTAATTTAATAACATATGCTAATAAAATAATAATAAAATAAGTAAAATAAAGAAATATTAAAAGAAATAATTCCAGTGAATTACTCTCTAATTCTAAATTAGTAGTTTTATACAAATGAAATAGTGCGGATTCGTTTAACAATTGAATTAGTAACAGTTTTGAATAATTTTTAGTAAAAAATTATTATTTGCTATAGTAGAAAACTAATAATGCATTTAGTAAGTCGGCTTACTAATTTGGAATAGTAGAAAACACGACTTACTAATGAATTAGTAATTTTCTACTAGCAATTAGTAAAAAACTACTAAAGATTTGTCAAAGCTGTTACTAATTCAAATTGGTAAACGAATCTGCTCTTTTTTATTAGTAAGAAACTACTAGTTCAGATTTAGAGAAAGTTACTAACGAAATGGTGAAAAATCATCCATAAAATTATTTAGTAATAATTATTTTACTAACAATTATAGTAGAACTTTTTTATTAAAAGTCAATAAAACAATTTCATTAAATCATTTAGTAAATTAAATGACTAACAATTAAGTAGTGAAATTCTATTAAAAATTAATACAATTTTATTTAAAATTAGTAATATTTTACTTATTCAAAAGAAAAAAAAGTCGTCCATGAAAATTAGGAAAAATTAGTGAAATTTTTTAGCAGAATTCTACTAATTCAAATTTAGTGAATTTTACTTCCGGAATTAGTGAAAAGTAAATAATTATTAGAAAATAAATAACTTAGAAAAAATAGTCAAATTTGACTAATTGAATTAGTTACCAAAACTTTTAAGTTATTTTGACAAAATCTAAAAGTGATTTTAACTAATAATTAGTAATGAACTATTTAATTAGTAGAAATGTTACTATTTGAATCAGTAATTGATTTTTTACTATAAAATTAGATAGTTTTAACTAATGCAAATTTAGGGGGAAAAGAAACAAAGTTTAAGCAGAAAAATTATAAACGCACGAAAAAAATGAGTTTCTAATTATATAGAAAACATAGTTTCACCTATTGCAGCTAATAATTAGCTTCGATAGCAAAAAATTAACTGTGATATGTAATAATTAGCTGTATTAACTAACAATATTAATTTTATTTATTGAAAATTGTCCATTAATTTCAATTAGTAAAACTTTCTATACTAATTCTTCGAAATTTTTTGAGTAACAATTTTAAACTATATTAAATTAAACAGTAAAAGTTTAAAAATTAAAGATTTCATTCACAATTAATAATAGAAATTTGTAATAATTGTAATAAGTAAATTTCTCTACTAACTCAAATTTAGAGAAGAAGTTTAAATTTCTTTAAATTTTAATCACTTTCGAAAAAAATTTTACCATTTTCAAATAAATATTTGTATAAAAATAAATAAAATGTACTTCTGCTACAAAAATTTAGATATAGTTGAGAATTTACTTCCTACTCTCTACATTTGAATTAGTGGAAATAAGTCGACTAGTATAGGGGAAAGGCTTGCAGGTTGCCATACCTAAGCTTTTTTGATCATAACTCATTAAAAAAAATAATAATAATTTATATGAACATACCATTAAAAAGAAGACCTAAAAAGCTAAAAATTTGACCCATAGATAATTTAAATTGGCAAAAATAAATTTTTTACATCAAATTTTAAAAATGATGTCAAATCAACGTTTCGAAATTTAGGCTTGCAGGTTGACCCACCTTAAAAAATTGATAATAATATGAAAAAACTCAAATAAATTTATTAAATTTCACTTACATTTAATGTTTCTGAACATAATAATTTCAATTTAAATTTTTTAAACAATTTATTAATAAATAAAACTTTTTTTAAATAAAAAATATTTTTTTAAAATAAAATTTTTTTTTAATATTGAAAATCAAACAAAAAGCCAAAACTCCAAATTATCATTGCGGATTCGCATTTCGGACCAGCAAACCGTAAAGTGAGTCAACCTGCAACTTTGAACTCTCTATTTTTAAATCGATGAAAAAAACTATTAATTCATGATATTTTAAAAATTCCTTTTGGATTATCAAAATTGATTAAAAAATTAACTCAGAAAAAATTTTTAACTTAAATTATCCATAAAAATATTTCATTTGTAAGCACATGAAAAAGTCACATTTTTCAATTTTTCCACAAGTCAATTTCAGAATTTGTTTAACAATAACATTTTTATTGCTTCTTTTTGCTCCTAAAGATCATAAAAAGTAATAACTAATCATTTGACAACAATATCAGTCGCGTTTTTAATTATGGCATTTCTACAATAAAAAATAACACAAGTGGGACAACCTACAAGCCTTTCCCCTAATTTAAATTAGTAAAAACTTTCACTAACTTTTAGTATAGAATTTAGTAGTTAATTTAGTTAGTGTTACACAGAAAAAAACTGAACTCAAAATGAGTCAGAAAAGTGACTCTCTATCCCGTGTGGAAAAATTTTAGGGCGCTGACCAAGCGCTTAATAGAATGTCTAACGTCTTTCTAGACCCAGGGCAGACGGTCTTGTCGAGCGGCTGTTCAGAATTGAAACGAAACTTCCACGCTATAGTCTAGAATAGACCAGCGTTTCTGGTCTGATCAGCAGTGCTAGTAAATTCTAATCTACGTCTATTCAAAATTTCTCATTATATGTTATGACAACTATTCTTAGAATGATAAAACTTAATTATATTTGAAATAATTTTGATGACTTTTTTTTACATAAAAAGTATAAAAAAATATTTTAATTTTCTGTATTTTTCACTTTAACTTTCTTTAAGCGAAAGGCTTTGTGTCCCTCCCAATCTTTGGCATTGGAGATATAGTAGTCTTTTTGTAAAATAAAATTTACTGCAAATCAAAACAGCCGGATGAAACTAGCAGTCGTACTCAGCACCAATCTTTAGGCGTCAACCACTAATTAATGAAATTAATAAATAAAAACTTACTAAATTTGCTATTTAGTGTACAATTTATTCTCAAATAACAATATTCAATGGTTTTTTAAATCATTAAGTATTACTAAATTTGAAGGAGAGGCATATTTGTAGATGACGCCTAAACATTGATGCTGAGTACGACTGCTAGCTTCAGCCGACTAGTCAAAACACATAGAAACACATCAAAATCTATTTTTTCAGTGCACATTTAAAATTAAATTATACAGAAAACAGCAACAACATAGCACATTATTATTCACATAAAACAGAAACCACAACGAATACTAAAATTCACAAAGAAAATGCACCATACGCTGACTGATCTAACGACGCCAAACGACGCGACGCCATTAGGCGCCATGTTACTTAACAGCTGGGCATACATCGACGCATGCGCATATAACATCCTAGACCAAATCTAGACGGTCTTAATAACACCGTACTAGACGGACATATTTGACTTAGATTTTTTCTAATAAGCCCATCTGTTAAGTCACTGATTCGGGATTTGATGGACCGTCTAGAATTAGACGGACTTGATGATTGCTAATCGGGAAATCATTGGACTCTAGACTGCCACAATATTTTTCCACACGGGATGAGCTGCAACAAAAATGAACCTGATATAGATGGCGCCACGTTCTATGTTATTTAACATAGATTCATTTTGAGTTATAACAAAAATGAATCCAATTTTTTTCTGTGTAGGAATTTATAAAAAAATATCAATATAGTTAGAATTTATTAATTTTATATTTTTTACTCAAGCTTTGCTAGAAAAATACTACACATAAAAATATTTTATCTGGTACAACTACAAATTTTATTATATTAGCGAAATTTTTAGTTGTTTGTTAAGACTTTCGCTATTCTGGAGAAACTTATCCCTGTTCCAGGTAAAATATTTTTCCCCTGCAAGAATTAGTATATAGATTTTTACTAATTTAAGTCAGTCTACAATTATAATTACAACTTTTCACTAATTCAGATTTAGAAAACATATTGGGTAAAAGTTAACATTTTCTCCCTTGTAAAAATCAATAAAGTAAACGGAACTAGACAAATTAATAATAAAACGTAAATAACTAATCGACTTATTACTAATTTATATTTAGAAAGTATAATAAAACTTAAATCACAAAAATTAGAGAATATCGCTTTACTTCAGCCAATCTATTTATTATGCACGCGCCTCTTTATATCACGAATGATCTTTACCATCCCCGTATGCTTTACTCACATTTCATTTCCGTTTTCATTTTGCCTTAAACTTTATCCACTTAGCATTTTGTCCTCTTAATCCCTGCGCGCCCACTTCATCTTATATTCACGTTTCCCTTTTTTTATCTCTATAGATACACAATAATTCTTTATTTCTTCCTCTCCCTTCCTTTATATATATATTCATTCCGCTAGTAACGTTTAATTTTAATATCCCATTAAGTTTCAATTTTTAATTAAATTAATTACTAATATCTTATCTTAATTGAATTACGTTACACTTTATTCACTGACTGCCTACTATCATGCGAAACAAACAAAAAAGAATGATTCTAATCTCTTTATAATAATAATTATAAGAATCTAATTTGAGATTAGAAATAAAAGGTGAGGTATTATATTTATATATAGTATATTATCACGAAATATTACCTTCAAAGAAACCTATGAAAGAATATAATCTACGGTTAAAAAATCAATTGTTCACTTTCCTCGGTAACGAACCGATGTGAAGGGATAATCCTAAAGAAAACGAAGCTTGTGCAAATTGTCTGGGCTACTGAGGTTTTGAAGGGGGCACGTGTACGACTTCTGCAGCTCGAAGGAAAGACAACACTATTATCAGTATTAAATTACTGGACACCTTACACCTAATTGGAAAAATTTTCGACACTATTTTACATTTTTTTTTCACCTATTTGAATTTTATTTTTAAATAAATTTAAAGTAAGAAAACATTATTTATAGAATTAATATTCTAAAGATGTTAAACACTATTAGCAAATGCTTATTAGAAATGCTTTCATTAATAATAATACATTAACAATTAATATTTAGTTAAGGGGACATTCCAGTTCAAAACAGGGAAAAAGAAGGCTTTTTTGTATATATTATTAAAATAACTATGATATTTATTTAAAAAATTTCTTTTACATGTAATAAATAATTTATTTAAGAATTTGTAAAAAAAATTGTTTTTATTTTTATTTCAAAATGGCGGCGATATACGCCATTTTCGAAAATGCCCATTTTCGCTGGTAAGATCGATTCCAAACTTTCTAAAACAGATAAAACCAAAAACGAAGTGACATTCTCTTCGTTAGATATTTCTTTAGGTGTGGAACCTCAAAAAAGTAGAATTTTCTTCCCTCCCCCTTTTTTTACAGTACTTTTTCCCCAAAATATGCAAAAAAAAGGTGTTTTTATTCAGAATTTCTCTTATAAAAAAAGGGGAGTTGGAAATTTTCCAGTTTTTGAGGTTCCACTTATAGGCATGATGACGCTGAATCAAAAGCCGTTTGATTTTTTAAAATCGCTTCAGAAGAACTCGAGATATCACTCTTACCAGATCAAAAAAAGACATTTTGAGAAAAACGCATTTAAAGTTTTTGTTCATAAGTTTCGAAATTTTTTTTAAAAAAATCATCGGATTTGCTTGAAAATCGTTACTCGGGGGTTTTTGAGGTCGCTAATTACGAATATGGAATCAGATTTTCAAAATTAAAAATGGCGGATGCAATATGGTGGACGAAAAGAAAAATTAAACGAAAAAAAAATTAAAATAAAAAAATTTTCTTTTCCGCCATATTGGATCCGCCATTCTGAATTTTGAAAATTTGATATCTAATTTATGATCAGCAACACCAAATAACATTTTTGTTTGTCTTTTTTAAAAAATGCAAATGAGAAAACATTTAAATTATTCGATTGCTTATCCGCATACAAAAACATCATTGACATGGCAAAGAATAAGGATGTATAACTTTTGTTTTACTTCGAATTTTGCAATAATATTTTAGGAGAGTATTCTTGACACTATAAGAAATCCGAAAATAAAAACAAAAAAAATCGATTTTTTGACATTTTGAACTGGAATGTTCCCTTAATTAAAAATTGATTAACAAATAATTAATAATTAATTATTCATAAATTATTTTAGCATTATTAATACTTTTAGGAAAGGTAAACATATTTTTTAATTTTTTATTTTTATGGTAAAGAATTCTATTGCAACTATGAACAACTCAATCATAAATGTTAATTAGAAGTAATGTAGCATGTAATTAATGCAATTTGATATAACAATAGAGAAATTACAATTCGATAGTTAATCATTGTGTTATATATAGACTGCACTAAATAGACGATGCGCAAACTGTATAGAGAAGCTTTGTGCCTATATATGAATAGCAACATAGTTAATATTGAATTAGTTATTGTAGAAATACCGAGAGTATTGTAATTCAAGTTTAACCGTTTCGAAAATTAACATCTTCCAGTGTAACGATTTTGGATTTACAATTAGCTTCATAATAAATTTCTATGTTAATGTAAACTCTGTATTTACAACTATTGTATATTTATGAACTATTAAAATAAATAAGTTTCTAAAATCATATAAATCTACTACTTTAACTTCTCTCTAATATTCAAATAATTTAGATAATAATATTTTTCTGTAGAAATAAATGCACTGATTCTAATGATTTTAATTGTGAAAATAATAATCCTAAATAATGTAATAATGTAACTTATAAAATAGTAATACTAATAATGGTAATAAATAATAAAACTAATAAATGAAAGGCAAAAGTTTATAGTATACAGATTGTGAAGTTTCTTGTTTTTTTTGTTACATGTCAAAAACTTGGCAAAAAAACTGTCCTCCAGTTAATATATACGGTCGCCATATTGTAGTAAAATTTCAAATACAATTTTTTTACACTTGAATATACATTTTAAATAAACCCTAAAAAGAAATCTTATTCCTTTTTACATTCTCACAAAATAAATAATCAAAGATAGATATTTTGTTTTCCCTCTATATAGAGTGGTGTGTCACCCCTTAAGTAAAAATTATTTGATACACATAAATACTTAGGGGAGAGTGGGGCAAAGGCGCTAGGTTTACATTTATCGATGTATATTTTTTAAATTAAGCAATTAATTTATGCGGTCTTTGTTTTTCATTATTCTAAAACTAATCAACAAGAAAATTTAATAGTTGTTATTTAGTATATTATAAATACATTATTTAATGAAATTTAAAAACAATGCAAAAAATGCCTTTGCCCCACACGCTGGGGCAGCGACGTTTTCGCTTATATATTTCTAAAAGAAAGCATTTATAAGCCTTAAAAAAATTAACAACTGATATTTATTAGTATAATATTTACGAAACATAAGGTAAACAACATATTATTAAAAGAATTAAACTATTTAAATAAAAAATAAAAACTTTTAGTGATTTTAACCTTATATTGTGAATTAATACATAGAAAATTCGAATATTCAATTGTTTTTAACCAAATTATGTTCAATATTGCCTTTGCCCCACATAACAAACTTTTTTTTACTTTAATTTTAAAATATTTAGATTCAAAATAAAACTAAAACACCACGCCAGTTGTGTAGAGAAATATTTAATTTATTTACATGTTATGTTTTTAAAAATTAAATACTTAGGGGAGCTTGCGGGTAATGGGAGCTTTTAAATTTCACGCACTTAAAAGCCTTCAAATTCGCTGCAATGTCTAGAAAATCTTCTACAACCTTTGTTTATATCATTCCAAAACAAACGATTACATTCTTGACAAATTTTTAGTAAAGACAAGGGAAAATGTATTTTTTGAGTTTTCGTTGTAAAATGCAAAATATTTCTAAACATCACCATGAGTAGTTAAAATCGTATTATTTAGTTCTGTTTTCTCATTATATTATAGGTGAATATGTGTAGATATGTATACTTGTATAAAAATCGAAATAATAATAAAATTTGTTTATGTTTTTATTTTTTTATTCAAATTTTGTCCTGTAAAAATTCTGTGGGGTAATGGGAGAATTAGTGTCAGACCAAAGAATTTTCGTTACTATGTTGCGTCTTTCGTTATTTCTTTGAAAATTGTAAAAGATATCACCTTATGAACAAACTTTTAATTAAGAACTAATTTTTGGTGGAAAAAATGAAAAATTTAATTTTCTTTCAAAAATTTTTTATTTATTTATAATTTAGGAAAAAAATTATTCTAAGTCTAAAGTTTTGGCTTCATTGTAAGTATTAACACTTTTTTCTATTAGAAAACAAAAAATATTCCTAAAAAATAAAAAAATTTTAAATTTCAAGTGAAAGCTCCCAATACCCCACAAATTGGGTGATGGCAAAAAATGTATTTTTTTTTGAAAATTTTTTTTTCCAATTTACTTTCTCATTTTAAGTTTCTAATTAAACATAATTAAAGATAAATAACGAAATGAGTAGAAAATAACGAAAACAATGTATCATTATAAAGATAAGTTGGTTTTTTAAATAATTTTCCTTAAGGGGCTCCAATTCCCCCACGCTCCCCTAAACTTATGTTTTAAAAAATAAGAGTTTGTTTAGTAAAATTATCGTTTTATTTTTGCAAAACAATTTTTTTGTTATATTTCTAAAAATATTTGATATTTTTAGGTTTTTCTTTTTTTAATCAATTGGTCTGATTGCATTAAAACTAAATTTTTAATACCAATTGGAATAGACAGAAAATAAAGGATATATTTTAAAAAACGTCTTTGCCCCGCATAGCGCCTTTGCCCCACTCTCCCTTATTTGCCAATAGATAAGTAATCGTTTATTTATCATTGAAATTTTTTCAAGTGTAATATTTCCAGTAATAAAATTAAAATTTTTAAACAAGAAGCTGCATAGAAAAAATAGAAATGAATAAAAAACAATTCTTAACCATAAATTAATAACTGTTATTCGGAAAATATATTCTTATCATTTCAATAACTGCCAAAAGGATTCACAATCATAAATTTATTATCGTTATTGGAAATTATTTCCTTATCATTTTTGTAACAATTACTTACACTACTCTCCACTATAAATTTATAGTCGATATTTAGAAAGTATACTACCTAATAATTTCAGTAACAGTTTCAAGAATTTTCAACCATAAATTTATAGTCGATATTGAAAAAGTATTTCCTCAAACTTTCAAAAACAACCAGAAGAATTTCCAACCATATTTTACAGTTGTACTGAAAGGAATTCAAAATAAAAATTTTAAATCCCTGAAGTTAATGTCGATGCTGAGCGCCGAAGTCTGCTATTTTTCCATTAAAATATGTCTGTTGACCATTTCCACTGTTTCAAAATTGATCATATAACACTGTTTGAGAGAAAAAATTAAGAAAAAATGGTTTGATATTCTTTTGGTTTGAAGGTGAAAAAGATTCTCGACCCCAACTTTACGAAGCTAAAACCATCAACCAAAATTATAGCATTCGTAAACAAAAAATGCATTATATACATTAAACTCAACGAGAATTATAGCATTGGAACAGAGTTTTTCTAAGGATATAAAATTGAGACAAAAAACGTATCAAAACGTTGCTCTTCGCAACAATTTTAATACGTCTTTTGTCTCAATTTGACATCCTTACAAAACCATAAAAATTCCAACAAAAAACCGCATAGTATTTATTAATACATCGTTTTATATTTACACACATCATCTTTTCATCACATCATCTTCACTGTTAACTTAAAATTATCAAATGGCAACGAACTGCAAAAATGTGTGAATCAAATAAAAAATTGATCCAAATTTTTGGCATCAATTTAATTCACTTATAGTATCAATTTGATACTTTTGAGAAAACGATGCTCCAATTAGCAACAAATTCAAACAAAATCTATATTTTCCTCTTGTATAAGAATTTATCAACCATCATCCGCGCCTGTTCTAATAATTTCCCTTAAAAAACGGAAACGCCAAGATATAATTTTCCAACTCTCATCATCATATATATACATAAACATTGACTGTGGAAGCACTCCAAGACCACTAAAGACAAGATTCATACAGATCTTTATTTTCCAGCAAAATACACCTCGAGAGTGAGAGATATACCAATTCGAATGAAAAGAGAAGGAGAAAACCGGTAGATTAGTCGGGTATATCGCGCAACCGGGGGTAGAGTGTATATATATAGAGTACCTACGAGGTGTACAGTAAAGCGAGAGCAGGATAGCCAGAGGGTGAGTTCCAACGACGATGAGAAGGAGAGAGAGGCAGGGTGGGAGGGGGTTAGCTATAAAGGCTAATTGGTTAAAAGCTCACCGCTGGCTGCAGGCTTAAATCAAGATCTTGGAGTGTTATAATGGATAAGTAACACGACGTGGCACGGGACGGACACACCAGTTTTCCCCCCTCCCTCTCTTTCTCTCTCTTCCTACTACTCTCTCCCTCTTCCTCTACTACTCTCTCTTTCTCTCACCTATTTTCCTCTCGCTCGCACCCTATCAATTCCTCTCTCACGTCTTTCTCCATCCAGTAGTCAACCAACCCTGAACAACCCCTTCTGTCTAAACAAGCGGAGTATATCTTGCGAGTTAAGGACAAAGCTCACGCGATTGGTCCATTCCGAAATCTACCCCTGACTGTTCCAACGTAACGCGGACCATCGATCGCCGCTCCTACCTATGAGAAAACGCGAATGCCGTCCTCTCAATGCTAAACTCCGCCCCGCAACCCTCTCTCGTAGAACCCCAACAACTTTTAGCTTAGTCACTACACGAGATACAACCCCTATCGTTGCTCCCTACCTTTCATCCCCCTCCCTCGCTCCCTTCGTTCAAAAACCACTTTCCACGCCTCTCCACATCCCAACCCCAACGTTTTGTACCTCTCTCTGCTTTTGCTTTTCACTCTCTCAACAACCCACCTCTCGAGAGTGTGCTACTCTCTTTTTCGAGTCGCGGGAGAGCGAAAGAGAGCGCGCGCACGAGGGAGAGAGAGAGAGAGAGACGTGTGTGTACATACGGGCACGTGTGCATGTTTATCGTTTGTGTACGAGAAGAAGAGAGAGAGACAGTGACGCGCCGACATGTACGTGTGACCTGCGGTTTTCTACGGCGTTTGCAACCCTTGGTGCCAAGCGGAGTACCGATCATCAGTCCGTCGCTCGCTGTAAACCAACCACCCCGCCTGCCTCTTTACGTCCACGACACGATTAAACACTCAAGACCCCATAAAAACAGAAACTATATCCATCACAGTCGAAATTATTCCCCAAAAAAGAATTATTCCCTAAAAAGAACCAAAAATAATTATTCCCAAAGTCCAAATTGTTTCCAAAAAGAAGCGACTTTCGAAAAAATTATTCCCAACGTCCAAATTGTTCTCAAAAAGAAATTCCCAAAAAAATTATTCCTAAGGTCCAAATTGTTCCCGAAGAAATTATTCCTAACGTCCAAATTGTTCTCAAAAAGAAAACATTTCCAAAAGTATAAATTCTCCACAAAATAGCCAACTATAATCAAAAGAGAAACAACAACCCCAAGAGAAGAAACTTCCCCCAAGGAAAACACCTCCCCGAAGGAATTCGCAAATTGTAAATTCCCAATCAGTCAATTGATCCCAATGATCAAATAAATCAGCAATCAAGAAACATCTCCAAAAAAACACCAAAGAATCATCATCATGAATATATAACTTTATAATAGAGCTATACTAAATTAAAAAGTCATTACTGACTATACAGGGGTAAGAATACAAAATTTCCAATTGTAAAGTGGCAGGCCGCGAAATTAGGCAGTGATTAGTGAAAGGAAGTGGAAATTGTGAGCCATTTATACATGAAGAAGAGCAGGAGTGGTGCTTGAAAAAGAGGGGTTGTGAGTGAAGTACGCGGGGAGAGAGACTGATTGAGAAAAAGAGTGGTGGGATCCTTTGAGGGTGGGGTTCAGCAAAAGAGTGGGCGAGGGGGGTGACTTTAGCAAAGCGTCTTGTCCCCTATCATCCTGTCGTCCAGGTATCGCTTACGAATGTCGGTCGATCGTTCGAATCGTCGACGCGTTCATCCGTCGGATATGTGGTTTTGTTATTGCTGATAATCATGTTACCGGGATTTGCAACAACAATGGTGCGGTACAAGATGTTTGTGTTCGGTGTATTAACCCTTAAATTACGTCAATGACAGCACTGGAATTAAGGATCAAAAAAGAAGAAGAAATAAAGAAAAATAAAAAACCATTCGGGACTTTTGATCACAAAAAAGTCAAGTCACCGTCAACGGTGAAAAACTTGAGAGGCGGATGATTAAAAGGACATGTCGGGTGAAATAGAAATTGAAGTGTCCGTTGTATCGGAAGAGGATTTGGAGTTGGAAAATTCGTGCAGTAGTTCAACGCCCGCCGAAATGTTACTACAGGAGAAAAATGGTAAAAGTGCTTGTGGACTTGGAAATCCATTTAGTTTTGATGTTGGTAAGGCGACATTGAGGCCGGTTTGTAATCCGCAATATACGTCGTTTAGTATTTCGAATATTCTTGGTAGATCGGAATCGCCGACGGCTGACTCGACATCGGTGTCTGGTGAACGTCAATCGGACGCCGATAGATCGTCGCCATTAAATCCACCGAATTCGCAGAATAATCAAAGACTTATAACGTGTGTGAGTCCCGTTTCGCGAATATTGTCGCCCTCACCATTAAAACTCGCTAGTGGACAAAGACTGATTAATCATTCAACGGAAACGAGGAGTAATTCCGTTGGCATTGGATGCGCCATCAATACAACGAGCCCAGTGTCGAGTTATTCTTCAAGTGATGCGAATAATACGATGATTGGTCATCAAGCGTCGGCTGATCTCGCGATGCTTTCCAGGTATTATACTTGAGAAGATTTATAATCAAAAAACATAATTTTACGATAACAAAAAAGAATTTTTTTAAATTTGAAAAGGAGAAAAATAGATTTAATACTCTGTTCCAGGAGAGATTGTTATTCCAAAGCGCAAATTTTTTTGTTAAATATAGCTGTTTTCTGAGGATACCAAATTGAGACAAAAAATGAATCAAAAATGTTGCAAAGCAACGTTTTTTGTCTCAATTTGATGTCCATAGAAAGACTGTGAAGGGAGAAAAATTTTAAAATGGTGCTTTTTTAAAATACAGATTACTTTCTTCATCACTAAAGACTGACTGTTTCCCGACATATGTGCCAGCAAGCCCCATTAACCCCCCGTACAAAAAACTGTACGGAGGAACCACCGAAAACCCCGCACTAAGAAAACCATTTATTTAAGTAATCACACTCAGTGTGATTTGTTAGTTATCGGTACACAAATTTCATAAAAATAAAGAAATTTTATTGTCTAGTTTCTAATTTTTAATGGAAATATAAAATACCTAAGAAAAAGACGTAAGTTCTATTTTATAGTGCAAAATAACTTGAAAAAAACCATTTGTCCATAATTATAAACGAAAATATTTGCAATTTCTCTTATCCTGACTTTTGGTTAACTGAGCTAAGCCCTGCCCGAATCAATTCGTATAATCGAGGTTCGACTGTAATTATTATAAAGTAAAACCGAAACTGCCTGAAACTTCTGTACATTTCTGGCAAAAACTTTTACTCTTTAACTTCAGAGAAAAATAAATACGTACGAAAATCATATTTATGAAAATTATTAAAATTTTATGTTCTTCGAAGAAATTACCTTTTAGTATAAAAATATAGTAAAAGTTGCCAGAAATGTGAAGAAGTTCTTGGCAATTTAGATTTCACTATAAAAGTAGTAAAAATTGCTATATTCGTTTTTTCAGTGTAAAATATACCTTTGCTATACAATCATACATATTTAAAATTAATTGAAACATATTTTTTAGTTTAATAATTAACAGAAATAAATAATTAATATTTATTTGATAATAGACAAGTAATCGGTTATTTGAATCAAATTAATTTGTTTTCAGTGTATTTTTTAGTTTAAATCAATACAGAATATATTTTTCAATAATATATAAATAGAAAAAAAAATTTATTCGATGCAAGTAGACATTTACTTGTTTATTATTTATTTATTTATAAACGAGACAAGCCATTTGGTATAAATACTTTACAATTTATCAACCAAAGATATGAATGGATTTTTAAATAAATATTAATTTGTATGAAATAATTTTTATTTATGTCAATTAAATGGCATTTGCTTCAAATGTTGAAATGATTGATTCAAGTACATATTTATTTGATAATAGACAAGTAATCGATTATTTGATTCAAAAATATATTTTTTTAATGTATTCTTCAAATAAACAATATTTTTGAACTCAAAGCCCTAGATTTTCAACAACATATTTCGTGTTAATTTTTTAAGTTTTTGCCGTTATTTTTTTGAGAATAATTTATTTATTCGTGTAATTAATTTTAAATTAAAATAAAATAGCGTTCATAATAAATCAATACACCTCTGGAACAACTACAAAATTCACTTTATTTCGCAGTACTTAAAAATTTAGAGTAAAAAATCATCCTTTTAAATTTGTTTGTAGTTTTATTTATTAATTATTCTGATCAATAATCAGAACATCCATCATTTTACTTCTTAGTTTACAACATTATAATTATCAATGAAAAATAACTTATTTTATAAATTATTATAAAATAGGGATAAAGTATTAAAGGGATTCAATTAAAAATTTTATGGGGATTAAAATATTAATTCTTGTTCAATTTAATTTATTAATTAATTAATTAATTTTGTCGCTATCAAAAAAAATTACATATGATTCGCAAATCTGAATAATTATAGTGAAAAGTCATTCACTATTTTTAATTAGTAAAAGTTTTAACTAATTCTTAGTAATTTTTCACTAAAATTTGAGTAAAAATTTGAAACTAATAAAGTATTAAAATTTTGCTAATTTGAATTAGTAGAGGATTTTACTGTTTTGAATTAGTGCGAACGAACTTTTCATTCTATTAGTTACTAATTCTATTAGTTACTCTTAGGTTGTGAAATTTATGTAATTCAAAAATGTTTAGTAACTATTTTTTTTTTTTTTTTTTTTTGAAAAAGCGCCGTCTAAAATAAAAAATTTAGCGAAAACCGAGGAGAAAA
Source organism: Leptopilina heterotoma (assembly GCF_015476425.1). Classification (NCBI taxonomy): domain Eukaryota; kingdom Metazoa; phylum Arthropoda; class Insecta; order Hymenoptera; family Figitidae; genus Leptopilina; species Leptopilina heterotoma. The sequence goes on from NW_025111004.1 coordinate 506,259, forward strand.
CTTTCAATTTCCTCACTATCTACGCGAACTGGATGAAAATTCATCTTTTAACGACAGCATTCTCCCTTGAAACAGAGTATGTGTCTACATATTTTTTTAATTATTTTTTTTATAAAGATTCATACATCTAAATTACAATTTTAATCAAAAATCTAAAATCCGATTTCTTCGAAAGTCCTAGGAAACTTTTATGATTCTCCAAAAGCATCAACTGTAATGGGACCCCTCCGGAAAAATTTCTATCCGGGTCCAAATAAAATAGTTTCGTTTATTTAAAAGTATAATGTCTAGACTAAAAAAGCGAAATTCTGTAGCTATAGCTTTTATAATTTATAATTTACAGAATATAAATGTCCACATACAGAATAAATATTTATAATTGCCCTGATATATTAATTAAGAGTCGAAATTATAATCTACATACATTTGGATATGATATGGGACATTAACGCGCAACCGAACAGAAATTTATGTCCTCAAATATATCGAATAGTTATAAATTAACTTGATTTATTCGGTTGATTGTGATTTATGGTTCTTTGTATGGGATCACATTACATGTTTAAATAGTGTTAATTTATTCTAATTCGCTTTCTCTCGTTCATGATACAAAATACGAAAATGTTATTCAGATGAGGAGGAAATATGAGATAATTGTGGCCCCCTGCCACGATTCATGTTTTCTGCCCGAGTATATCCAATAACAAGGCATTAGCATTTGTTTCTATAGAAAGAATAAATATCAAAATAGGGGAGCGATTGTAAAGACGATTTTAAATATTAATTCCCACTCTTTAATCTATACAAAAAAACCTACTTGAATGCAGAAAAAAGACATTTAACGTTTATTCAATTTTCATATCGAAACGGTAGAGAAAAAAGAGGACGGAAGGAAAAATTATTTTTGAAAATTTTCATCAACAGAAAATTAAAGTTTTGTTAGTGAAAAGCTTTAAGAAGATTTTTTTCACTTAACGGTGTAAATAATAAAAAAAATTGTTACTTTAATGTAATTTAAATTTAAGAGACAATTTATCAGTTACACACAAAGTTGTGGCTCGCGAATATAAAATTTTCAAAAAATATCCACTGAAATAATTCAATAGAAAAATAAAAAATTCTGATAATCCACGACAGAGAGTAAGAGAGAGAAAGCGAGTGTCTAAAAGTTTAATAGTGAGATAAATGGAAAATTTACAAAATAATGAGCGAGGAGTAACCGTTAACAGTGGGAAAGAAATTTAGATGGTCTATTCGCCTAATTATCCCAGTAACCGATTACGCGCTCGAGTAAACGCCTAAAGCTATAGTCGGTTAATCCGCTGTTTAGACGTTCGCTTATTTTCTTCTAAAGACAGCTGAGTGTTTCGAGATAGGGATCAACGTAAATTTATCGTACACGCTCAGAAAAAAGAAAGAGAGAGAGAGGAAAAAATGGAACAACTAAAGAAAAAGTGAATTCCATTTTCAAACATATTATTTTCCTGGAACAATATAGTTGCAGGTCAAATTTAATAATATCAAGAAACCACAACTCGAATGTAATCGTATAAGCGCATAATTTCTATCTGATATTTCAACCAGATGCGTTTCTACAAAAAAAAATGTATAGCAGAATTTTTAACATTAAATCAAATAATAATTGAAAATAAATATCCTATATTTAAAGTCATTAAATAAAGATGAAAAATTGTATTTTCCTGTTTAATTAATTTTCATTTTCTACTATAAAATAATTGCTACTGCAAATTTGGTTTTATTGCAGATGGAATCGAGAATTTCGAAAAGGGCTCAACTCTGAAAACCATAAGAGTCATTTTCACTTAACAACTAATAAATAGTTAAAATTACTCTTACGATTTTCATTTAGAAAAGGGCTCAACACTGAGGTATTTTAGAAATTCGCAATTAAATTTTATTTCAATTATTCAACATTCAATTATTTATTCACAATTATATTTGATTTTTGTATATCAATCAGGATTTTATTTCAAATTTATATGATAAAATGTGTTATTATATAATTTTACAATATTAATATTGCGTTGATATTTTAATTATTATTATTTATTATTTTTTAATTACTGTCATTATTAGATTATTTTAATTATTGTAACTGGCATATTCTTTAATTGTAATTTATTTCTAGTATCTATTTATAATATTGCAAAATTTCTTTCTACCATTGGGATTATAAATAATAATAGTAATGATTATAGTGATTATAATAATGATAATAATAATTATTATTAGACTATTATTATAATTTATTTATTAGCATAATGAAAAAAATTTATTTGATTCAAATAACTGATTATTTGACAATTTTTAATTAAATATTTACTTGAATCAAATAATTCCTACTTGAGTCAATTAAATATTTGCTTCAAATTATATGAAATTATTAGTTCAAATACAATTTAATTGTTTTAGATAAAAATTATTTGATTCAAGTAAATATTTATTTGATAATAGGCAAGTATTCAGTTATTTGAATCAAATAAAATTTTTTTGCAGTGTAATGATAATAATAATAATAAAATAACCTTGGATTGGGGGATCAAAGGGATCTGTATGCAGATTTCCCAAAAATCCCTATGAAAAAATAATAATAATTATCGTAATAATAAAAATAAAAATAATTATGATAATAATAAAAAGTAATTACAAGTAATAATTATAATAATAAATAAAAATAATTAAAAAATTCAAATAATATTTAAATGAATGTAAAAATCTTTTTCCTTTGGATATTTATTTTAAATATTATTCAGATAAACGTGAAATAAAATTCGTATTAACTTTTTCGCTGAGCTTATAACTTCTCCCCACTCCCGTTACGCTTTACAATGGATTTTTCAGTCCCCACCCAACTTAATGCTTTTTTGACAGTAACTGTTAGAAGAAAATTTAAAAATAATATTTCATTTAAATGAAAACTTTTCTTTCATAGCACAAAAAACTTTTTCCAACAAATTGAAGCGAAATCAAATATTTTTAGTCCAAACGTAAAAATTGTTGGTTTATAGCGGTTTATAGTTTGTTTGCGATTGTTTGCTTAGTTAAACAATACTTTTTATACCTTAGCAGACATTTAGTTGGAAAAACAAAAACACTTTCCATTATGTCATCAAGAATATTATATCATTCTTTTGATAATAAAACATTTTATTCAAATTATTAAAAGAAAGTTTTATATTGTATTCAAATTAAATAATCAATTACTTGACTGTTACACCTAGAGAAATTTTTAATTAAACCAAATATAATATATTTATGTTAAATAAATGTTTATTTGTTTCACAGACTAATAACCTCTTTATTTAAATCAATAAAAATTTTATTAGCTACAATAATTTTTTTTTGCGGTGTACAAAATAAATATTTGCTTGGAGTAACTATTTTTTCTTCCAATCATGTTATTAACTTGTCTTAAAATCAGTGAAATTTTACTAAATGTTACTAATAACATTTTTTACTCTAAAAAAAATTAATATTCAAATGATTTCATTTCGTGACACTGACAAGGTTAATTTTTATAATTAAGTAAATTATCGAAAATTGTAAGTTAAATACAACACGGACATTATTCAAACATAATATCACAGGTCAACAAAAAAAGACTTACTTTTTTTTATGAGATATCGGAATGGTTTCCGATGTATTTTTGGACGCTGAACACGATCCCGACTTCCAAAATTGTCCATCACGTCAGGATTTTAAGAAAAGTGGGGGTAAAGACCCCAAAAACGCTTTTTTGAGGATTTTCAACATTTTCTTTCTCTTTAACCTGATGTGCTAGAGACTTCCACAAGGTCTTAAATTAAAGCTTGTAATGTGCACTACAAGACCCATATCCATAAAATAAAAAGAATTAAGATTTTTTTCAAAAAAAGGGGTTGAAGACACTAAAAAAATGTGTGTTTTTGGATTGCTTTAATAGACTTCTTGCAATTGCTTGGATTCGATTGAAAATGGTTACTTAGGGTTTTTGGGGTCGCTGATTACGAATCCGATATTAGTTTTCAAAAATTCAAAATGGCGAATTCGTAATCAGCGATCCCAAAAACCCTGGTGTAACAAACTTTTAAGCGAATCCAAGCAATTCTTAATTTTTACATCTGCCATCTTGGTTCCGCCATTTTAAATTTTTGAATAACTAATTTCGGAATCGTAATCAACGACTCCAAAAACCCTAAGTAACAATTTTCAAGCGAATCCAAGCAATTGCATGAAGTCTATTAAAGCAATCCAAAAACACACCTTTTTGGTGTCTTCAACCCCATTTTTTGAAAAAAATTTTAATTTTTTTTTATTTTATGGATATGGGTCTTGTAGTGCACAATACAAGCTTTAATTTAAGACCTTGTGGAAGTCTCCAGCACGTCAGGTTAAAGAGAAAAAAAATGTTGAAAATCCTCAAAAAAGCGTTTTTGGGGTCTTTACCCCCACTTTTCTTAAAATCCTGACGTGATGGGGAATTTTTGAAGTCGGGATCGTGTTCAGCGTCCAAAAATACATCGGAAACCATTTCGATATCTCATAAAAAAAAGTAAGTCTTTTTTTGTTGACCTGTGTAATCAATAATAATTTATGTATTTAAAATAAAATTTATTTCAAAAACAAAAAATATTGATGCACACACAATTTATTTGATTTATAAAAATTAATTACTGCAGATAAATATTTATTTGATAATAGTTAAGTAATCAATTATTAAAATCAAATAAGCTTTCAGTGTAATAGTAACGATGATATAATAATGATAATGATGGTAATAATAGTAATAATAGTTGTAAAATATCAATAATAATAATAGTAATAATAATTATTATTATTATTATTATTATTATTATTTTTATTATAAATTATTATTAGTATTATTATTATAAAAAAATAAAAATATCTTTTCATTAATATAATAAAAAGGTGAATGTTAGCAAATACTAACATTAACTTAATATTATTTTTATTAAGTACATAATTTAAATAGTTTAAAAAATATTCCTTGTACTTATATGTATATAATTTAGTATAGTAAGAATAAAAAAATAAACGACACACAGCAGTTGAAGAATACAACCCGCAATATAGATATATAAATAAGAAATAATTTATAAATTTTGCATCCGGCTTGGATATTTTCCAGAGAAAACTAGCTTATATATTTGCAAGATTCTATGATAGTAGCCTAATAATCACTAGGAAAAGCACAAGATCTCTGTTGAATTCGAATCTTACCTCGAGGGAATGATATAACATTTTCCTTTGAAAGCAACTGACTCACGTCGGTACCCCATTGGCCAAAAGTTTTGTCGGCGGACGTAGCTTTCGCGGGTGGTGCCTATTCGAACTTTTGCCTTTGAAGGTTTTGATAGTGAAAGAGTACCTTTATTCCTTCATAAGTTTGGACCAAGAAAGCATTTCGAAAACCCTCTTGTATATTTATATATACATACACTTTTGACCATTGGAATCTTTCCACACATATACATCTTATATATAAAAGAAAACGACACTCGGGAAAAAATTTGCTTCAAAACAACCAAATTTTGGTTTAAATCAACCAAGTAAATGCATTGAATCTACAGATGAGTTAACCAAACGTTTGTTTAATTCAACAAAACTTTTCAATTTTAAATATTTTTATTTTAATGAACTTTATTAGAGCTTTCAACTAAATTTTCTTCTTCCCCGCAGTTCCCTGTTTAATAATTTCAAAAATTATTTTCAAATCTGCTTCAAACTTTTGCACAATTAATTTTGACTGTTTGTTTAGTAATATCATAAACGAAAAAGATTTCTGCTTTTAAACAAAAGTTATGATTTAATTGGAAATGACTCAAAAATGCACTTTTATCTCGATTCTCCACACGGAAATCATCAAGTTTATTATGCGGTTTATTTTACACAAAGCCTATTTTAATCGTGTTTTTGTTTATTCCATTCGAAAGTTCATCTCCAAAGTTTCTAAGTTTTTTTTCTGTTGTTTTCCAATTTTCATTGACAAATTTGAGTAAAAATATTTTCTCCAACGCATTCTCCAAAAGGAGTACTTTCCTTGTTGTGTGGCGAAAGTAGAACTTTTCTCAACTCCTCTGAACAGAGTGGCAAAAGTAAATCATGACCTCATTATTTTCCTTGTTCTTCGACCGAGATATATTTTGTGTCTCACTTCTTTCCCAATCAAAACATTAGCCTGTTATTATATTAAACATATTAAAACACGTTAAATTAAAATTATGTTCGTCACAACTGATAGTTTTAAAGCGTTTTATAATAATTAATTAAAAAAAATATTTTAACTTTTGTACATCAATACACTTTCTGATAATATTTTAGACATTGCACAGACTTCAAAATTTTTAACATATTTTTCCTTCTTATACACTAAGAAATCCAAAAATGACAACAAAAAAATGTAGGTATATGTATGTATATTATGTCCCCAGAATTTCGATCGCGCATCACTTGAAAACGGCTAAAACCTTTGAAACCAAATTTGGCAGAGTATTAGATCTTGACCCAGGTTAAATTTATAAATTTACAGATTAGACAAATATTAATTAGAACGAGAAATATTCAATTTTTTAAAAAAATTCAAAAATAAATTTTCAAATTTCACATTTTTTTAAAAACTGCTATTAAACTTTCTATAATTGAGTATTGCATGTTATATTTAGTCACATTTTAGCATAATTTTGTAAAAAATAATGTCCTTTCACTAAGATGTAAGTTTAAAAATGTTTTCGAAAAATTCAAAAAATCGCAAATTTCCAAATCTTACAATTTTTAATGGACTGCTTTTAAACTCTCTACAATTGAGTATTACATGTTATTTAGTCACATTTGAGCATAATTTTGCAAAAAATAGGCAGAAATAGGCAAATTCAACAGCTTGTTTAAGTGAAATAAACTATATCCCTGAAAGGACCTTCAAAAAAAGAAAATGAAAAGAAATATTACAGATTCAAATTTATTTTATCGGTGGTTTTCTCATACGATTAATATATGTTCACCTATATATGTGAAGTGTAATACAGTTTGTCATTTATCCGATTCAAGTAGGTGTTAAGGTAGAATGTAGATTGAGATACATGATGGCAGCGCGATTGGGGGCGGATAGAAGCAGCAGAAGAAGAAGAAAAAAAAAGGGAGTTGATGTGTGCGCGTGCGGTGAGGATTATATTATGTGGGAATGGACCAGGAGGGTCCATAATGGGCCTATTAGGCTGTCTCATTTAATAACAAACCGTAGCAACAACCACCCTCTTATATTACTTTACGTTACTTACATCCACGCAAAGGGCTTGATCAGATATATTTACTAGGAACCCGAGAACGCCTCTGCTTTTGCTTTTTGAAAGGGTCGATATACCGAGGGGTTCGAGATGATTTTATCAGATTTACACTCCCTCACCTCGTGTGTCCCCCACCCCATCCCTCTCCTCCCAAAAAAACGATGCCAGCTCGATGGCTCGAATTGCTTGTTTTCCACCCGTTTACCATTTGATTAAGTTTCATATACTCTTTTGGCATTATGGAGAAATATATATATATATGTCTCCCCACACTAACGACAAAAATCATCCCCTCCGAACACACTTCTGGCCTTTTAAATTATTCCACCATTAACCAATTTAAGTGTTAAACTCAATTTTTCTCTTGTCACAAACAATATTGCTTATTTTGATCTTATCAAATGTTCACTGGGAAAACATTTTTATTTTGAGTCTAAAGAAAACAACTACAATGCAAATTGTTTCTTTAATTTGGAGAATCTTTTTTTTAAATTGTAATTGAAGATTTAAATAATTGACTTTCACACGGAGAAAACTGGATATTAAAAGGTAGATATTGAAAAAATATATTAACTCTTAACATCAAAAATATTAAACTTTAACAGATATTCAAATCACATGCTAGATATTAACGCATCATATAACATCCAAATATTTACTTTTAATATCTAGATAGCTGTCCCTATGTTAAAGAATAAAAATATTAAACTTTAACATGTAGATATTTACCTTAAATATCCATTTTTATCCGTGCATTTAAAGAGTTTTAATTGCTTTTCAAAATGCATTAAATTCCAAAATTTTTGTTTGGAGTAAAATTAATAAGTAAAAAGAAAAGTTTTGTCGAATGAGAGCAAGAGAGATCATCGCGTCTTTCCCTCTCACTCCCATTGTCCCCACTTAGGCTCTTACAATTCACGAACTTTAATAAACCTGTGATTTCGATTGTAACCTACGGTGTAACACACTCTTTGTTTACAGAAACGAAAAGAAATTTTTTACTTCTGAAATAATTTCCCTGTGTTAATACATTTTTCCATATTTTATTTAGATTTTTATTCTATTCATTCATTTCGATTTAATTTATTTTTTATTTTTATGTAATTTAAATTTTTTAATCGGAAAAATAAATCAAGAAACTGCCTGAAAATTGACGATTAAAAACATGGCCCAAAATCAAAAATTGTTCAAAAAAAAATTTGTATTACTAAAACAAACCAATAAAATTGAATTAATTATTTTTGTTACCATTAAAGAGAAAAATAAATTTCATTTCTAAAAACAGACTCCACATAATTATAAATATTTACTTAAACCTTATAATTTCACTTCAACTCAAATTTTACTCCAGTTGAATCAATAATAATTTCTCAATTTGAAGCAAATACCATTGAAATGACTCTAATTTTTGACTTCAGTAAATTGACAAAAAACTATTCGATTTTCTAAATTGGAGGAATATTATTATTTTATAAACAATATTGTTATATCAAAAAAGAATTGTTGCATTAACAAACAATTGTTACTATTTCCCTCAAAACAAGATTCGTCATTTTGTTCGAGACTCGCCTTTTGAAGAAAAACCTTTTTTTCTTTTCTATTCTCTTTTTTTCGAAGAAAAACGATCCTGATTCAAAGTGTTTGATCTTGTTTGAATCCATTTTGAGAACCTCTCACCTTGAGTTAGACGAAAGGATAGTTAAATCTACCAAAATTCAATCAAGAAGTTTCGAGATATTTGCCGTCAAAAGTTTTGGTACAAGTATATACTATTGGACATTGGAACACGGTTAACGTGAAACCTAACCTTTCGATGGAACTTTGAAACTCTAGGTTGTTACCACTTATCTCTCCTATAGTAACACTGCACCAACCACTTTATCTTCAAGTTTCACCTTCTTTTCTCTCTCTCATTCTCTCTACATTATCGGGTAGAATATCAAACAATCAATATTCTTAGATGAAAAAAGGACAAATGTTGTGTATAAATAGAAGATTATGAAATTAATTAAACTTTTGTTTTTTTTATTAATCTGATTACATTTGATCAAGCTCACTGATTGTGAGAAAAAAGATTTGTTCTTATTAATTTTATTCATTTTCGTATAAAAATATTTTTTTTTAAATATAATTAATAATCTGTCAAAATCACATATTCCAGGTATCATTCTTTTCTTGATTTTATTGATTTTTAAAAATAAATAAATATATAATTTTGTTAATCAAAGTTACATTGAACTACGAAATATATTTTTAGATTTTCCCTTTTTTTCTCTTATTTAAATATTTTAAATATAAATTTTTCTCAATTCCCATTTCTAAATTCAATTCTTCCGGAACATTTACTACCAAAATTAAAACTAATTGATTTAACAAAGAATTATATAGTCAACAACTCTAGAAAATAATTGAATTTGTAAAAGAGTTTACAGTTAAAATTTTTAAAAATAAATAAATTTTAAAAAGTTTTAAATTAAAATTTTCAAAAATTTGAATTGTGTAAAGCAATTATTTAAATAAGTATAAATATTTTTTTATAAACATTCAAATATTTATTTTAAAAAGTAATAGAATTTTTAAGTAATTGTATCTAAAAATTATTTAAAAAATTAAGTTTTCAAATATATTTAATTTAAAAATATTGAAATAATTAAAATTTTGTAAAACTTTATACAAAATCATTAAAGTTTTTAAATAATGTTATTAAAGTTTTTCAAGCAATTGAATATTTTAAGAACATTCTCAAAGTGAAAAATGATTAAATTAGCAATGAATTTTAGTTAAGAAATCTCAAAAATAATTTAATTCCCAAATGAGTTACAGTTACAATTTTTAAAAATAAGATTTTCCTATTCAGACAGTTTTTAATTGCATTTTTTTAACGTTTGAATTGTGAAAAATACATATTTAAATATTTATATTCTTAAATTATGAAAGTTTTGAATAACTTTATCTAAAAACAATGAAAATATTATGTTTTTGAAAATAATCGAATTTTTCAAGACTTTTAATTTAAACAATTGAGGTTTTCAAAACCTGATAAATCCAAATTTTGCAATTTCGAGAAATTTAAACAAATGACAATTCTCACATAACCAGTAAAATTAACTTTAAGGTAGAAAAATATCGTAATAAAGTTTTTATTTTTGAATATTTTTTCTATTTAAACGGCTCTGTTTGTAATTGAAGTCTACTGTAATAAGAGAATTTAAAGGTTTTGGTAATTTTTTCTAATAAAAAAATTAAAATTAAAAATCATCAGGGTTAGGCCAAAATACTGTTTAAATTAAAAATTCTTTAGTAATAAATTTTTTTCTTAAATTGAACAGTGATAAATCGATTTGTAAGGATTTTAATAATATGTGTTTATCTCAATTTTTTTGAAAAATGGATTTATCAACTTTTGAAAATTTGCTCCTCAATTGTTAAATAAGTGAATTCTTTAAAAATCCGTAATTGATGATATTCACATATTTTTTTAGCTTTAAAAGAGTAACATCAAAAAAATAATGTAGTAATAATAAGTATATTTGGAAAGAATTACAACTTAAATCTTTGTAATTAATTATAACTTGAGAAGATTAAAATTTTTTAAAATAATTGAATTTTACGAAACGTCACTGAAAGTAAATATTAATTTGGAGTGACAATTTTTTTTTGGATAATTATTTTTACTTCACTGTTAACTTGGAAGTATTATATTGCAAGAATGGATAACAAAATTGGCGATCAAATATTAATTTGATTCAAATTTTTTTTGGCATGAATTTCAAACTAAATAGTATAGTCACAACCAAACATTTTTCTCACCGATATTCTACACTTCAAGATAAAATTTAATTTGCAATAATTATTAATCTTTTAGATTCACAGTTTTTCTAAGTACATCAAATTTAATACCCTTCAAAAAACTGTGTTGGAAAATTCAAAATTTCAATTTACGAAAATTTTTGTAAGAAGGGATGACGCTTTAATGGAATTTTTCAAAAATAGAAAAGATCTAAAGTTACCTTTAGATGTTTTTTCGATTAGAAAATTATATCTGCAATGTTATATAAGGTCTTTGGTTCTTATTCTTTGGAGGATTTTATTTTATTTTTTGGTAGGATACTAAATTGAAAGGAAAATGCAGTATATATACATAGTAAAATGGAAGACTTAGAGAAAGGGAAGAAGGAATCAATTAGGTGAGACGTGCATAATGGATTGGTAGGTGGAGCGTAAGCATAGTGAAGGTTAAGACGTCTAAGATTCCCCTGAGGTATACGCACCTATCTTCCTATCCTACCCATTTTCGACTACTAGCGCCCTAACATCCTTCCTTCCAAGGAAGTATGCAACTTCTCAATCTGATTTATTATTAATTTGGCGACCATACTCCTGAGAAATGAGCCACTTTATTCACCCGAAACTTTATGCCATGAAAAATCTATACTCTCTCTAACTTTCCCTCATCTTAATAGCAATTCGCTACTTCAAAATTAAACTAAATTGCGCACACTAAAAAGAAAAAATATTATCCAAAAATAGAACAAAAATATTTTTCATTATCAATTCATCACTAAAAACATCAAGATAAAAATATTCTCAACACGATTTGTTGTTTAGCAAAGAAAAAAATCGAGAGCAGTGTTTAAAACTGAAAAGATAAATATCTTAAATCTCTTTACGTTTGTTGCGAGCAGATTGTAGGGAAAAGCATTTTCTTGTAGATCGTAACGTTAAGAAATGATCCGGTATAAGATGATGGCAAAACGTAGGGAATTATGGGCTTTGCAAAAGGGAAGTAAAATCGCGTAAAATGAGAGGAGAGAGAGACCGAAGAGAAAAATTGTTGAGAATAATCTTCTCGCTAATCCATCAAAAAAAAAAAAAAAGCGAGGAAAAAGAAAGAAAAAAACCGAGAAAAAAAAAACATCGTCAGATTGGATAATTCTTCTGGAATTGTAATCCCAAGCTAAGCGGAAACACTGTTCCCTTCTTGTTTAAAGCAATCGATGACAGAAATTCTCATGCCGTTAATATAGCTCAAGAGAGAAAGAGAATTTTCGCAATGATATATTCACTGACAGAGTTTATGTGTCTCATTAATTACAACGTCGATAAAATGATTCGTTAATTAGGCTTGAAATGCAGCTTTATAAACGAAGAGCATCACGATAGTCTCTTGTATATATACGATCAGTTATAGAAAAACGAACGTTTCAGAGACGGTGGAAAATGCGAAAAAAAATCAAATGAACGTACACAAAAAAAACTGCGCCTATACTGGAAAAAAGTCTCCCGGTTATAACAATCAGGCAAGAAAAAATTACCAACCATTTTTTTTCCTTTTTTTTTAATGTCACTCGTTTTAATGATACTCAACTTTTCTGCGAAGTCGTTCGATACGCAGCCGGAAGGCGACACCCACAGTAAATTACTTCCTCGTAATTACTTTCCAATGAAAACCAAATCCCATAAGGGATTAACTCTTTTACACCAATTTTGCGAAATTGTCTCTGATAAAGTGCACATTTCCTTTGTCACATTGTCAAAGGAATTCATTTAAAACGAAAACAATAAATACAAGGAATAAAAGTAGGATAATTAGAGAAGAGATGACGAGTAAATACAACAACAACAACAACAACAAAAAAGCTGAGAAACAATAAACAGAAGAAGAAAAAGAAGTATACGTACAAGATGATAAAAAAAATATTTCCGATAGCTAATTATAAGCATTTTTAGCAGATCAACCAAAATTTTTATTTTTTTATTAGGATTTCTATATGTATAGGGTAAGTCCAGGTAGAAGGGCACTTTCGTACTTTTGTCAAATAAATAATAATGCATTGTGATAATTACTTTAAAAAATATACTGGACGAATGTGTGAAGTTTATATTTTATGAAAATAGTTTTATTTCACATTATATTCAAACAAGAAATATTTTAATAATAATTGACTTGACAAATAAACTATAACCTTACACCTTTAATTGAATAAATAATTATTAATTAAATAAAGAAATATTTTATTCATTATTTTAAAAATCATAGTGTCCGACTATTAGATGCAAACCATTTTCGAGTAGCTCAATGAGTAGCACAAAGTTTTGTTGATAATAATTAATCATAAATATTAAAACTTACAGGATTTAAATATTATATTATTAACTTCTAATAAGTTTTATTTCAATTTTCCAGCAGGAAGCAATGCAAAAAATATCTTTTTTACTTTATAAATAAAAAAGGTCTAATATTTTATTATGCTAATATTTTATTAAATACTCAAGTATTTGTAACAAATGTATATGATTTTTAATCCTGAAAAACTCCTTTAATTGACAATGTGCTTAAAAAAACAGTAGCTATTTGTTATTTCAAGATTTATGTCTGACTATACTAGTACATTTACCCTAGAAAGTCTTCACGGAGAAAAATATAAAGTAACTTTTACTACTTTTATAGTAAAAAATTTCCGGTAAAGCATTTCTGGTAATTTTTACTACTTTTGGAGTCAATTTTGCTACTTTCGAAGTAAATTTTACTAATTTTTACAAATATTTACTTCGAACGTAGCAAAATTTACTCCAAAAGTATAGTCAAAATTACCAGAAATGCGTTACCGGGAATTTTTTACTATAAAAGTAGTAAAAGTTACTTTATATTTTTCTCCGTGTTAATAAAAAATAATAAGAATAAAAAAATAAAAATAAGTCGTAATGAATTAAAAAAAGAATATAAATATATGTTATAAAACAAAAAAAAAGAAAAACAACACTTTCTAGGCATTTTTCAATAAACAATATTCAGCATTGTTTTACCGATCGTAACTTCTTTTAGTGATGAAAAAACAAAATTTTTTATTGAAAGCTCTTAAAAATGATGTAATCCACTTAGGAAAGTTAGAAGCCAATCAAGTGCAAGATGTATTATCACTTAATGACTGTTATATATTATTGTTGATAGACTCACAATTGTAAGACAAAAACAACAACAACAATGACAATCTTTGTATATTTTTTTTCGATTATTTTAAAAACAAGACAAATCCATTTATAAAATTTAATTATTTACCAATGGCCGTGAGCTTGTTATAAAACAAAAGATTTTCCGTTCGATCAATTATATCCTCGGTGTATTGTACGTTTGTAAAAGAACAAGCTCTCCACTTGGCCTATAATAGTAAGCAAGCGTTGCAAGGGAAGCCAACAACTAGTAGATTTAGTCGCACACTTTCAAAGCCAATAATTCATTGTTGGGTCATCCAAATGACATTTTATAAGGTAAAGTGAGCAGGAAACATCATACTTTGTTCGATCATCAAAAAAGAAAAGAAAAAAAAGAAGGAAAGAAAAATCTATTATTTTAAAGCTTCATTTTTATTAGAAGATAAAAAAAATTGGACAAGTGCGAGTTGTACTCGCACTGCAATGGCGGGTTCCGTACACAAATATTAAAACAATACTTGCAACATTTATCGGCAATTGGTAGAATTAAAATAAACAATTAAAAAAATATATTTTTTGTGATCAGACTGTAAAAATAGACTAATAAACCCATTTTTAGTTAATTAGATCAAATAATGTAGAAATTAGAAAAAAAAAAAAATTTAAAATTTTTTTTAGTTTTTCCTTGACAACGCTATGGACATTAATACATAGCAAGTTCTCTATATTTTTCCTGTAATATTCGCGATAAAATACACCAGTATGCAAAATTTCAGCTCTCCATGTCGAATAGTTTAGAAGTTAAGGGGGGGGAATGGTCACTTTTTATGCATTTTTGGCTAAAAATCTTGTTATTTCCTTGACAACGCTATGACCATCATCTCCAAACACATTCTCTATATTTTTCCTGTAATCTACGTGTGAAAATACATATCTGTACCAAATTTGAGCTCTCTAGGTCAAATAGTTTAGCCGCTAGGGGGGGACACGATTTGGCTACGGACAACAGAATCTCACCAATAGGGTTCCGCCGATACACCGTAGGTGTGCGGAACCCTAAAAATGTCACCAATTGGATAAAAAAATCTGACTTATTTCGGCTTCTCTCTAAATCTGAATTAGTTTAAAGTAATTTATTGTTTGTAAAATCTTTGCTAACTTTTTGCTTCAGAAATTAGTATAAAATAATTAATTTTATTAGTAAATAAATAAGAAAATAGTGGAATCAGACTAATTGAATTTGTTAAATTAGGAAAAATTTTAGTTATACATCACAGCTTTAGTGATTTTAAACCTCCTTACGGTTAACCCCCCTGTATACTCGGGGTGTATCTTTTATTTATTTATTTAAAAAAATTAAATTCGAAAGTCATATAAATAAAACTCTTAGTGCAACTTCAAGCTAAATAGTTGTATTCAATATCAAAATAAATATGAAATAGTCAAAATTAATTTTAACAAAATTATAAACTTATTTCCTGCAAAATTGAAAAATGATAAAACCGTAGGAGGGTTAAAAAGATTTTCTTCTGAATACTAAACATCAAATTTTAAATGAAGAGAAAAAGAAAGCGTCACATATAAAAATCAAGATTGTATTTATATGTGACGCTTTCTGGAATCTTACGCGACAAAGAATTATAGGTTATATTTAGGAAAGTTTTTGCTTGCTTTAAAATTCATTTTTAAATATTTGAAGTCAAAGCAATTTTTATTAACTATTTTATATATAAAATAATTAATAAAAATTGCTTTTGACTTCAGGCAATTAAAAATGCATCTTAAATCAAGCAAAAACTTTCCTAAACATAACCTAAAAATGTTTCAAGTTCCATTCACTGAGAAGCGTCAAACTTAAGTAAATCTTGCAAAATGGATTTTAGTATGAAGGAGAATAATAATTAAAAATGATTATTGTGATAAAAATATTATATTATTATATTTTAATTATAACTGCAATTGTAATTAACAATAATTATTATTGTAACTGTAATTATAATTATTCTTTTGAATATTTTTAAATATGAATATCGAATCAATTAATATTTTTTTTCGTTTCATTTTAATTCCGCTCTTGACGAAATAAACAAGGTCAGAAAATTAACAATGGAACGATAGTTCGCAATCTCGAATCCTTGGGACACAGCGATCGTCGTCATAACGAGTTAGTCGTACCAACACGACAGCAGCATCTTTACTAGTTCTCTACCCTAAGGCTTCAATTATACACGACGCATATAAACCACTGAGCGCAATCGACCACTTTCTATGCTCGTACTAACACTAAACTAACCCTTATGTAACGATGCACAACAAAAGGTATCAAGTTGCTTGCGAACGATGGTTAACGAACGCATATCAAGTGTGTGCGATAGTAGAGAATTACAATTGCTCACCAACGTTAAAATCAAGCAGAGAGGGAGAGAGAGATGAGAGAAGAATTTACACCGATCGTCAACAAATTATTTATATATCTATATACATATATATGGTTTACACTGACGATTAATCTCTCTCTCTTCATTTCGAACAAACAAATTAATTTTGATGACTTTCAACATAAACATTACATGCTTTTTGCGTGCACTCGAATAAGCGAGCGCTAATTATTATTTCTGTCGTGTGCAAATTTTTTGGGAAATGCTTTAAACTTGTTTAAGAGCAACTTTGGGCCTAACTTCGCGGGACAAAGAGACTCCAAGGTTTAGGTGGTTCGAGGACCATATGATAACCATATGGTCTATGCTAGACAAGGACAGCGAGGCATAGGAATTTGGCGACTCCCAAGGAAAGCGCGGTTTTCCAAGGGATGGCTTGGAAGCTGTGTTTTATTGATTTATATTTTAAATCGGTATTATTAATTTATTTATTGTGGTAAAAACACTTTTCCACATTTCATTAAATTATTTAATTCGTTGCAAAATTTATTTACAATTTTACGTAACAAAAACATCACTCAAAAATTTTTCATTTCTCTTCTTTCGTTTAATTTTACAATATTTTTTCTCTATTTTGAAACGAAAAAATCACTGTAATATTTTTACAATACAACCTCAGAGAATAATTTATAAATGAAAAAATAAAATTTATTTGGATAAATCAGTCGAATAAATGTATTTTGATATACAGTGAAACAAGCATCTGTTAAATGTATTAAACTACTAAATTTTTATTTAAAGCAAATAAATATTTGGTTCTCTCTAAAACTAAATTAGTAATTTTCTATTAAGAAATAAAATAGTGCGGATTCGTTCACCAATTTCAATTATTAACAGTTTTGATGAATTTTAGTAAAAAAATACTATTTGCTAGTAGAAAACTACTAATTCAATTTATTAGTAAGTCGTATTTTTACTATTTCAAATTAATAAGCCAACTTACTAAAGATTAGTCAAAACTGTTACTAATTCAATTGGTAAACGAATCCGCACTATTTCATTAGTGGAAAACTAAGGGAGATTGAGGAATTGTGGGCCACACTTTTTTAAGCTCAATATCTTACACACAAAATTTCTTTTTTCAAATTTTTAAATTTTTCGTGTCTGTAGGAGGGATAAAATAACATATATCATAGTCAGTTTCCCAAAATTATCACTTAACTTAAAGAAATTTCAGTTTTACCAAAGAGTGCGATTTTATGATTTTTAAAAATGTTGGGGAATTGTGGTCCACTGTCTAAATTGAGTTCAAAATAAAAAATAACGATGAAATACATTTACTAAATGGTTAGAAATATTAAAAATGTTATAAATGTTTAATTATTAGTTTAAAATTAGAAAAGAAAAAGTAAGAAAATAAAATATTAATCGGAATCACAATTTGGACAAGTAAAATAGGCTCCATTAATTACAAATTTTTAAGTGAACAGCTTTATCGCATGAATCGAATTGTTTTTGTTAAATTACTATAGTTATCAGTAATTTTAATAATATGTACCTGCTTTGTGCAATTAAATCGCGAAAAACAAGCAATAAATACTTCCCTAAAAAAAGTGTCCCACAATTCCCCAAATGCTTCATTTTACAAAAAAGCTTTGTACTATTTATTTATTTTAATTTAATGCAAAATTTCTTTTTGGAATCAAAGTACCAATGCCACACAATAATTAAAAAAATATTTTCCATAATTTATTCTTGAAAATCCTTGTAAAAATAATAAAAACATAAAGGCCTAAAATAAATATTTGAATGCAATTTTTCAGGTTATAAATATTTGTTACGCTCAAAAAAATTCCTAGTAGATTTTTGAATATCATTTAACTGCTCTATTCAGTTCAGTAAATACCCAATCGAATTAAAAAACTTGTATTAACCATCAAAAAGTAGTTAAAAGAATTCATTATGTTTAGACTAAATGTTTTTTTAAAAATATGTGTTGAGGAGGAAACCTTCGAAAAGTATAGAAACTGATTTTATTTTGCAATGAGGAAAAAAAAGGTCACTCTGAAGGTTTTTCGATTCGCTGATGCAAATTTTGATTGTAGATTCGACAATTTCAAAACTATATACAATATTGAATCCAACATCAAATTCGGATTAAGTGACAACCCCCAAGAGAGAAGTTTTAACCTCCCACTTGATAAATTTATCGCATGTTATTTCTTATACGATAGACATTTAAAGTGAACTGATTGTTACATCATAATTATAGGACATTAATGAAATATTGTCCCAAACGCCTCCAAACTTAATTTACTTTTTAAAATTTTGAATTTGTTAAAAATAACTAATTAAATGTCTAAATCCAAAAACTTAATTCTTAACAAACATCATTGATTTGATAGTCAAATGTCAGTCACTACGATTAAAATAGTAATATTTTACTAATCAAATAGTTAATAACTAATTAATATAGATAAATTCACCTTTAAGTTATGATAAAATAACTAAACTTTTTAGTAACTGATTTAGTTACAATGAGAAAACGATTTATTTGATACAAACATATTTTGTTCAAATCAAACTTAAAATATCTTTGCTATACAGTCAAACATATTTAATTTTAATTGAAATTATAATAATATTTAATTCGAACATAAGTTATGGTTGATTTTAAATTATTTATAATCAACTTTTAAGTTTGATTCAAACATAAAATTTTTAAACATAATTTTTGTTGAAATCAAAACAGAAAATATGTTTGAATTAAACAAAATTATTCAAACAAATAATATTTTTGAATCAAAGCAGTAGATATTTTCTATATATTGGGATTAAGATTACAAACTAATTTCAATTAAACAAAATCACTTAAAATTATTTTTCTATGTGAATTAAGTACAATGTTTTCTCAGTGTAGTCTTATTTGACTATATCACTATATATATGACCCATATGGAAGGATTTCCGAAAAATTTTCGGAATTGACATCCGGATTAGTTATTTTAGTAAATTTTAGTAAATTTTACTAATACATGGGTAAAAGTTTCTATTTATTAATGAAATTTACTAATTCCATAACAAAAAGTAAGTCACAAATTCAAATTAGTAAACATTTTTACTAATTCAAATTTATAAAGAGTATGGGAAAATTTTTCTACTAAAAATTAGTTATTTTTTACTAATTGCTGTTACAAAAAGCTGAGATCACAATGATTTTTTTATGTAGGTACTATTATACACTGAGAGAGAATATATAAAAAGTACTTAATTTTAAAAAAACTTATGTGAATTTGAATAATTTTTATAAAAAAATTGTAAATAAATATTATTTCAAATTTAAAGAAATAGAAAGCAAATTAATGGAAATTAGAAGAATGTCGCACGTTCAAAACGTACATGAGGCGAACCTAAAACGAGAATACGAGACGATATCACTTTTTGAGGTACACAAGAGGCACTCAAGCGTCTATTGGATGGAAAAATGTCTTCTTTAAAACGAAACTAGAAGCACTTTTCAATCTTGAAGAGATCAACAAGGCACGCTGAGAGCAGTAGTTACGAAAATGTACCTCACTCGTGACCGGCTGGCAAACTAAGAATCAAGACTGTTAAAGGAGCATAACTGAAGAAGCTGTTTGGTGTTTATACCTGCTTCAGGGGTTTCGGCTGCTTACAAACAGACGGTTGTCAGATTTCTTTTTATCTTTCGGGGGGCATCTGTTTGTTGAAATCTCTTGCACCGTTTATCCCTTCCTCCCCCTCCCCATCCATCCCAGGCGCCATCGTTTTCTTTTCTTCTTTCTCTCAAGAAAAAAAAATCTTCTCATCTCCCTAAAATGCGATATCGCGTCAATGAATAGAGAAAAAAAATGTGAAAATAAAACACTCTTAATTCATTTCTCGTGTTAAGAATCTGGCATCGTTTTCCATGTTTTCTGAATAAGATAATAGTCTTCTTTTAAATTTTCCATCACACTTCTTAAAGTGAAAAAGATATTTTTTTTGACACTCGACTTTCTTTTTTTAATCACTTTATTTTTTCCCCTGAGTTGAAAACTGTTTTTCCCCTTAATATAAAGGGAGAGTTGAAAACAAACTGATAAGAAAACAGAAAGGAAAAACGAATGTTGAGAAGAGAGCATCAAAAAAACGAGATCGAATCGTCCATCGCAGACCATATACTTTGTTCTGTTAGACGACACGGGAAAAAAAGAAGGAACCAAGTTCTACGTTGGGGGAAGTAATATGGCTTCCGAAGCCCCTACCACCACCCTCCATCATTGCCTGGATATTGAGCCTCCCCTATACCTATATATACCCACCTAGATCGAGCAATCATCACCTCGAATCATGAATGCAATTCACTATAACCGTTGCACTCCAAATGGGGAATCCGTTAAAACCTTAATACGAATTGTAAGAGTCATTATCGTCTCATTTCTTTTTCATTGGCGAAACATAATAACATTAAAACCAAAAGCTAAAGAACATAATTTCTACTACAGAGTTGTCACTGAAATTTATTATTATTTTTCCCTCATTTCCAGACAGAATTTTAATTTTTCCCTGAATACTGATAGTAACCTATATTCCATTCTGTCACCGAGAAAATTGTTAGTTGCAATTATAATGGTGACTATGTATGTTTCTCGATGCCGCAAAATATTACACTCAGGAAAAAATAATATTTGAACCAAATACACCATTTTGTTGTAAAAACCTTACTTGTAGGTTATTCTAAATGGATTATTTAAATTAAATAAATATTTATTTGATTTAAGAGCATGAGGGAGAAAAAGTGGTTTCGTGGTTTCCTTTTCTCATTTAAAAAGAAAAGAATATTTTGGGTCGCGATTTTTTGGAAAATATAGAGGAACTCGCTCTGACATGAGCCCTTCTCAGAATTTTGCAAAATTTTGATAAATAATTAATGAAAAAATTGTTTAAACATTCGGAAAAAGGGGTTAACCAAAGTGTTTAGTTAATACATATAAAAATTGCTTCTGCAAAGAAATTAAATATTTTATTTTTCCTTACTTCTTATTCTTTATTATTTTTTATTTACTATTTATTTATTTAATTTTTATCAGTTTAAATCGAATATTTTTACTTGCAAAAATTGATTTCTTCTCATAAAATTTCAGTAATATTTTGGTATTCTCAACCAAACTATTCGGTTATTATAACAATAATTTTTTTTCTCAGTGTAGGTAGTTCAAGAAACAAAAAGTGAAGATTACTAATAAAATTGTTGGATAAACAAATACAATTTGTAAACCTAAATAATAAATTAACAGCAGCATATTTTACTAAACTAAAATTATCCCCAGAAAAATTATAACCCCAACTAAATCTTTTTTCTCAATCTTTTTCTCTTCATAGAATTTAATTATTTATTCTCGAAATTTGAACCAGTAAAAATTGCTACTAATTTGAATTCGTAACTGACTTTCTACTTTTGAATTTGTAAGGTTTACTAATAAATTAGTATAGGGGAGAGTGGTCCTAAGTTGGCCGCCTAAGCAAATTGGTCGAAAATAGTAACAAAATGAAATTTAATCACCTCGGCAAGTATATATATATTAGTGTTCAGAGATCGTTTTGCTATAATTTTGTGGTATTTAGAACGTTATAGAATGGCTTTTGTAGTCTTAATACAATAAATAGTTAAAAGCTGCATTTTGGACATTTCAGAATTAATAGCGGTCCTAAGTTGGCCACCCCCTGATCCTAAGTTGGACACCACTTTTTTTTGCTGGGGCGCATGATTATTCCCCAAATGTCATTTTTCCGAAATGTCATTTTACCGAACTGCACTTTTGCGAATACTCATTTTTGCGAGAAGCCAATTTTGCGAAATGCCACTTTTGCGAATCACCATTTTTACGAATTGCCATTTTTGCGAAAAATCATTTTTGCGAATTGACATTTTTGCGAATTGTCATTTATGAGAAATGTCATTTTTGCGAATTGTCACTTTTGCGAATCGCCATTTTTACGAATTGCCATTTTTACGAATTGTCATTTTTGCGAATAGTCATTTTTGCGAAAAGTTATTTTTACGAATTGTTATTTTTGCGAATTGTCATTTTTGCGAATCGCCATTTTTACGAATTGTCAATTTTCCGAAAAGTAATTTTTGCGAATCGACATTTTAACGAATTATCAAATTTCCGAAAAGTCATTTTTGCGAAAAATACAATAGAAAACTTGTAGGTCTATAAATTCACTATTGTATTTTTCGCAAAAATGACAATTCGCAAAAATGACTTTTCGGAAAATTAACAATTCGTAAAAATGTCGATTCGCAAAAATGACTTTTCAGAAAATTGACAATTCGTAAAAATGGCCATTCGCAAAAATGACAATTCGCAAAAGTGACATTTCGCAAAATTGGCTTCTCGCAAAAATGACTTCGCAAAAGTGTAGTTCGGTAAAATGACATTTGGGGAATAATCATGCGTCCCTTTTTTGCTTGTGTATAAGAAAGAAATGCATATTCTTTTCAATTACGCAGAAATTTTAGAAATTTGATACATTTAGGAGAATAAAAACTCATTATTTAACTATTTTTGTTTAGAAAATGAAGCATTATTTTATTTCATTTATTTGCAGTGGTGGATGGCTGTGGAGACAGGCGTTTTTGTACTATATCTTTTCTAATGTTTTTTAAACCATTTTTTTGTTTTTTGTCTTTGTTTAATTCCTACGTTACACTTTTACGTCTTTCTCGTGATGAAAAACACAAAAAAGAAGTAAAAACAATAAAAACAAACAAAAACAATGGTAGGTGGCCAACTTAGGACCACTGTAGATTTTTACAAGTTTCAAATTATTACCCTAATAAAAAAAATTTAATTAAAAAATCAACAGAACCTCTTATTACAACATTAAATAAAGGATAACTAGCGCACACACTCATTTACAAATTTTTAATTATATTTATCTCTTGTAGCTGCTTTCGAAAAAACAAGAAAAATTAAATTTTTTTGATCGTAAACAATATTATTGTCCTCACAATCCGTAGAAGAATCTTAGATTATAATTAGGTCCATAAATTATATCATGGTTTATTAATATATCATACCACAAAATTATAGATTCGTCCAGTAGCTCTGAGAAATGCAGGGTGGCCAACTTAGGGCCACGGCCAACTTAGGACCACGCTCCCCTAGAAATTACTATTTATTAGTTAAATTTACTAATTTAAAAGCAAAAAGTCAGTCACTAATTCAAATTAGTAAATATTTTTACTACATCAAATTTAGAGAGCCCAATTTCAATTGTTTAAAAATTTCTTAATTAATTAATATCGAGAATTCAATTTTTAAAAGATGAAATTAAAAATTTTTAAAAACACGGAGATTTTAGTATTTTTGAATTCCTAAATCTATTTAAATATACCTAATTAATGATAAAAATTTAAATTGTAACTTTCTCTTAAATTATTAATTATTCCTAAATACAATTTGGTTTTTTTATATTACACTTTTAATTTTAAAAAGACAATAAAATTAAGAGAAGAATAAGACCTAATAGAAGTACTAATTTATTACAAGTTACTTTTACTGTTTTTATAGTAAAACTTAAACTGACAGGAGTTTCTATGTATTTTTGTGTCTTTTCCATTTTTACAATAAAAAAAATTTTTTTATTCAAAGATCCGATTACTCATTTACTTGTCTCTTATTAAATAAATATTTACTTGAATCAAATAATTTTTATTTAAATCATTTAAATGGTATTTTAATTAAATACAGAAATTATTTATGTAAATATAATTTATTTGATTTAAATAAAAATTATTTGATTATCTAGCAAATATTTATTTGATACTAAAAATTTTTTGCCGTGCCAAAACTATGCAGAATGACAAAAATCATCGTGGTTTATAAGAAAGAAATAAGAAAAATTAAAAAAATAATATATTGTAAATAAATGGACTCATTGAATAAATAAAATAATAAAATAGTGGAAATGAGTACAAAAAATCAGTGATTATTTTTACAAATTCCATATTTTAGTACACAAAATAAAATCCAAAATAAAAATCATCAATAATAAAAAAAGGAAATAAAAAATTTAACACTGAATTGATTTAAAATGTGATTAAATGATTATACACTTGATAGCCTAACAGAATCCTGTTATGTATAACTCATTCTTTATTGGTAACTTGATCTATTTTTGCTCGATCTTCACTTTATATATACGCAGAACAATAGAAATCTTACAAATTTATAATAAACTTGTTAGTAAGATTTAGAAAATTGATTAACGTGAACGAATCAAAGAAAAATCTAATTTGCTTTGTTTCAACTAATCCCTTTAAATCCCTCTATTGAATCTGAATCAGCTATACACGTAGGTATCACATTATTTCAAATACAGTCAGCATATAAACCACGATGATAAATCATTAAATTCTCTTTATAGGGTTCCGTACACCTACGGTGTATCGGCGGAACCCTATTGGTGAGACTCTGTTGTCCGTACACAGAAAAAAATGCAAATGGTAAAAACAACCACATTTGTGTAGTTAGAAAAAAAGTAGTTAAAACTACCATATTCAGCAGCATTTTAACTACACTTCCTCAGTTAGTGGAACCAAAATGAAGTAGTTGGTTTTCTGTAGTTAAAATAACTACTTTACGTAGTTGAAATGACTAACAGATGCTTGTAAATGGCTCAACTATAGTGTAGTAGTAAAAACTATTGTTAAAAATAGTTAATTTTACTATTGTGGTAGCAAAAATAACTATTTTGTATTGGTTGCAAACAAAATGAGACTTACTGTTTTTATATAGTAAATACAACCTCTGAAAGTTGTTACTTTTATGATTTATGTAGTTAAAACAACAATTTCTTACTAGTTGCAGAGAAAGAAAGAAATTTACTGTTTTCATATAGTAAAATCAATTGTTGAAAATAGTTATTTTTACTATTTATGCAGTTGAAAAGATCATTTTTTTTCTACAGAGAAAAAACGTGAGTGGTAAAAGCATCCACATATGTCCAGTTAAAAAAATATAGTTAAAACTACCATATTCAGCAGCATTTTAACTAAACTTCCATAGTTAGTGGAACTAAAATTGAATAGTAGGTTTTATGTAGTTAAAATTACTACTAAACGTTATGATTGTGAATAACTCGACAATAGTGCAGTAGTTAAAAGTAATGTTAAAAATAGTTATTTTCGGAATTTCTGTAGTAGAAATATCCATTTCTTGCTATTTGCAAAATAAATTAAAACTTACTGTTCCAAAGAGTAAAAACAACCGCTGGAATTTGTTATTTTTGTGTTTAATGTAGTTAAAAGAACCAATTCTTACTAGCTTTTAATAATTTATCTCTATGGTGGTAAGAAACATTTATTTTTATAACTACAAAAGTCATAAAAGTAACAATTTTTATGTTATTTTTACTACATGAAAATAGTAAGTTTAATTTTTTTATAACTAGTAAAAAGTGGATAATTTTACTACAGAAATTCTGAAAATAACTATTTTCAACAGTACTTTTAACTACTGCACTATCGTTGAGTCATTTAAAATCATATGCTGGCTACATTTCAACTAAGACCTTGAGCTTAAAAAATTAGTTACTGCAACTAAACGGAGTAGTTATTATGACTGAATCTAAGAAGAATGTCCTCAAGTACGATGCCAGTCATCGTAGCGTGCGAGCGTGGTTAGGTTATCGGTTTGCGAATGTTAGGGTCGTGCGTTCAATCCCCGGCGTTTGGGGATTTTTCTCTGTTAGGTGTATAAGAATTTAATATATAAAGTATATATGAACAAAAATAGGTAAGAGAAAATATAAAAAATGGACCTCAATAATAATAAAAAACAAATAAATAATTTCATTTTACTACTTTAAATAGTTAATTTAACTATTTTTTACAGTTGTTACAACTACAATTTGTTACGGGCGCCTATAGGAACTATGAAAATTTAGTAACTGCAACTAAATGAAGCAGTTAGTATGACTAACAACAAATAGCTAAGATAACTGTTTTAGTAGTTAAATTTACTGTAAAAATGGTATTTATTACTACATTTTACAGTTAGACTAACTACACGGAGAGACCGAGATTACTAATTTTTGTATAAAATCACACTAGAATTTACTATATTCACATTGCAACCACCGGAAATAAGGGGACTTTTTGTATTTTTTACTATTTTCTACACTAAGTCACTAATCCCGACAAATGTTCACCAAATTAGCAAAGTTTCTTACTATTTCGTCCAATAGTTCCAAACAACTGTAGTAAAACTCAGAAACATTGTGTACGTAAAATTACTATAGTCGTTGTAAATGCAGAAAGAAAGAGTGAAAGGAAAAAATACGGATTTTTGTCGCCGGTTTCCCGTCAATTCTTGACTAGTGGAGGTAAACTGGAAGGATTTTTACATACACAGACACACACACTCACACACTTATATATTTGTTGTTGGATAAATATTTGAAGACACACACATGTTTATTTCACTTATATGTATAGACGCGGTTAATTAATACACTAATACACAACTGCACGCACGACAACGAATTTCACTGAAAGTATACATCTTTGTTTCCTTATATATTGAATGATGAAAATTTACAGCACTTACGAGAAAGCAGTTTACTTTTAACAACTTATTATAAGACATACTTCTTGGGACAGGAATAAATGCAAAATTTATTAATTTATAATGGTCAATTTCTGAGATACCGAACGACCTACGTTTCACTTTATATTTAATTATTGTAGATAATATCCAAATTTATTTTACATACGCGAAACATAGTCACTGTCAATGATCGGAAGGCATCGGCTCATTTACGGAGATTGACGAGGTTAGCAACCAATAGAAATACAGGCGCCATATGACTGCACTCGCTAGCCACACTTGCTCACCAAAAATTACTACAGTGGATAGAAGATTTTAGTGGAAAATGTTTTCATTTGTCAGATTTTGTCTAATTAAATTAGAGAAAACTATAATCAATTTTCGCTACATTTACAACTCTTACACAAAATATTAAAACTTGCTATTTCAATGTAGCAAATTTATCTATTTCTTTTGTAAATTTATCTAATTCTGTAGTACATTATGCTAAAAGTCCCCTTATTTCCGGTCATTGCAACCGTTTTTAGTAATTTTTACGAATGTGGGTCTCTCCGTGTATTCTGTCATAGTTCATTTTACTAAATAATGTTACGGGCGCCTATAGGAACTACAGGAAATAGTAAAAAAGTAGTCAAATTTACCATATTCTTTTTTGTGTGTAGCCAAATCGTGTCCCCCCCCCCTTGCGGCTAAACTATTTGACCTAAAGAGCTCAAATTAGGTCCAGATATGTATTTTCACTCGTAGATTACAGGAAAAATGTAGCGAATGTGATTGGACGTGATGGGCATAGCGTTGTCAAGGAAATAACAAGATTTTTGGCCAAAAATGCATAAAAAGTGACCATTCCCCCCCCCCTTAACTTCTAAACTATTCGACATGGAGAGCTGAAATTTTGCATGCTGGTGTATTTTTACTCGAATATTACAGGAAAAATATAGAGAACTTGATATGTAATGATGGCCATAGCGTTGTCAAGGAAAAACTAAAAAATTAAGAAAAAAAATTTGTTTTCCCTAACTTTTACATTATTTGATCTAATGAGCTGGAAATTGGTATCCTCGTGTATTATTACAGTCTGACGACAAAAAATTTATTTAAGAAACTTTTAAAAAAAAAATTTTTTTTTTAATTTTTTTTTTCAAAAAAAAAAATTTTTTTTAATTTTTTTTAGTTTAAACACGTGGCATTAAATATTTTAAGAAAGAGTGAAATTTTAAGAGAATAAATGAGAGATTGTTTTCTGACTTTAATTTCTTAACTAAAAAAAAAAAAAAAATTGGACAAGTGCGAGTTGTACTCGCACTGCAATTGCGGGTTCCGTACACAAATATTAAAACAATACTTGCAACATTTATCGGTAATTGGTAGAATTAAAATAAACAATTAAAAAAAATATTAAAATCATTTGATAAAAAAAAATAACTAAAAAAATTAAAGTCTTGTATATATCTAATAATGTAAACAATAATAAGCAGAGGAACAAAATTTTCAAAATTGAGGCGTTCAGTCAAATAACTCGATCTTCGCTCGGCTGAAATTTGTGAAGCCAGTCAATGGCATGAAACATAGGGGGAAAAAAAATTTCAAAATTTCGATATTTGAAAAACGCTATCTTAAAGAAAATCAAAAAGCATAACTTTTTTCTTTTTGTCATTTTTTTATAGAACGATTATTTTTTACAAAAAAAAATAAAAAGTGAAAAATTTTTATTCTGAAATTTAATGAAATTTTAAAACATAAATCGCATTATCTACTACAAATATAAATGAATTTGATTGCAATTTGGTATGTATACTCATTTGGGTCTCCTGAAACTGAAAAAGTCTTAAAATTTTGAAAAATTATTCATTGTTTATATTTTTTTTTATTATAAATGATGACGTGTCAACAATGAAGCTTTGTAACTTTCAACGAGAAAAAGTATGCGGGGAAGTTTTGAGTTCAGCAAAGTTGCAGTGAGAAAGTTGTTCCTCAATATTTAAGGAAGTTTTTTGGAAAATTTCAAATAAATTAGTTAACAAACAAAAAAGTTATGTAATTTTTAAAGAATGCGCGCGCTGCGCGTTGACTTCAACTTAACCTATAGAGACGTGAAATATGTCTATTTTCACAATTTTACCACTCACATATTATGCAGTTCATTTATTTCCATGCTTTATTATTTGAATAATAATAATTTTATTTGTTTACAAAAATTAGCACATTAAAAAATTTGACAATTTTTTTTGTTCAACTAAATATATTTATACTTTTCAGCAATTTTTATTTTTACAATTATTTATTTTTATTATTATTATTATTATTATTTATTATTATTATTTTTTATATTATTTAATATACTGAGAAAATTTGTACTCTTTCAAAATATACTATTTATAATTTCTAATATTAATTTCAATGAAAATGTGGAAGTGATTATTTACATTTCTTGCTATTGTGATTATTTATAAACAAAGCAATTAAGAATTAACACTAGTTATAATTAAAAGTTTATTGTATGGAAATTTCTTAATTGCTTTGTTTATAAATAATCACAATAGAAAGAAATGTAAATAATCACTTCTACATTTTCATTGAAATTAATATTAGAAATTATAAATAGTATATTTTGAAAGAGTACAAATTTTCTCAGTATATTAAATAATATAAAAAATAATAATAAATAATAATAATAATAATAATAATAATAATAAAAATAAATAATTGTAAAAATAAAAATTGCTGAAAAGTATAAATATATTTAGTTGAACAAAAAAAATTGTCAAATTTTTTAATGTGCTAATTTTTGTAAACAAATAAAATTATTATTATTCAAATAATAAAGCATGGAAATAAATGAACTGCATAATATGTGAGTGGTAAAATTGTGAAAATAGACATATTTCACGTCTCTATAGGTTAAGTTGAAGTCAACGCGCAGCGCGCGCATTCTTTAAAAATTACATAACTTTTTTGTTTGTTAACTAATTTATTTGAAATTTTCCAAAAAACTTCCTTAAATATTGAGGAACAACTTTCTCACTGCAACTTTGCTGAACTCAAAACTTCTCCGCATACTTTTTCTCGTTGAAAGTTACAAAGCTTCATTGTTGACACGTCATCATTTATAATAAAAAAAAATATAAACAATGAATAATTTTTCAAAATTTTAAGACTTTTTCAGTTTCAGGAGACCCTAATGAGTATACATACCAAATTGCAATCAAATTCATTTATATTTGTAGTAGATAATGCGATTTATGTTTTAAAATTTCATTAAATTTCAGAATAAAAATTTTTCACTTTTTATTTTTTTTTGTAAAAAATAATCGTTCTATAAAAAAATGACAATAAGAAAAAAGTTGTGCTTTTTGATTTTCTTTAAGATAGCGTTTTTCAAATATCGAAATTTTGAAATTTTTTTTCCCCCTATGTTTCATGCCATTGACTGGCTTCACAAATTTCAGCCGAGCGAAGATCGAGTTATTTGACTGAACGCCTCAATTATAGTTCCTCTGCTTATTATTGTTTACAATATTAGATATACAATACTTTAATTTTTTTAGTTATTTTTTTTTATCAAATGATTTTAATATTTTTTTTAATTATTTATTTTAATTCTACCAATTACCGATAAATGTTGCAAGTATTGTTTTAATATTTGTGTACGGAACCCGCCATTGCAGTGCGAGTACAACTCGCACTTGTCCAATTTTTTTTTTTGAATTTATTTTACATATTTTTTTTATTTTTTATCAATTTATTTTAGTTATTTTTTTATTTTATCAATTTATTTTCTCTATTTTCTTTTATTATACGAATTTATTTTATTTTCTTACTTTACGTAATTATTTTATTCATACTTTACAGTATATATTTTTTGTTATTTATTTTACTCTCTAAATGTGAATTAGTTAAAACAACTAATTGTTACTTAAATCTTGGGTGACTTTGCTTCAGCTCTTAGTTAAAATTAACTAATTATTAGTCACACGGAGAGAAGAGTTATAGTGAGTTGTACTATTACGCATTTAGTAAGAAAATTTGAGTTGTGACAAATAAATATTAAGTAAAGGTTACAAAACAGCGTTCAATTTTTTTTTTGTCGATCGAACTAAACATAGTAGTAAGGATGAATGTCTGCTTAGTAAAGCAGACAAAACTAATTCTGTTTACATTTTTAATCATATTATTAATTGAACTTTAAAAAAAATATTAAAATTAATTAAAAAGCTACCTATTAAAAATTAAACGAAATCGAGAAAAAATATTATTTTTCAAAACTTTATTTGCAGTGTTATACTTATTATTTATGCTTGTTATTACAACAAATATTAGGTTATTGTTATCATAATAATTATAAAAAAAAGTTTAGCTGTTTATTCAAATATGCGACAAATATATTTTGTAAAGAAATATAGCTCTTATAATTTTCTCTATTTAACTAAACAATTACAGAAATTATAATTTTTAAATTGATTTATTATTGTTACCTTATATCACCGTCAGTGTATTTTTGTAAAATATTACTTGATTTTCTTCTCGTTCCCCATATATAACAAATTTTTGGAAGAATAATTAATTAATAATAATTATTTCTAAATAATTAATTATTTATAAAGTGTTAACTATTATATTAATTATTATAAAAGAGGTTAAATTTTATTTTGGTAAATTGTAAACAGAATCGCAGATATGACAATTTATATCGTAGACGATACTAATGAAGTTAGTAGTCTTAATAACTAAACGGCCGTTCAGTGAAGATTACTTTTTGTTTTGTTGAACGAAAATGTCACCATATTGTTTAGTAACTATGACTCAGGGCTGAGTAAGATTGACTACTTTCTTCTCTCCGTGCAATAAATAACTGAGAAAACAGTCGACTAATCGAATAAGTTATCAAGACTTTTAGTTATTTTAATAAATCTAAAAGTGAATTTAACTAATATAATTAGTAATTAATTATTTAATCAATAGAAAAAAATATTACTATTTTGAATCAGTAACTCACTTTTTACTACCAAATTAGTTATTTTTAACTACATCGAATTTAGAGAATACACATTTTTAAAATATATAATTATGTATATTTATTTAATATTCATTTATTTTTTGTAATTATTTTATATGCATTTATTTTATATACATATGTATATTTATTGAAAAATTTAGTGAAAAATTACTTTCAGTGATCATTAAACCGAACGACTTTTGTTCATTGAAAATAAAAACTGTGGGTGAAAAGTTTTTTTATACAAAACGCGAATACATGCGTGAACGTCAGGCCAACAAAAAGCAATAGAACAATCATTTACCCTAAAAATTTTGCCCGATTGGTCTTTTGTGAAACATGTATAGCTTTGTGAGCAACAAATAACCCATATACGGTGAGAGAGAAGTGCTTTGCGAATTCGTAACGTGTATTTGAAATTCGTGATTCTATAGACTGTCGTGCTTGACCAGTGTCTGACTCGTATTGTCTAAATTTCATTGTGTCATTGACTCTTGACTCTATTCATCAAAAACAAAAAACAATAAAACCTCCCTTGAATACGCGACAGCCATTTAAATAGCGCGTAACTTTCATGACAATTGATTCTCGAAAACAGTTTTCCTATCTTTTACTCAAAACAAAAAAAATATATTTAAAAATGAAACCAACAAATGAAAATATACAATTTTTTTCTTCTCTTAAAAAAGTGATCTTGATTGAGTTTTTGCCGATTTGGTTTTCAAAATTCAAAATGGCGGAGTCAATATGGAAAATAATTTTCATAATTGAAGCGATACGATCGAAATTCCTATAACTCAGGGGTTTTTGTGGTTTTTGAATTTGAATTTTATGTCCGTTTTTCAAGTTTCGTAATGACTGACATAATATGTCGAACAAATTTTTTGAAAGTTGCTGAATTTGTCTAAATTGTTTACTCAGGGTTTTTGGGATCACTGAACCCAAATTTGATGTTAGAATTAAAAATTATGAATCTAAAAACTTCCGAGTAGATATTTTTAGACAATTCCGTCAACTTTTAAAAAATTTGGTCGACATATTGGATCCGCCATTTTGATTTTTTTAAAATTTTAATGACAAATTCGGATTCAGCGATCCCGAAAACCTCCGAGGAACAAATTTCGATAGAATTGCTTCAATTTTGAAAATATCCGCCATATTAAAGACGCCATTTTGAATTTTGAAAATCTGACATCAAATTCGAAATTTTTTTTGTATGTCTGCAACAAAAAAATTGTGCCTAATATAAAAAAGTGAAAAAATTAATTCATAAGAATTTTATGTTTCAGGTTAGGTTTAATGTCATCGATAATTACGGGTCGATATCCAGTCAATATTGCGGGAGTTGGAAGTGTATTTTTTCCACCGGCATTTCAACACCTTCATCAGCAACAGCATCATTCAAGATTAACCGCAGCGTCAACTGCATTAAGTAATGCGGTTGTCGCTGGACAATCGGATATCACTGATGCAGATGGCATTCGGGGCGTTTTACCAGGTGGTCCAGGTTGGCCTTTTTGGAGACCGTCTCCGGGAATTCAAACTCTGGACCATCATTCCACCAGCGAGGTGGTCAGTTCTTTGAATCGTATCAGTCCTGGATCTGCCTCCTTTCCTCAAAGAGGTAATTTCGCACATATAGACACAGATTTCTTTTCAATACACCAAAACAAACAACAAAAGCTTTCTTCTCCCACCAAAAAAATTTTCACTGAAGAAAAATTTATTTCATTCAAATAAACAATATCTTCTTAATTATCGAATAAATATTTATTTGTATCATATTTTATTAGTTAAATGGTATTTACTCCAAATACTGAAGTTATTGCTTCAGACACCATTTAATTGATTTAAATAAAAATTATCTGATTTAAGTGAATATTTATATTTGATTCTAAATACAATTTTTTCAGACCAATCAATAATTATTGAATTAATAATAATTTCTCACGTAAAGAGAAAAATCCAAATTAATACAAAATACAAAGTTTCCTAAAAGAAGAAGCAATAAATAAATTCTTTATATTGCAAAAGAACTTTTTCTCATATTTTAAATTTTTGTATAATTCTTTTCAGTCTCCACCGTTTAGCTCAAAAACGACAAGAAATCAATAATACAAAATACGATATAATTTTTTAATTTAAAAAAAAATTTTAATATTTTTAATAAATACACAAAGATAGGTTTTGCTCGAATCAAATAGAAATTATTTGAATTTTATAAATTTTTTTTACATTCGAACCTTTTTATTGCTTCTAAATATTGAAAGTGTTTTTTCTATA
Source organism: Leptopilina heterotoma (assembly GCF_015476425.1). Lineage (NCBI taxonomy): Eukaryota > Metazoa > Arthropoda > Insecta > Hymenoptera > Figitidae > Leptopilina > Leptopilina heterotoma. The sequence continues at coordinate 540,772 of NW_025111004.1, forward strand.
AATCTGAATCAGTTAAAAATAACTAATTGCTATCAAAATCTTGTCTAACTTTTTGCTTCAGCAATTTGTAAAAAAATGACTAAGAAAATAATTATTAACAAATAAGTTACTTTTACCTAATTTAAGTGTAAAAGAGTATTTAACACAAATAAAACCTTTATTTGAACCAAAAAAACATTTGTTTATCTCTTGCATAACTTCTTTGCGTTTGATAATATAATAATTAATATTATTATTATTATTATTTATTATTATTATTTTTAATATGATAATATTTTTATTATTATTGTGATTATAATTATAACAGTAATTACACTATATTGTTTAATTATTATTTTACAATTATACAATAATAATTATAATAATAATAATGATTATACCAATTACAATATGAATACAAAATAATAATACCAATTAAAATTTACTAATAATATTGATAATAATAATATTAATAGTAAAAATTATACTGGCAAATAATATCGACGTGCCGAGGAAAATTGAGAATTTTCAACAAACCTCAAAATACAAAAGCTAATATATTTATGTCCAAAAATTATTTCAAATAATTAACTAAATTAACAATTAAACATTGAAATACAATAAATGAAAACAATGAAATAATATGATTTTCCCTTTGAAATTATCCCCTTTACTTTTCGCATATATTATATACCCGTTGTAATAACTTCATCATTAAATATCTCTCTAATTGTGGATAACAATAACGCTTGAGTGACGTTTTAAAAATTAATAAAAAATGTTATGAATTCAATTTATAAATCTCATTTCACATACACATTTTTCTTTAGTTTGGAAAACAAAATATTTTTCTCATTTGAAAATATATCTATTCACTTTTTTAAATACATTTTTAAATATTTTTCATAGACACTCAAAAAAAATTTTATTAACTATACGTAATATTTCATTCACAATATATATACGTTATTTATTAATTATTATCAACATTATATACAGCAAAAAAAGAAAAAATATTGAATAATAAATTTTATTGTCATGAAATTTTAACTCTCGTTTCAAAATACCGCGGCGGAAAATATTGAATAAATACGCAATTATTCTGAATTCATTGAAAATAAAATTGTTTGCCGATCATTATAAAATAAATGGTCTCGTTCAACTAGAAAGAGAGAGAATCATTTTATGAATCCAGCAAATTTTTAACCTCGAGATCAAAATGAATTTTCCAAAGTTCAAAAATAATTGGAAAACCAAAAAACAAAAGTGGGAACAATAATTCTGTTCTAATAATAAATTGAGGTATAGTTTTCATAAACATAATATTTCACTAGCATAAGCTACTTTATAAGAGTCAAAAAATAGAAGCTGATATTAATATTTTAAAATTCAGAAAACTGCCTATTACTTTCATAAAATTTTTCATAAATGTCTGCGAGTGTTAAAATGAAGAAAGAAATCGATGTTTTGGAGAAATATTTTTCTAAACAAATGAAAAAAAGAGATAATGATAATAAAGTTAGTTTAAGAGGGAATATCGAAGGGTCGACACAGAAGGGATGAAACACTTGGAAGTGTAGAGGAGAGAAAGAGAGAATATTCGACGACGACGACGACGACGACGAATATAAGGCTTCCAGGGCTTCCGCCACGACAAACCAACGTCGATCGCCTTACCCGTCGATCGTTTTGCTCCTGTCACCTCGCCTAAGTACTTACCTACCGCTCGACTGTCAGTGCACTTACACTTACATACCTATACGCATTTACCAATACCTCTAAAATGCAAGTTACTATCACCAGCCGATTAACGTTCCCTTGTTGTTTCCCTTCTCAACTCAGGAAACTTGTAGTGATTGAACAATAAATTGAACAACTTCACGAGTTACATGAAAACCTTTATTATTCTACAACACTATTAGTTGAAAAATCCATACGCGAACAAATTTTTAAAACTAAATCAAACACTACATATCTCTTGTGCTAATAAATAAATAATGAGATTGTGAAAATAAATTTTTAATGTCGGAAGGAAATTTCCAGCATTTCTTAACTTTGAATTCCAAAAATTAAAAATACTCTGGAAATTCAAAACTATTCGTCATATTGAATCCCCTAATTATTCAACTCCAAAAAACTGAATTTAACCCAAAACTAAATTTAACTTTGACTTTCGAAGTGAAAGTTATACTCAAATTTAATGTCAAAGTTAAAATCAAAGTGAAAGTTAAAGTCAAAATTAAAGATAAAAAGTTAAAGTCGAAGTTAAAATTAAAGCTAATGTCAAATTTAAAATCAATTTGAATGTCAAAGTAAAAATTAACGATAAAAAGTCAAAATCGAATTGAAAGTCAAAGTCAAATTACAAAATCGCTTCCCTTGTACGATTTAGAAATCTTTAATTAGTTTATATGATACTACAAACGGTTAAAATTTTAAGCAAAGATTTACAAAACTTTATAAATTTACTACACACAAATTTCTCCACCATTTCTAAGCTTCGACTTTCGAAAATTAAAAATACGAGTCTGATAAAACTCTAAAAACTACAATCTATTAGTCAACTAAAAACGATTTAGAAATGTTTTCGTTTTTACGATATCACGCAAGCGATGAAACAATAATTAAGTAAAAATTTACTAAAGTGCAAATTGAGGATATATTTCTAAAAATTTAAAAGAAATTTTTGACCAAAAATACCTGCAGTAAAATAAAAAAATTTATGCTCCTTCTATAACTAGTTGCTTATATAAACTATAACTTCTATTGTATAACTAATTCCTCGTATATCTTTTTACTAGTAATTAATTTTCAAACTGATTTTACCGCATATTTTTCCACAATTTACTCCCAACAAAATTTGACACAATATTTTAATTTTTTATATATATATATATATATATACACACAATACACTAGAATGAATAGCTATTGTTTATAAATACAGTTTATAATTATTAAAATTAATTAAAATTGACGTTCATAAAAAGCGTAAATTTATTTTCAAAAAAGAAGTAAAGGCGATATTTTCTATAAAATCGACAATTGTTTAATTAATGATGATATTGTTGAAAAAAGCAAAAAAAAAATCCCGAATGGAGAGCATATTCACTCTGTAAAACAATTTCACGTATATGTGCATTAAAGTTCGCTAGAGCTAAACGGTTGAAACAGTGATTGATGGTTTAGGTAAATAAAAGTAAACCTCTGCTCGATTTAACGGTAACAAATATTGGATATTAAATAACAACCACAAAGCTTACAATTTGGAAATTCGTTGAATTGTGACAATGACCGATCATCTATATATGTATAGATTTTTGCGGTCATTTTATTGTTAACTTTTATCAACTGTCAGTAGAAAGTGTGCGCTTTCAATCTTTCACCAAAACAAAACAAAAAATGGTTTTCATTTCATCAATTATAATCAATTCAATATCTTTTTGACTTCCAATTATTCAATATCTAATTTTAATATAAAAACTAAATTTGAAATAGAATATATACCTATATTATTAAAAAGGTTAAAATTCAATTAATCTAATCTGAGTGGAAAATAAAACAATTGATTTTAAAACCTCAAAATAAATTCATTTCAAGAATGAAGAAGTTATTTAATGTTAAATCTTGAGGAAAAGTAAAGCTTTCAGGATTTTTAGTACTATAAAGATAAAAAGAAAAATTTAAAAAAAAGTATGTAGGGTCACTATTAAAGCACAAAAAGTAGAATTAATATTAACAGAGCAATTCTACTTTGGAACATTTAAATTAAATGTAATTTTTATTAGGCGTTACAGAAAACTGTTATTCATAAACGTCGCAAATTGGTAATTTTATTCTCTCTTACCGATGGAAGTATACAACAAAAGAATATACCAAAATATGGAATTTAATGAGAAACTCCTATTCATATAATTTTTGTGGAACTAAAGGGAATTTTATTTTTATTTCTGCAGCAAACTTTTCTCTCGAAAAAAAAAAAATTTTCTCTCGATTCGAATTTCGCACACCTCTAATAAAAATATTTCTGATTTTAAGAACTGTTTCTTATTTAAGGAATATTATATTCTAACTTTAAGAATAAAATACATGGAAAATATACTTAAATAGGAGCCAAGATTATATTCTTAAATTTAGAAAATGGGGTTTTCACTTTTCAGTGATAGTAAGATGTAAACTGTCAGGAACTTCTGCGCATTTCTATCAACTTTTACTATTTTTGGAGTAAATTTTGATACATTTGAAGTACATTTTTGGAAAAATATATTTCGTACCCAGGGAAATTTATTTCAAAAATAGTAAAAGTTAACATAAATTCCGCAATTTGTAGCGTAGCAATTCCGCAGAGAAATAGGTATCACTATGTCAATAGCAAAAGTTACTCCATAATTGGTTCAATACAGATATCTACATTTAGTAATTAATCAGAATTTAATATCAAGTTAGAAATCGTAAAAATTAACCTTCTTTTCATCGAGCTTTACAAAACAAACCTGATAACCCTGTAGTTATAATTACCGCCAAGTGTAGAAATGGAATAAATCTATTATTCATATGTTGTTGATGCGGACATTACCCATAAAGAGTAGACTGTTATTAACAAGTATAAATGCCAAAATATTTTGTGTCTGAAATGAAAAATAGTTGTGACTTACCCCACTTCAAGAGTCTCTGTCAAACTGCACCTGAAACAAAAAATTGTTGTTAGCACTTCTAGTTATGAATTTTGACAAAATAAATAAAATTGTGCTAATCATTTAATTATTAAACTAATTTTACTTATGTCAATTTAATGTCGCTAAAAACGTCACTGATTTACTCATTATTCATGCCAGAAATAAAGAGAGTTTCTCAACCAGAATAAAAATATTCACCTCTACAGGAGGAAAAAGCATATCGATTAATAAACATATTCAAATTTATAATTGCAGAAGAATTGGAGGACGACAATCCGAACGACGATCGTCTGCACCGGACAAGAAGTCCATCGAGCGGTGATGAAGGTCACGATGACCTCGGAGATGGTGACGATGGTCCCGATGGTGACGGCGAAGGCGAATCAACCGGCTCCACAGGCCATCACGGGAACAGCAACGGCACTTCAGGTCAAAATATGCAAGTCGGCGACGGTCGCGATTCCGGAAGTATAAAACGCAAAAAGAAAACGCGAACCGTCTTCTCCAGGTCGCAAGTATTTCAATTAGAAAGCACATTCGACATGAAACGCTATCTATCATCCTCGGAGCGAGCTGGTCTTGCGGCCTCCCTCAGGCTAACCGAGACCCAGGTGAAAATCTGGTTTCAAAATCGTCGTAACAAGTGGAAAAGACAATTGGCCGCTGATCTCGAGGCAGCAAATATGGTTCACGCTGCGCAGCGTCTCGTGCGCGTACCAATTCTCTATCACGATGCATCAGCTGGAAATACAGTGTCCGCCAGTGCCGGCAGTGTCTCCGTATCGCCCCAGACTCAACAAACCCCAAATGCCACCCCATCGTCTCTCTCGCATTCCGTCGGTGTCGGACCGGTCAGCGTTGGTGTTGGCGTCGGCACATCCTGTGCACCCACCTCCGCTCAACAAATCTTCTACTCCCATCACCATCACCATCACCATCATCCGGGTCACGTACAAGCCCACAGTTTGCTGCCCCACCAAGTTCACCCTCAACCACCGCCTCCACCGCCACCACCCCCGAATCCACAACCCCCTCCTTCCTCGACTCAATAACCTTCCCCCATCGAGATTGCCCTCCCCTTTACCCGCCCCACCACGCCAACACCCCATCAAGCCTACCATCACTATTACCAAACGTTTCGTACTCGTCCGATTGTCCAACTAATTAATATCGACGAGTAAACGTGACATTCACAATTATATATTAAATATATAAATAAATATATATAAATAAATATACATAAATGTATATATGTATGTCTACGGTGAGATCACTATTTTCTATGCCCGTCCATAAACGTAGTCTCAGATAGCGTGCTTTACCCTCATCTCGATTACGACTATTTCAATTTCGAGTGATTCTTGTACGCGCACGTGATATCTTTGCATCTCCTGTAATTTTTATTATTGTTTGTTTGCTGAATAGTGTATTATGATAAGAGTATGAATGAGTGAATATGAAAACGACGAATGGACATTCTAACTGTCGTTAGAATCAAATAAAGACATTAGTTAAACTATACATGTTGTCATCTTTTTCTTTATCTCACGGCTCTTTTATAAATTACTCCAAAATAAAATCTATTTTTAATATAATTCTTTGCAGATCTCGTGGACAATTATAATCGGGAATCGTAAGTATTAAGCCATTGTACTTTTTAGTGATACCAAATACCTAAGTACTTAAGCAGTATTCAACCAGCAGTAGTACATTTTGAGTGTCGTCAAATCAATACAGAACCAGCATTCATCCAGTGCAGTGGTACGCTTACAGTCTTGACGAATCAATGCTGAACCATAGAATTTAATCATTAATTCAGTTATAATGTTAATAAATCAGTATTAACCTTTATGGGACTGACGAGGTACCCGGGTGGCTTTTGCATTTTCAAATTGATTTTTTTCATAATTTTTAAAATTATATCGACCTTAGGTTTTTTGACATTTTAAAATGTATCCATACAAACTGTTTTTAAATTATTTATAATGTACCTTTTTTATTTATTTATTCGGAAATAATAAACAAAGTTTCTTCACCCATAAAAGGCGGACGAGGTACCTGGGTACCTTTTGCATTTTCAAATTGATTTTTTTCATAATTTTTAAAATCGCATCGACCTAAGGTTTTTTGACCTCTCAAATTTATCCATACAAAGTGTTTTTAATTTTTTATATTATTTATAATGAACCTTTTTTATTTATTTATTCGGAAATAATAAGTTTCTTGTTTAATAATAAGTTTAATAATAAGTTTTCATAACGCGGTGCTAAAAAGGGCACTTTTTGCACCTTGTTATGAAATAGTATATTTCCTCAGTCCCATAAAAGGTTGAAACGGAAAAATAAAATAAAGTAACTTTTTACAAGTAAACCTACTTAAGTGTCAGTGACAGTATTTTTTGTTATCGGCAAAAAAGACGATATAATAGTTGAAACTACCCCTTTTGTTACTTAAAAAACTCCTAAAATTAAAAAAAACCGTTAAAGTTCTTTCAGTTTAATAAAAATTTTTAACTTTTTGTACAAAAGGGTTTCTGAGGTCACAGATTACAAATTTGAGATTAGCTTTGCAAAATTCAAAATGGCGGTCGTAGTTTTAAAATTTACTTGAAATCGTTTGAAACTTGTTACTCAGGGATTTTTGAGGTCGCTGATTATGAATTTGAGGTCAGATTTACAAAATTATAATAAACTAAGAGAGCTTTAACCCTTTTTGTAATTTTAAGAGTTTTTTAGTAACAAAAGGGGTAGTTTCAACCGTTAAATCGTCTTCTTTGCCGATAACAAAAGAAATATTTCTTTTATTTTTCCGAGTTCTACGTTTTAGCCAAATCGGTCACTGAAAGTTGAGTAAGTTTACTATCAGAAAAAAATTTGTTTTAAACAACTAACTTTTAGTTGAATCAACCAAATAAAAATGCATTGCTTTTCAGCTAATGAACATTATTTGTTTGGTTCAACTAAAAATTTCGTTCAGACAACCAAATTCTTTCTTCGATCTCAAAATTTATTTTACTAAACTGAATGTTAATTTCAAATAAATATTTATTTAGGTTAAACAAGCTTCATTTAGAAATATAGTCTAAAAACAAGGTGAGTATTAATTGTTAACAAGATAAATTTTGAATTTGCACAAAGTAAAAGTATTGTTACTTCGACAATCGAATTGTTAATAATTATATATAGAATTGACAAATTATGTTCAAGCAGAAATGTTTTGTAATAACAACAACATCAATTTTGTTAGTTCTATATTAACAATTCTTTTTTCTCTTTATAGGGGAGTGTAGTCTAGGTCGGACCACTGTCAAGGTAGGCCATTCGCGATTTTTTGGACAAGTTCACTAGCGCCACCTACGCCAATGCTTGTCTTAGTGAAACCTAACTTTTTGTTCCATTACATTTTCGGAGAATCGAAAGTAGTATTTTCTGTGACGTCGGTGCAAAAAAAGATCAAAAAAAGTTTTGTGCATCATGTGAAAAACCATTAACAAAAGATAAAAAAAAATGGAATCGTCAAGGCAAGCATGCAGAAATTTTGTGGGACTCATGGTTGAAAAAAACAAAGTGAAAAATCGAATCCCGAAACGTATTTCTCTATGGTTAGAACAATTCGGTAATATTACTTTTTGTCAAGGTTGGCCACTTTGTACTTAAAATGCGCAAAGAAGAGGACGTACTACTTCATTTGCAAAAACTGCGATTCTGAATAACTCATACTTTAATTGATAATCTTATTAATATTTTTATTTAATTTTATTAATATTTCAGTGTAAAATTTGCCAAAGATATTAGAAAAATAATATTAAATCCTATACATTTTGTTTATTTATATTGTTTATTGTTATTATTTTATTATTTCATGTAAACAATAAAGGATTAATTTTCCGTAACTCTAAACAAACAAATTACAAATTTTTTGTTGTTGAAATCTTTATAACTTTTTCATTTTAAAACCAATCAATTTACTTTGTACAGAAAGAATATTTCTATTAAACAGGACTTTCCAACAATATACTTCAATTGACCAAATTCATTTTTAAAAAAAAGTTATAAACAAAAGTCAATAGGTGGTCCGATCTTGACTATACTCCCTACATTATTCTTAAATTCAGTTAAAATTTAAGTTTTATATTTTAAATAGTAAAAATCACTCTATACTTTTATTCATATATACTATAGACTTTCAAATTTGTAAAAATAATACCGAGTAAAGTGTAGTTTAAACGAAGCGAAATTTACTCCAAAACTAATAAAAGTTGACATAAATACGCAGAAGTTAAAAAATCAGTTTAGGTTTCACTTTGTAAAAATAATAGTAAAAGTTACTTTACTCTCTAAAACTGAATTAATGAAATTTGACTGATTTTCAGGGACTCCATTCTCAGACAAATTTCACTGATTTAGATTTAGAGAGTATATTTTTTCCACGTACTGAAATTTTTACTCTCCAAATCTGAATTAGTTAAAAATAACTAATTGTTAGATGAACCTTGATTTATTTCTTGCTACAGTAATTAGTAAAAAATAATTAATTAGAAGAAAATTACTTATCATTAATAAATAGTAAATTTTAAAATTTACTATTTATTAATAATAAGTAATTTTCTTCTATTTAGTCAATTGACTAAATAGACTTAGTTACCAAAGTTTTAGTTAAACTTTGATGTAACTTAAAAATGAATTTAACTAATAATTAGTTATTAAGTATAAGAGATGTTGCTATTTGAATCAGTCACTGTTTTACTATCAAATTAGTTTTTTTTAATTACCTAATTCAAATTTAATGAATTAAGTACACAGAGAAAAATGGATATTCAGCGTAACGTAAATATCTAGATGTTAAAAGCTTAACATATTTTTCTTTTAACGCATAGGGACAGCTATCCAGATATTAATTTTTAACTTACTCCCAACAAAGAGGTATTTAGAATAATAATTTAAAACGGTGCAATTAATTATTATATCATCAGTTTATTTTTATTAATGAAGTTTTTATAATTTGAAGTTCTTACAAATCAAAGTTTCTACAAATTCAAGTTTTTATAAGTCGAAATCTTTATAAGTTCAAGTTTTTATAAATTGCAATTTTTATTATTTGTTTAATTATTTTATTTTTTAAATTAAAGTTTTTATAAATTGAAGTTCTTATAATAAACTAGAGAGTAAAAAAAAATAAAAATAAAAAAGTACTTTTAAATTACGACAATCAGAGAATTCTTTCTCCTCCCCTTTTTTTAGGGGAAGGAGAAAAAAAAATTATCTACAAGAACAAAGAATTTTTCTTTCCTTGAATACACATATATTTGTATTTGATTGAAACTTAAAATTTTTGAAAGCCATTTTTTTATTGTACTCAGTCATCCTTCTACTTTTGTTCGATATTTCACAGTTGTGTAACTTCTTTTATTGCGCACACTAAAGCTTCATTTATATACATATATATATATATATACGTATATATGCGTACATATTTTTTTTCACTTTGCGTTTCATCTCAATTTATGAAACAATGGGCTCATACCCTTTTTTTCTGTATACGTACCCTTCAAGCATATCCCAACCTGGGCGAAAGTACAAAACAATGTCGACGAATCTACACACCGGTTAAATTTTAATTCACCAGTTTTCGAGTATAATCTGAATCATATTTCTTTATTTTCAAACCTTTTAGCAAAACAATGCGCTTACAGTAATGCAATAAATTACAAAATAACTGTTCCTTCATTGTATATGGCCTAAAGCAATGCAAAAAAATATGTTTCAGAAAAATAAATCTATAAATATTTTGAAATTAAGAGAAATATCGAATTAAATTTTTTTTGTAGTTTTACACTACCAGTCAAAATTGAGAGACCACCCATTTTCAGGTGATTGAAATACATTTTAAAACATAAAATGCATGGAAAGTAAATTTTTTTTATTTTTTGAAAGATGATTATAAGTTTTGAAAAGAACAAGATCTTTTAGAAGTCATTTAGCCAATATTTTATTTAGATATTTTTAAAAAATCGTCATTTTGAATATTTTACAAAAATTTTAATAACTTCTAAAATAATGAACGCTTTTTAATGATATTAGGCTTCTGAAATATCTTCTTCTTTTCAAAATTTTATCATCTTTCAAAAAATTAACAGAAAAAAATTTTATTTTCAATAGATATTGTTTTAAATCGTTTTTCATTCGCCTGAAAATGGGTGGTCTCTCAATTTTGACCGGTATGGGAGACTAGATGCGGTTGTTTACGCTGTGCAGTTGTTACAAATGGAATATCTCAAAAACAGTGAATTATAGGTGGGGTTCCAAAGGGAAAAATGTTTAGTTTTTATGTACGAACTTGCTGCAATATGTTTAAAAATTATATGCAAGCTTTACAAGTAAAAAAAATAGGCACATTGGTTTTTAGAGGCCAAAAGTAAATATTTCTCTGCTTGATATTTCTTAAATAATTAATAGACCTTTATACTCAACAAAGTAAATTTTTTTAATATCAATTCTATGAGGATTAAGCTTTAAAAAACTGCCTTGGTTGTCCACATTTAGTGTATGGGTGATTAAATTTAAAATGTCATTTTCATGTCCTGCCCAAAAATCTGGAATACTAGTTCATATATAAAAGTTTTTGAAGTCAATTAATTTTCTTAATCACTCCTTCTACTTAAATTAATAATTCTTAGTCGCTGGAAATTCTCTGAAAAAATTTGGCAGAAGAATTAGAAGCAAAATGTCAGTGGTGCCCCTTGTCCGCACTTAAGAAATCAGAACTTTACCTAATAATAAAAATTGTTGATTCTCACATTTTTAGTACCAGAAAAATTATTTTTTACAGCTAAGAGTCTATATTTTTATATAGTAATTGTGCTAGCAGAATAATTTTGATCCAGTGCTAGAAAAAAAATCAAAATCGCCTGTCCGTAAGTTTCATATTTTTAAGTAATTATCGCAAATTTTGAATATCATGTCTGATATTTAAATAACCTAGTGCAGATAATTGCCTTATTAAGCGTTAATAGTATTGGTGATATGTATAGCTTCTTAAAGAAAAAACATTACAACATTCTATCACATCTATAACTTGTACGGTTGGTGGCAGAAAGCAAGTATCAGTTTGTCGAGCGCACCAAGTCAGTGGTGTCCCCATCGAAAAATTGTTCATAATATTAATATTTTTTAAATATTATTGTATCTCGTTTTCAGTTATTACACGTACTTTCAAAACCGCACCGACTTTAACTTAAAAATAAAGTCTTTCTTTTTCGAAATTGAGAAATGAAGCAAAATGTCAGTGGTGTCCCCTCAAAATTCTGTTTCTTGCATCTTATTATTTTATTTTTAATAAATTTGTGTTAAATTTACTCCTTATATGCAGTTAATGAAGATTTGATACTGGATTGTAATTTATAAGCTGATTTTATTCTCACTATTCAAAAAAAATTATCAGTGAAATCTTTCAAAAATGTCAGTGGTGTCCCTCAATGTTCATATGTTTTTTGGCCTTCAAAAGTATATTAATTTATGGCAGAACTCATTACAAATATTTTTTAAGTCATGTTGAAACATTCATTATTGTAATTTGAAATATTTTAACTTTTTAAAGTTGTAAGAATTTATTTGAGAAAAGAATAAACGAAAACAGAAAATTTCTTATCATTTCTGCCTATCGTTTTTCACCTGGTGAAAATTAAAATTTGCTTCCAATTGCTCGACCACTATTATTTTTGTCCATCATATATTCTAGTCAACCAAAATAGAGTATCGTTAAGTTCAAAATCCAACATCGAAAAATCAAAGTTAGTAGGATCAAAAATGACATTTTAAATTTAATCACACATACTTTTTTAATAAAATGTTTTATTGTAAAAAATGTACCCGTTGTGTAGTTGCTACAAGTGATAATGAGAACGAATATTTTTTCCAAAATTCAGCAGATTCGTTTGGAATGTATAATATTTGTCAAAAATGTAATCACACTCATTTTTTATGAAAAATCACATGGTTTTTCTAAATTCGTCTTCAAAATTAATGAAAAAAAACTTTTTTAAGTTTTTTTCATTTCGAAAGAATATTAGTTCTGTCATCTCTATGGAACTGTCACGTACTATTAGATTGAGCCAAAAATTATGATTAATTAATAAAAATTGCTAAAAAAAATTATTTGTCTTCAATTTAGAACTGTTATATAGATGATTCTTTGTATTGTAATATAAGCGACATTCACTTTGTGCAGTTGTAACAATTTACACGCTGTCACTCAAATGCTTCTAGTTAATTAAATAATAGATATAGAGCAAAATCAATTATGGTCTTTTAAAACCAGATAATATACCTTTGATTTAACTGTATGACCAAACAAATTGGAGTTTAACTCTAATCACTGTAACTAATTTTATCAAAATTGTAACAACTGCACCTAGTCTCCCCTAGTGTAGTTATTGTAAAAATAGCCTTAAAATAATTCAAGTTGCCCTATTTGGGAGATATTTTACTATCAAATTAGTAGTGTTCTGGTAGAAATTAGTAAAATCCTTTCTTTTTAATTAGCAAACGAATCTGCACTCTCTAGTTCATAGAAAATTAGTAATTCAGATTTGAAAAATAATTTCAAGTTAACAATGGTAACATTTTCAATCATCGATTTCAATCTTACTTTCGATAATTGAAGAAACACGGAATTATCCGCATAATTCCTTCCATACATTCGAATCAGAGTAGTTGCCATAAAAAACGACATTCTCCTTATTCACAATTCCTAATGCTACTAGACCGAAAATTCATTAGCTCAATTTTAATGAAAGCTTTTTTAAAACAAAAACCGAAGTATTCACATCAGGAGTAAAAGAAACTACCTTCGAAAAATTGAACACGTAAGAAAGAAAGCAAGTCTCATTTTACCGCCTCCATTGTACATATATTCTCATTGACTCCATTCACATCATATTAAATAGTCTATTTGAAAATTTCAACCGTGCCTAGTTTAAGCCATTTCCTTATCGATTACCGATCGTCAGAGTATTTCAAGTTTCCATACCTTTTGAAATTAAAGTTGTTCCCGTTAATGGTTACGAGCTCATCCAATATCATTCTCGAGTGATAGAGAGATGAGCTTTCGAAAATTTCACCCTTTTCTTTTTTATCAGAGGCATCAGCAGACAGCAGGCCTCTTTTTTCTCCTTTCTTTTTTTTTGTTTGTATTCGTATATGAACGATCGAAAGCTCTCTCAAACTTGGCAAAAGCCATATTGCTCGCGAAACGATTACATACTGATTCACAAGATGAACTGAAGCTGAAGGCAGACAAAAATGTCAAACCATTAATGCTTTCTCTCATGATAGCTATAAGGAATTTGGTATGTGTTTATATCTACATGCATAAATGTTGACGACAAACTCGAGCGGCCCACCACGAGGGAGAAAAAGGACAAAAAAATGACAATACATGCCCTGCACTCGAGCCTGAGTAAGTGCAAGCACATAAGTATATGCACTTCAATCATCATTCTCACACTTCACCGCGCGCCCATTCGCACCTTTTGCTGAATTCTTCTTCTTTTTTTTTGTTGCTAACCCCCTCCCTTCGTGAAATATTCTCTGATCTCAATACAGAGGCAAGAAAACCTTTCTATATCTTGTGCACCGCTTTCTGCTTTTTACTTCTCCTGCTCGTATATATACTAGTCCCTAGCCAGTATGCAAGCGCTATAACCTTATCCTTAACCCTTTGGGATTTGTCTTATATGTGTATACTCAGGGAAAAAACGAAAGAAACATTTCGCGAACGCGGGTCGCTACGAAATTGCAGTTCTGCCGCGAAGCAATTTACCGACTGCGCTCTCTCGTCCGATTCAAACAAAGAACTAACATTCACCACTTCAAAAATAGACTTCTATGTTACATCTTCTTTTTCCTCTTTTTTTTAATCTTCTTCTTGACCTAGTTTACAGAAGGTTACACTTCTCTGGATCATTGTTGGAAATTTTCGCAAGCGATTCTCAGTTTTCGTGTTGACAATATTCGGGCACATTGGAATTAATTTCATATGCAGAAATTGTGTGAATATATTAAAAACTAATCACAGCAACAACAAAGTATGAAACAGTTTACATCTTAAAATCAAAATAATTGAAAAGTACCCACTGCTCCGGGGAAATTAGAATATTCCTAAAATATCCCAGTGGTGCTCATAGACATCCTACTGACATCTTATGAATATTTAGTGGATACGTCCAGGACGTCAAAAGGATGTCCTGAAATATACGTTACTGTTAGAGAAGTTCAAAACTAATAAGTTTTAGGTCTTAAAAGCATACTCTCAAGGATAAAATTAATGCAGAAATGGTCCTATTGCAAACATACAAGTTACTAGGGAAATAATTAGCAAACAATTCGAATTTATAATTTAACAAATCTGGTTTCCAATTATGTAAACAAAAATTTTAATCTGAAAAGAATACAAAAAATTACGAAATTACAATTTTAAAATATTGTTGAAATTGGAATTTGAAATGGTTAAAAATCTTAATTCGCCCACGTGAAAAAGTTCCCGGGAATGCACTCCTAGGAAATTTCAACAGGAAATTCCAACAGGAAATTTTGGTAAAAAGGTTGACAAATTAGTTTCCAATTTATCGCAAATAATCAGATTTTCTTCATAAAATTTCATAGTTCTGTCAATTACAATTAATAAAATCAATATTTAATAGAGGAGGAAGGTCTAAATTTTAAATTCGAGATATAGTTCGATTTTGTAACATTTTTGTAAAATTAACCTAATTTATCGTAGATTGTCAGATTTCCTACATAAAATTTCCGAGTCTTGACAACTACAATTGATAAAATCGATATACTAGAGAAAAATCTAAATTTTGATTTCGAGATATAGATTTTGTAACATTTTTGTAAAGTTAACCTAATTTTTCAAAAGTCAGCTATTTTGAATACTTAATGTATTGCTGATTGCTCAGTGTTTTGTCACGATAAGAAAAGTAATCAAGATGATAATGATATTTTCAAGACAAGAAAAATGATTATATTTTAAGGAAAGATTTTTTCAGAGACAGTGGAAGAAAATCATGAATTTTTTTTAACTGATAAAAATTAGTTAGGCTAATACCTGCAATATTAACAATTCTCTCGTTTTTAGAATCTTTTAAAATATCCTGGAATAATAAAAGAACGTCCTAAATTGTAAAAATGTAAGAAAAATTGTTTGGTTAAAACCTAATACGTTTATTCATTTAAAGAATGAATTACGATACAATATTATTGAAGTAATGATAATAAGTAATGATAAGTAAAAATTAAAAATCGAGATTTTCGGGGCGGTATCAATTGCCCTCAATTCAACTGTATACAGGAAAACTGCCCACAATAAACTGCATACTGGAAAACTGCATACAAGCAAATTTTAATAATAAAATTATTAAATTTAATTTGAAAACTGTATAAATCTAAACTGCATACCGTTAAACTGCACATAGGTAAACTGCACACAAGTCTAATTTTCTATTAAATTTATAAATAATTAATATTAAAAACCTGTATACAGTTAAAGTGTACATTGGTAAACTGCATACAAACTAAATTTAAAAAATTAAATTAAAAATTTATTTATTGTTTAATTGCACACCGTTAAACTGAACATTGCTCAACTGCATACAAAATAAATAAATAAATTAAAAAAATTTAATGTATCGTCAAATTGCACATTGGTAAACTGCATACATATCAACTGTATACAGCTAAGTTCTCTTCTATGAATATATTCGCAACTGTCAACTTCATAGAAGAGAACTTAGCTGTATACAGTTGATATGTATGCAGTTTACCAATGTGCAATTTGACGATACATTAAATTTTTTTAATTTATTTATTTATTTTGTATGCAGTTGAGCAATGTTCAGTTTAACGGTGTGCAATTAAACAATAAATAAATTTTTAATTTAATTTTTTAAATTTAGTTTGTATGCAGTTTACCAATGTACACTTTAACTGTATACAGGTTTTTAATATTAATTATTTATAAATTTAATAGAAAATTAGACTTGTGTGCAGTTTACCTATGTGCAGTTTAACGGTATGCAGTTTAGATTTATACAGTTTTCAAATTAAATTTAATAATTTTATTATTAAAATTTGCTTGTATGCAGTTTTCCAGTATGCAGTTTATTGTGGGCAGTTTTCCTGTATACAGTTGAATTGAGGGCAATTGATACCGCCCCAGATTTTCTGTTGGAATTTCCTGCTGGAATTTCCTGTTGGAATTTCCTAGGAGTGCTTTCCCGGGAACTTTTTCACGTGGGCGAAATGATTACGGAACAATCCGCATTCAATTCTGTCAAAAATTTTAATCCCAGGGTTGACACAGATCAGGGAATTCGGGAAAAGTCAAAAAAATTTTATTAAAAGTACTGAAAAAATTAAATTTTGAGACTTCATAATAAAATTCTGAATGTTGGTGTCTTTTTTGTTTGCCTCATAAACTGTAAAATTACCATGAATTCTAATACAAAACCTTCAATTTTTTATATTTCTGACAATAATTTCTTTTTAAATAACATAGTTCTTGAAGAACTATCATAAAATTACTACTTATAAATTATGTAATTAATAATTTTACTTAAATTTCAAAATTAATTAATAGACGAACGTCAAAAGTAAACAGCCTACTAAAACTATTTTCTGATAGGTCTTAAGTAGTAGATAAGTTGAAGTATGGTTTAAGTGAAGGTAATTTAGTTAATAAAACATTTGTGTTTATTTGACAATAACTGAAACAGTTATAGAGTTAATAAAATAAAATTTCAAAATAAAAAAAAATTTTGTGTGTATTTCACGTGATCGGTCTTTTTTTGACCGCATACTTGCCCAATGTCAGATAAATAATTTTTAAACCTAAAAACCCGAGAAAAAGAATGTAAAAAACATGAAAAAAATAGATTTAACATTTAGCCTCAGGGTGCGTTTTTGGCTTTAATAATAAATATACAAAATCTGACTACAAATATTTAGCAAAAACCTTTAGGTACATCTTCAGGGGACCCAAATAAATAAATAAATAATAATAAATAAATAATAATAATAATAATAAATAAGGACCTAAATAAATCGTGATGAGAATAAATTCAAACAATATTTAAAAGTTGAAATTTTCGTTTTCGTAGAAATGTACAAAAGTAGGGTCCAAACACACTTCATATTGTAGACACCACAAAAATGAACAAAATTCTTCGCAAAAATTCAATTATGTTCAAAAATTTTTAAAAATTCTCCTCAAAATTTCAATTATCTTTATAAATAATAAAATTCTTCTCCAAAATTGAATTATTTTTTAAAAATTTCCTCAATTGTTGAATTAAGAAATTAAATTAAAATAAATATTGAAAATCATTGAGTTTTTCAATATATACTATTTTAATAAAATTTTCTCAAAGAATTCAATTATTTAAAAAGAAATTTAAGGGGGCAACCCTAGTTGTAGCGCGCAAAAATTTACCATTTACATAAATTAAATAAAAAAAACCACTAACATTTTTAAATAAAACAACTTATTGTCTAAAAGTATACAATTTAAACTACAAATTCCGATAATGAATGTTTAAAAACATTTAAAAATGGAGGTGTGGTGCGCAATCTAGTCGAGGTCTGCATAGTTTGCAGGGACTACGATTGTAAGGAGCTGATTCATCTGAAACACAGAATTCAAACGAATTTAGTTAAAGTAGAAGATAATCTAGTCTTTAATCGAAGGTTGAAAAAAAATTCATTTTTGACAAAATGGCAACGGCTCAAACTCCATTTTTTTATTTTCACAAAAAAAATGTTTTTCAGCTGTAAAAAAAAGAGTTTTTTATAAAAAATAAATCCTTCAATTAAAGACTAGATTATCTTCTACTTTAACTAAATTCGTTTGAATTTTGTGTTTCAGATGAACCATCTTCAATTTGTAGTTTAAATTGTGTACTTTTAGACAATAAATTGTTTTATTTAAAATTGTTAGTAGATTTATTTTTATTTAATTTATTAAAATGGTCCATTTTTGCGCACTACAACTAGGGTTGCCCCCTTAATAAAATGCTACGCAAACATTTAATTACTATCATAAATAATATTTTTACAGGGATTCAATTATTTTCACAAATAATAAAACTCATTACAGAAGTTTGATTATTTTTAAGGTCATGTTATTCAGTGTGACGTTTTTCCATAGTAAAGTATATGGGGCACGTGACCACTGAAAAACATAACATTAATACATATTTTTTGTATTTAAATAATTGAATTCTCGTAGAATTTTCTAATAAAAATTGATTTAAAAGTAAATTTCAGATAAAATTGTAGATGGGTAGTTCTACAAACGAGGGAATATATGTTGTTCAAGGTTGTTTTTTACATTAATTTAAAAAAAAATAAAATTATTTTTAATGGGTACTATAGTGCTTAATGATTACTATTATGCCTCAAAACGTTACCCGGTTTCAAAAAAATTTTTTTGCAAAAAATAAGCATTCAAGTGCTAAATTCTCAGTTTCCTGGCATGTCCCAATGTGAAAATGAAAGTTAATAAATTATATAAATATTATTTTTAAGCGATTAAATACAAATTTACACTTGGATAATAATTTCAAATAGTTGTACTTCACAAAGATTTAAATAATTGTTACAATACTTGATATTTTATTAAAAAAATATTATTTTAAATTTTGTCCCTCGAATTAATTCTCAGTTTCCTGGCATCATAAAAAACGTTAAAAATATTAAGAATTTTCATTCCGATTAATTCAATATTTTTCACAGTGCTTAGTAAAGGTTAACTAAATATGATATCACTTGCATTTTACTTAACTTGCAGTTCAATTAACTAAAATTTTGTACTTTGTGATCGAAATGGGCATTTGGTCAGACAAATTCTCAGTTTCCTGGCACGCATTTAAAAAAAAAATATTTTATGTTTTTATACTTTTGTAGTTCTAGGTGTCGTAGAACCTTATTCCCTGTTGACCAGTATTCCGAATTTTGTTATTAAGCCTTGTTTTTCAATTTTTTAGACGAAAAATGACCAAATTCTCAGTTTCCTGGTTCTCAGTTTCCTGGCACTTTCTGACAGAATACACATGTGCTTAAGATGTAAAATTTAAAATTTTATTTTTTTGACTGGCCACTTTTAGGTAACTTTGACAATACTTTTAACTTGAATTTAACCTACTTTTTAAAACCTGAACGTAAAAAAAATGTTGTGCCAAAAATTTCTTCATTTTCTTCCTTTGTTTGTAGAACTACCCAGATAATAATTGGATATTAAAAGCATTATAGCGTGAATTTTTAGAAATAATTGAATTTTTAAAAGGGTTCAAATTAAAATCTTTGAAAATCTGAATTTATCATACTTTTAACTAACAATTTTGTACAATTATTTTTTGAAAAAGTTTAATTGATTCTTTTTAAAAATTATTTGAAGTTTCTAAATTTTAATACATCAATTTCCGAATAATAGAAATTTCGTAAAATTGAATTTCAAATGAATGTATTTGAAAATTTTCAATGAACTTTTTCAAAAATTATTAAAAATAATAGATTTAAAGAAAAATTTTCATTAAAAATTCTAGAAAATAATATATTTAATTGAAATAATAAAAATAAGTTTGAAGAAGTTACAGTAACAATTTTCTTAATGTTAAATAATTTTTATTTTTGGAAATTTTAATTCCTGTAGAAAAAAAATAATAAAGAACTAATATAGATTTAATACAAGGCTAAATTCTGGTGAATAAAAACTGATGATTCACAAAATCCAGTGAATTTCGACTAATTAGGATCATATTCATCATAATAAAAACGAAAATTTCAGTCAATTTTTTACAAAATTGTATCAACTATATCCGTCGTCTTTCGTACTTTGCAAATGCATTTAAACGAAAATATCAAACATTTTCATCTATAATATTCATGAAATCAATTTCCCGCGAATAAACTTTTAATACATCCCATCCTCTTTTCAACATTCTCTTCCTCCCTTTCTCTTTCCACCTCCAGCAAACTTTTAAATCCAATAACAAATTCTTTCTAATAAATTTTTTTCTTTAATAAATTCCTTTTGACGTGATTTTCTTCAATCCTCGTGACAAGAATTGGAAAGAGTGCATCGAGTATGAGGTTTTAAAAGGAGATCGAAAGTTTGTCGGGTGTATTGTCGATGGCAATCTGGAGTCGAATTGCAAGCAACTCCGCCCTCTCTTTCACGAATGTATATATCGCGAACACCCCGGTAGTAATTTAACGCGTAAGAAGGCTAACAATGGGGCCCGAAGCCCCGTCTACTTTCTAGGAAACTTTAGGCAATGATCGTATTACCCTCTCTATATAAACTTTACGAAATCTTTCGAGAACGTAGCAAGATCCTTTTGCCACCTTCTCCTTTACACCCCAGGTAAACTGCCTTCTAATCAATATATACAACAAAAAAGAAAAGAAAAAAAGTCTCGATTAGCGTTCCATCTTTTATCGTTTTATATACTTTATAGCTTCCTCCTATTGACTCAAATTTCAACTAATAGTCCAGCCAATTTTTACCACACCAAGTTTTTTTTATTCTCCTCCTAACAAGAGAGTCAACACGTTTTGCTATTCATAAAAATCATCGAATTCTCCATCTTTTATTCAAAATAAAAAAAAAATTCTTTCAATTTTCTTCCCCTCCCTCTATTTATTGATTAATTTCCACAAAGGGAATAATTTTATTACAATTTATTGTGAGACGACAAATATCAAATTATTATTAAATAATCCTCATTTTCTGCTTTATTGAATTTCCACACCATTATTTTATCATAAATATATGGAAAATCTATTTTTATTTGAAACGTAATTTAAGTCAATTAATAGCAGCAAATTAAGCTTAACTGGAGGTTAAATTAACCGATGTGGTAAATGCGGTTTTAATATTAAATTTACGATCATATAATATTATTCCCGTCCAGAATACTTAACGTACTTAACTATATACATCATAAAAGCTAAATTAACTTGAAATTACTGTTGCGTTTTGTTTTTAAACTTAAAAGTTTAACAATTGCAGCTCATTAATGGGGCTCATTATTAAGCAGATTTCAAAAAGAAGATATGCGTATCAATGTGACAATTTACCCGATAAAATACTAATAAACCAAATAATAAACTATATTAAAGTGAAATACAAAATGTTTATTAATAAATAAAAGCTAATGCACTGTTTATATATACATATTTCGTACATATATATATATATATATATATATATATATATATATATATATAATAAACAATATAACATACACAAATATATTATATTGTGTAATTCGAGAAATTAAATAAAATCTTTTTAATCCTATAACAATTTTACTTTTTGATTTTAACTGTTCATTTATGTAGCAAATTTTATTCCATAATGATTACGTAATTGGGCAATTTTTTTAAAATAGCGAGAAAAGGATATATAACAATTATTATTGAAAACATGAAACAATTAGAATGTTATCTTCAAAAGAAGGATGAAATGTATGACTTGACGAATAATAGAACATTGTTTCATTATATTTATATACTAAAAAAATGTACAATAGTAAAAGATTTTAGATTTCATTTGTATAAATGTTCTGAAAATGAAACCGCAGTAAATGAATACGAAAAATTTAATTTTATCCACGAAATAAATTATTTAATAATAAAAAGAATTCATTTAGAAGATGAAATGTACTTTAAATTATAATAAGGGGAGACGTCGACTACATTTTTCCCTATATCAAAAAAATAATTTAAATCTTCGATAAAACTATTAGGGTAAGTCCGGGAGAGATGGCCATAGTTTTTTTTAAAGTACTGTAAAAATTATAAAAAAGCGATTTATGTCTAAACTTTTATTGATAATTAAACATTGAACAGTTAACTTTAAAGTAACGAATAATAAAATAAAATATTTTCATAGGAACAATCTCAAAATTTACATTTTGTAAAAAGTGCATGTGGCCATCTCTTTCGGAATGCCCGGGAGAGATGGCCACATGTATGCGGAAGAAATGATCAATGCTTATAATTTTTGGCTTTTAGCTTAAACTTAGTTTTTAATCGTTCAAAAATACTTTTCTCTTATTCTGGTCGCATTCTGAACATTTATCATGGGATTCAGTGCAGTTTTCATGCAGCCAAAAATTTCAAATACTGCACTGAATCCAATCTTCAATCAATATCGTTTGATTGTAACTTTCGACTCAACCTACAAATAGATCTCTATCTCTGGTGTCAATTAGATGAATTATTTTGTTCTCAGACATTTTTAATTTGTTTTTCTTTAATATTTCTTAAATATCTAACATTAACATAAAAAAATTTAAATAAAAGTCATTAAAGGCCATCTCACCCAATAATACATGACAAAAGTAAACATCAAAATATTAAATAAATAAAATAATTTTTCCATTCATTTTTTGTTTATATCGAAGCCTGGGTTATGCACTACTCAATAAAACTTCAAATTAAAAAATCCGTTAAAAAATAACAATATAGCAATAAGAAATCTGAAATTCTCAAATTATTTTGGACCCTTGCAAAAAAATGTATAGAAAGATTACGCTTACATTTTCATTATTTTTTAACAATTTGTTGTTTACATTTATTAGTAGTCACCAAAGGTTGAAGAATAACCCATAATAAGTGATATTTATTAACAAATTCTGTAAAATATTTTGACTGGCTATCTCTCCCGTATGACCATCTCCCCCAGACTTACCCTACAAAAACATATTTTCTACAAAATTAAGGATGAATTTTAAAATCTATCAATTTTTAAGAAAAATAAAAATCCAAAAAGGGTCAGAATATTTTCTGACTGATTTTATTTTCTGACAATTGATTTCCTCTAAAAAAATTACAATAAAAATAATTTCATTGAAAGATTTAAATCATTTTCTTGATAATATAGTTAAAAATGTAGTCAAAGTTTCCCTTTAATTAATGAGTAAAATTTATTTCATCATTACTTTCAAATAATTTTTTCAAGAAAATTCACTTTTTGTAAAATTAAGTTTACAATATTATATGCCATTTAAAATTTCTGTATTATTTGTTTTATTTTATGTTAAGTAGCGACGATTTTGTTAAACAAGTCGACGCCATATTGGATCTTCCAATTTGAATATCGAAAGTCTGATGTTAAATTTGTTTAATGTACTCTACGAATTTATTAGTAAAATTTACTAATTCAAAAGCAAAAAGTCAGTAACTAATTCAAATTAGTAAACATTTTTACTATATCAAATTTAGAGAGTATATTTTTCCAGTAATGTAAATTTATTTTTTTTTAAATATAGATTTTATTTATTAATATTATTAAAATAATAAATTTCTAAAAAGTCCACTGTAAATAGAAAGTTCTAAATTACCCGTGTAGAAATTGCCATGTTATGCCCTACAGAATGATCAAATGATCTGATGGCCCCAATTAGGGCCATGGTTAAATTTCTACACGGGTAGAGCTGATTTTCAGTTTTAAAATAGAACCAAATGACGATTTAGTACTCAAAATTGGTACTAAATTAGTACCTTTCTTTTTATAGTGTCTGTTTAGATTTTTTTCTGTACTTTTTAAAAAAAAATTTGACATCAGACTAAATTTTACTGATAAATAGTGATTTTTATTAATTTATTAGTAAAATTTACTAATTCAAAAGTAAAAATTAACATTTACTATAAATTTCATATATAAACTTTCTAGATTTCTACGCATTTTAATCAAATTGTATTTTATTTCGAAAGTAAATTTTAGGAAAAAATTAGTAATTAGTATAAAATTTTTTTAATTTTGTGACGATAATAATAGTGTGATAATAATGCAGTATAATAGTAATTATTTTAAATCATAATTTAGTAAAAAATAGTCAGTTATACCAGAAATTACTAATGACAATAATTACACTATTACTATAATTAGACTATTACTATTATTATACGCAATAAAAATAATAAAAACTACACTCATATTTTTCCCAATGCTCTGTTTTATGAAAAAGTTATTTTATTTTATGTTCGGATCCATTTAAATTTATATCCCAAAAACTTACTATCGAAATACTCAAAAATCAAGTTTCAATTTTCTCTTTCAAAATTTATTACACTTTTCCGTGCAACCAAGTTTTTAATTAAGGAAAAAATTCAATAAAACTACAATAATCAAGAAAAGAGAATGCTTTCCCTCTAATAAAAACGTCAATAAAAATGAATCATGAATCAAGCATATTGGTTTCTAACAATCAGAACAAGAATAAGTGGAATATCATATATACATCATCAAAAGTGAAATGGCACACCCACGGTGTTTTTAACCTTTCAACAAATTAATCGGCTAATTACCTCAGTGACCCGTGTGAGGAACACAATATATATAAATGACGATCGTATTAACCAGCTGACGAGTATGCCACCACAATTTAGTTGAGGGTCATCAGACGACATATGACGCCTTTCAACAGAAACAATAACCAACTAATTTATCCTGTCCCATTATTCCACAAAATCATGTCATGTGTCTTTAATATACATATTATCACACCAAAAAAAAAATAATTACACACGAACCAAATTATACCAAATTATAATTACTCTAATGGAATAATTTTTTTTTCGTGAAAATCTATCATTCGCGTGGTTCTTGTGATGTCATTGAAAGTGGTTCACAAGAAGGTCTATATGTGTATGGAAAAAAACCTCCAAAGAAGGAAAGAAAGTAACCAAGGGGTAGAGGGTGTACAAACGCCACACCCGACGAATACATAGGGCACACACGATCTCTCGCCCATCATCGTTGGCACAACGGAGAGAGTCAATGGGTATAAGCACTAAGCACGTAACTATGAAAGGAGCCGGGGGTTGCGAATCGTCGCTAGATTAAAAGAGGCTCCCTTTTTCGTTTGCTCTTTTATTCCGTACTGCCAGCGCCCCACACGTACCATGTGCCACCACACCGCGATCCATACAGGGCAAAAAAAAGGAATTTCTTTTGCATGTATAAGGGATAAAATATATATAAATGTATAGGTAACATCAATGTGCATTCGATATATCGCAACCGTCTGCTAAAAAAGCAATTCGATCTGACGGTCTCGCTAAGCTTTCTTTTTTATATTCTTCACAACCACCCCCCCCCCCCCACTCTTTATAAGAAAACCTACTCATCCAACGACCAACTCCGAGAAATTGACTCTCACCCCCTAAACTACCTTTCCTATTTTATCGGATTGCAAATAAAAAGCCAGTTTATCGTTTTTCCCTATTATAAGTCCAAAGATCACCCCCCACCTTAAAAAAAAGTCAATCGATTGTGACAGCATCAGAAAGCTATGGAAATCGAATTTTCTATTAGGTGTATCAATCAACAGAATTGGCCAATTGGCGATTCACTCTTCCATAAAATAATAATTCAATATTTTAAGTAGCAAAAGGATGCAAAAATTATAATACTATCTATTCTTTACATAGAACCACTTTATCAATAAATAAATAAAGAATTTATTAACACGAATTAGCAAGCGAGCTGCTGAAAACAAACAAGTTTGAAAACTGTAATTTTCATTTCATATATTATTATATTAATTACATATTTTACATTTCATATTATATTCTTTGCATATAACTACCTACAAATAAATAAACAAAGAATTGATTTGACTTTTCTACAAAAAAACGAAAATTTGTGTCTCTCTTTAATTAATTTAAATTTACCAATTTTCAGATTTTCGTTTTTGAGGTAGTCACCTTCAAAGCAATATATCTCCAAAAATATTGTAGTTTTTTTAAAAACGAACAAGTGCGATTTGTAGGTGAAGGAACAAGCTTCAAAACGGTATATATTACTCTATATAGCAAAAAATATTTTTTTCTATGAGTTTTCTGGTCAAAGACCAAATCCGTCCATTATTTTTGAACTTTTTTATTTCAAAATTCATTCCGACTTTATTTCTATAACCAATTTCATATCATAATTTTATCGCAATTTTTTATTTCGTGCTCTCTGAAAAATAGTTAGAAAAATAAACAAATTAATTTTTTAGTATTTTCAGCCTAAAAACAAAAGGTTTTTTTCAAAAAAATGCTTTAAAATATGTAAAAATCAATTTTTTCATTCGGCAATTATTTTGTGAATACAAAAGCATATAAAATAAATATTGGTGTTCCAATATATATCCCTTAAAAATAATTTGAAAAAATTTGCCTTTTTGAAAATAGTAAAAAAAATCCAAATGATCTGCAAGAGGTTTCATTGCAAACGAATTCTATTAGCAATTAGAAAATTCTACTGGCACGAAATTCAAATTGAATCGAACAAGAAAGATCATTAAAATACTAACTAAAAACAACGCTTTGTCTAAATTTCGGTTTAATTTTTAAACTCGAGGCTTTTCTATAGTTTTAACACTCTGCATTATATCAACATTGACGACAATATATTGGTCTGATCTAGGAAATATTTCTCTCAAATTCGTTCAATTTAACGCCAATCAAATATATTTTCTCTACTGCTTTTCATTAAAATTTATTCTCCTTTAAAATATTAAATTAATTTATTTAAGGTCATTTGGGGTAAATGTAAACGGAATATCTATTTTTTACGAAAAACATTAGTTTTTTTTTTTGTTAAAAGGTGAAACGGACGGATTTCTTTTGCATGAACTTGTTACTAGAGTTCCCTAGAAAAATTTTATGAGGTACAAAGAAATATTGATGCACCTGAATCGTCTAAAACTGACTGTTTACATTTACCCCGAGATTTTGAAATTTTCCTAAAATTCGGGGTTAATGTAAACACCACTGTAGTTAAGCGAGGTTTAAGAAACAAGTTATTTCAAGCATACTACTGTTTTAAGGGATGGAAAACCTGAAAAAAAATTCTTCGTAGATGTATAGTAAATCAACCAGTTGACTGATAATGTATCATATAAAATAAACAATCAACCATTACAAAATTAGTAATGTAAAAACTTGAATTACTTGAACAAATTTTAATAGATTTTCATTCAACTTGGTAAAAAGAAGTTTTGAAGGTTGCTGAATAAGAATCTAAAATCGAATTTTTAAATTTCAAAATGGTGGATCCAATATGGCGGATGAACCTAAAAATATTTTTAAAAATTGATCAAATTTGCTTGAATCTGGCTACTAGGGGGTTTTTGAAGTCGCTGAATACGAATTTGAAGTCAAATTTTAAATTTTCAAAATGGCGGATGAACCTAAAAATATTTTTAAAAATTGATCAAAAAAAATTTTTTTTTTTAGATCAAATTCTTTTTTTTAAAGAACACCTAATTTCCTTTTCTATGTAATTTTACATTGACAAAGTAATTAAATTGTGAAACAAAAGCAAATTTATTCAATTATTTTCTTTTAAAATGTAGTTCAAGTTCTGTTTACATTTACCCCGAGTTTTCGAATTCTCGGGGTAAATGTAAACACTTAATTATTTATTAACTAAATTGACGAAAATCAAAGTCAATTTTTGTTAAGGCATGAATAAGGAAGAATTACAAATTTTAGTTTGAATTTAATTTATTTTTATGCAAATGCGAGACAAAATACTGAAACAGTAAAACTTTGATTTTCAATCTTTTTTGCATTAAAAAATAACTTACACTATGGCATTGCCAATTGTCAAAATAAAATATTGGCAATACTCAGAACATCTGGTAGGTGAGCTGAGGTAAAAATATTGACGTCGTATACTTATTTTTAAATTTGTAAATTTAGCTGAAACATCTACTGTTTACATTAACCCCTTGTTTACATTTACCCCAAATGACCCTATGTAGAATTTTTTTCTTCTCTAAACTACTTTTTTCAAAAAAAAATTAATTTATTACTTCATTAATAGGTAGAATTCATTTTTTAGTTAGCAGAAAATTAAGTATAAGTAGGTATATCTAACAAATAGTATAAAAACCATCAACCAACAAAAATGTTCCCGTTCAAAATTAATAAAATTCCCGTATAAAAAAAACTAATTACAATATAAGAATATAACGTACATGTCTAAAAATTAAACCAGAAAAAAATTCTCATCTTAAAAAGTAATGCAAAGGATAAAAATATATTGAAAATTATTATTGTTTCTCTATGATGAGAAAGCTAATAATTCTCCTGTACATTTAATTATACGAACACAATTCGATGGATTGTTTGTGCCTTCTACTCATATATGTATAATGTATATACATATACATACATGTGTTAGGTACAACAGAGGACCGAATACTATATATACCCCCCAATGTTCATATTCCATTTCTTCCATTCGCCAGCGTGATATCTGCGTATAAATCTTTCCGCGATTTTCCCAATCCATTCGTGGACAGAGAGCGCTTTTCAGTGCGCGGGGAAGCCAATACTGCGCCAATACCGAATATAAAAAAAAGAAAAAAAAATTCTGGCTCCTATATGTGTATCGTCAAATCATGATCGTCGGTCGTCCCATTGTTTCGTCGTCGGCGTATAAAATACGAGCATATTCCAAAAGCGCAGATACGAGAACGTCTGTCGGTAAATGGATGGATGGACCTGGGCGAAAAAAGGGGCCTTTGAACATTGAGGTTCGTTGCTACCAGATTAATTAACGAAGCACTAGCCCGCCGGCCAGGAAAGGATAAGCGACTTCGATACGCGAGAGTAACTGGTGATTTAAAGACGATACCTGTATATAATATTTATCCACACCCCAACAAATTTTTCACAGTGTTTCAATATAGATAAGAGACATATATTTATGAATATATTCCCTCTAAACAAAATTGTTAATACTCAAATTTATATGCATAATTCCTGAAGTAATCACAAATTAAACTTTTTTCAAATATCAATATGGCGGATCCAACATGGCGGACTCTTCATTGAAAACTTATAAGGTTTAATTTTTTATTTTTTTTACTCGTCTTGTAATTTTAAGGCGATTTATCGTCTCGTCTCGAGCGTCGAGAATCCTATGCATTATCGTCTTGTCTCGTCTGGAGCGTTAAAAATTCATGGAAATCACGATTTCTCGACTTCGTGACTCATCTCTCGTTTCGTATCGATTTAACGATATTTTAAAAAACACTGTCTCGTCTTGTCTCGTGTAATAGTTTTCTCGTCTCGTCTCTCGCCTTATCGCGGCAACACTAAATTTTACTAAATTTCTATTATCCTGAAATTCTTTAGTTAAATACATATTAAAAAATAAAAATTCAGATAATTTCAATAAAATTTGATTAAAAATTTTAAAAAAATTAGTTTTAAAGAATTGTTAATTAAAAGTAATAAAAATACACATTTTTAAATATATTATTTTAAAATTTTTTCAAAATTAGTTTTAATAATATTTAGAAAATTCTTTTGTAAATAAACTATTTTTAATAATTAAATATATAGGTAGGATTAAAAAATTCAACTAAATTTCAAAAGAATTTGAATTGAAATTTTTTCGAAAAACAAAGTTCAACAAAATTTTTAATTAAATTAATTTAAAGTTCAAATTTTTTAAAATTTAAATTTGAAACCTTCTGAAATTAAATTATTTTTGGACATTTTAATGCAACTCATAAAATTAAATTATTTTTCAAAATTTTATGCAAATTGATTTTTTTTTGCTTTTTTGTGAATTTAAAATTTATGAGGCAAACAGAAAGAAATTTTAAAAGATTTAAAGATTTAAACAAGAGCCGAATAAACATTTATTTTATATTATGACAATAAAAACCTTCAAAATGTGCTTCTTTCTTAATAAAATAACAGACATTTTAACAAGTGTTGTTCCAACACTTTTGTTTTTTTCTTTTGAATTTAATTTGCATTACACAAGCCAATCGAGCACATATATATTATATACTATTCGCTATTGATAGTTTGTTGAATAACAATTAGTTTCTATACTATGAAACTATCGAGGATCTGATACACTGTGAAATACACTGTTGGTAATTTCCTATTGACGAAATTCCTTCTCTTCAACAAGTTTCCGAGCAGGATTGTAACCCTTCATTTTACCTTGATTATTACATCAATTATGTTCTACTGTTTCAAATCAATTTGCAACCTAATCAATGTTTCAGAAAAGATCAAAGCTTAATTTACTGTCAATGTTCATCAGTAAATTATCTAATAATTTTCTTTATTATAAAGTATTTACATTTTATAATACAGTAAAAAGAAAATTTTATTTTCAGATCAGAAAATAAGATTTTTTTTACTCTGTATAAATTATCCATTAATTATATATTTATACTGTACAAAATATTTAAACAAATTATTTCAACTAAACGAGGCGAAAATTTACTTACATATATACAGTACCATCCGAAATTGTCAGTTCACCCATTTTTAAAAGAATGAAAAAAATTTTTTAACATAAAATTCATGAAAACTAAAATTTTTTTTGGTTTATGTTTTGAAAGAAGATAAAATTTTGAAAAGAATAAGACCTCACAGAAGTCATTTGGCAAATATTTTTTCAAGATACCTATTCTTCAAAAATTGTAATTTTCAATGTTTTACAAAAATTTGAATAACTTCTAAAATAATGAACGCTTTTTAATAATCTTAGGCCATTTTCTACAGAATAAGAATTACTTATAGGCATTAACCTGTAATTTTTAACTTGGAATAAGCATGACGTCAAAGTTGGACAAAAAAATTCAAAAAATTTGAAATAATATTATTAAAAGAAAAATAATTTTTGAAATTCAAACATATTTTTTCATTAAATTTTCTTGAAGAATCTACACCATATCATGTTTTATATATATTCTAGAATAGTTTTTAGTACAAAAAATTTATTTCAAATTTTTCAATTTTTTTGTCCAACTTTGACGTCATGCTTATTCCAAATAAAAAATTACAGGTTAATGCCTATAAGTAATTCTTATTCCGTAAAAAATGACCTTTAAAATAAGCCTAAGATTATTAAAAAGCGTTCATTATTTTAGAAGTTATTGAAATTTTTGTAAAACACATTGAAAATGACGATTTTTAAGAATATCTTCTACAAATTTTGTCCAAATGACTTCTGTGAGGTCTTATTCTTTTCAAAATTTTATCGTCTTTCAAAATATAAACCAAAAAAAATTTGAGTTTTCATAAATTTTATGTTAAAAAATTTTTTTCATTCTTTTAAAAATGGGTGGACTGACAATTTCGGACGGTACTGTATTAATTTCAAGTAAACGCCAGAAAAAATGTGCACATTATAATAATCAAAGATTGAAAAACATTTGATACTGAATTATCTATATCAGCAATTAAGAAAATGTATTTTGTAATCTCTATAATAAATACAATGTTTTAATATTGTGTAAGTGTGTGTATATAAATAAAAGCTTCCTAAAAGCACTTAAACATTAGAGTGGAATGACATGACTAAGAAATTACGGGAGAAATTAAAGAGCACTCTTGTTTCTGATCTTTCGTGTGATAACCGTCACGGAAATAGGGAATAGTCTCTTTCAAAATGCATTCAGTTAATAGAACTTGACCCCTTTCATTTAACATCATGTTCAAGGAATAAACTCTTTTCTCTGAACAAACATTGTGAATAGCGATTTGCATTATTTGTCGGCAAATTTGATTTTTAATTAAAGTTATTAGTATATTAAAAAACTGTTCTATACGAATGACTAATTTTCATTAATGAAAATTATTATAATAATAATAATAATAATAATAAAAATAAGAGAAAATCACTTTAAAATTTATAATTAAACACCTCATCATCTAAATTTTCAATCAAAATTCATGGCTTAAAAATCGAACACAAAAAAATCCCTTTTAAAATTAAATATACCTAATTATAAAAAAAATCGCTCCTAATCAAAATGTATATTTCTCTATATATTTGAATGCAAATTAAATTTTTAAATTCCTGAACCATATAATAATTGAAGCCACACCCATATGGACAATGTTATATAAGTGTCTTTCGCTATCCAGCAATTATAATTTGATAAAGTTTTATCTATACCTATGTATGTGCGAATCAAAAAGGGCAATGTAACATGATTTAATTGGATTACACTAATGACTTTTTCGAGTAATTAAGTCGACGACTGCCATTCAATTAAATGATACCCGAGGCGTTTAATACAGAATTGTGAAGCGCAGATAGTGACCAATCCAATGTGACTCGAATCGCGTGAGTTCCTCTTTTTTCTACCACGCTCCCTTGGACATTATTTTTAAGAGAGAGACGATCTTTTATATCAAGGGGGATCGCGCGCGCGGTATTCTGACTTAATTACACGCCATCAACTTCATATTAATTTGCTTTCCACTTTTCTAAAACAAAAGGGGAACACGACGACTGCATTATGTCTTATTTGTACTAATTAAAAAGTCATCAACGTTACACTAATACCATTGTCAATTGTGGTTTAACATTACGATAATGATAAAGAACAACAACAGAATATATAAAAAGAAAGAAATAAATAACTCAAAATTAAAAAAAATTAAACTAATAGAATTGTAAACAGTAAAACAATAACAAATAATAAAATGTGACGCACTCCGAAGAAAAATTTAAGATTATTTTTAAAAATCTGAAATCAGAAACAACTTTTATTAACTATATTTTATGTAAGGGAGACTAGGGTAAACCCACTCACCATCGATTTGACGCTATGAACTCAACTTAAGATGGATATATTGGTACTGTGAATAGAACTTAACATACAACTTAAGTTTACGAACTTTAGAGGTGTCAGAAAAAAAAGTTCTTTGGATTTTTAAGTTTTTCGATAATTATTTTTGAGTCTTCATTTATTTGGCTAAGTTTTTTTTGATGCAATTGGATGTTCTTTTTCGAAGTACATATTTCCACGTGAGATTTCAGTCGACCTCTTAAAATCGGCCAAAAATATTTTTTTTCTATTCTGTATTGAAAAAAAACAGATACGTATTTTTTTATTATTTTTTTGGAGGCCAAATTTTTGAGTTATGAATTTTCAAAATTTTCGCTTTTTAAATGTAGGTATATTTTTAATGTCAGATAACTCAAAAAATATTGCTTCTTTTCATTTTTTGACAAGAGAAAAAAAGTTTTGTTTTTCTCTCTACTTTTGAATAATCACAACAAAAAATTTTTTTTTTCATTTTTTATTAAAAAAATAAAAAAATTTTATAAACAAATTAATTTTTTTTAACTTTGGGTATGATAAATTTTTAATTTTCTTTTTTTAAAACATACCTGGAAATGATAAGAAGGTTTTGCAAAAAGTTTCAGAGTGGGCCTGACAAGTTTGATGGGTCCAAAAAAATAATTAAGCTGTCCGTGCAGGTCGCACGCACGTGGCACAATGGGATTTTTTTTACAATTTATTATTAAAAATTGTTTAGAGCCTAAAAATTCAATAATAATCAAAATCCGATAAAATTTGTAGGCTCTAGACAATTTTTAATAATAAATTGTAAAAAAATCCCATTGTGCCACGTGCGTGCGACCTGCACGGACAGCTTAATTATTTTTTTGGACCCATCAAACTTGTCAGGCCCACTCTGAAACTTTTTGCAAAACCTTCTTATCATTTCCAGGTATGTTTTAAAAAAAGAAAATTAAAAATTTATCATACCCAAAGTTAAAAAAAATTAATTTGTTTATAAATTATTTTTATTTTTTTAATAAAAAATGAAAAAAAAAATTTTTTGTTGTGATTATTCAAAAGTAGAGAGAAAAACAAAACTTTTTTTCTCTTGTCAAAAAATGAAAAGAAGCAATATTTTTTGAGTTATCTGACATTAAAAATATACCTACATTTAAAAAGCGAAAATTTTGAAAATTCATAACTCAAAAATTTGGCCTCCAAAAAAATAATAAAAAAATAGGTATCTGTTTTTTTTCAATACAGAATAGAAAAAAAATATTTTTGGCCGATTTTAAATGGTCGACTGAAATCTCACGTGGAATTGCCCATATGTAGTTTTGTTTGATTTCAAAAAGATTTAATTAAATTTATTCTGAAATGTGAGGAATACATTCGGGGTAAAGCCGGTCACTTAGTTTTAAACTTAAAATTTAGAATAAAATAATTTCACGTATTAGAGTAAGTCCGGGGGAGATGGCCATAGTTTTTTTAAAGCACTAAAAATTATTAAAAAAAAACATTTTTCGTCTAAACTTTTATTGATAATTAAACATTGAACACTTAACTTTAAAGTAACGAAAAATAAAAAAAAATATTTTCATAGAAATAATCTCAAAATTTACATTTTTTAAAAAGTGCATTTGGCCATCTCTTGCGGAATGTCCGGGAGAGATGGCCACATGTATTTTGTTCTCAGTCATTTTTCATTTGTTTTTCTCTAATATTTCTTAAGTATCTAACATTTACATACAAAACTTTAAATAAAAGTAATAATATTAAATAATATAAAATAATTTTTTCCTTAATTTTTTGTTCATATATCGAAGGGTGGGTTATGCACTACTCAATAAAACTTAAAATTAGAAAATGTTAAAAATGACAATATAGCAATAAGAAAGCTGAAATTCTCAAATTATTTTGGACCCATGGAAAAAAATGTAGAAGGATTACGCTTACATTTTAATTATTTTTTAACAATTTGTTGTTTACATTTATAAGTAGTCGCAGAAGGTTGAAAAATAACCCACAATAAGTGATATTTCTTTACAAATTTTGTAAAATATTTCAACTCCCATATGGCCATCTCCCCCGGACTTACCGGTGAAATAGTAGCTACAATATAGTGATATAGTACAATATAGTGAAATGTGGCTACAATTTTGGTTTTAACATTATTTAAATCCATAGTTATAATTCATGAAACCTATATTCATTATTTATTAAACTAATATTTATTGTTTATAGAACTCATAGTTTATCGATAATAAATCATACTTAAGACGGGAATAAGACGAATTTTAATATTTAAAAAATAAAACTGTTCCGTCTTGAAAAAATAAAGTGAGCGGATATTAAAGTTTTCTCTATAAGTAAAACTAAAATAGATAAATAAAAAACTCTTTTTTATTTTGTTAGTAGAAATCATAAGTTTTCAAATAATATAAATTAACTTGGATTTAGAGAATAATTTCCTAGATTTTTACCGATCTGACAAAAAGTGAGCGAGTTTACCTCAGTCTCCCCTCCTAAAAAATAAATAAATATATTGTTTTCGACTTCAGGTAATTTAAAATGAATCTTAAATCAAGCAACAATTTTTCGAAACATAACCTATCACTTTTTGACAATTAAGGTCCTTTTCACTGAAAACGGCTATTAATGGATAACCCTGAAAATCATACTAAAACGGAGTTGAAGTGCGCCACTATAAAAATAAAATGCTAAAACTAGATCTGATTTCAAATATTAAAATGAAACCAACATGGTTTCAAACAAAACGTAAAATAAAACCATTGAAAACAAAACAAATTAATTTTGTTTTTCCTTGACTTTTCCCTGACTTCCAGACAAAATTTTGATATTTTCCCTGACCCTGAAGAATATTCTGATATACTCTAAAAATGATTATAGATACTGAAAAAATGTTCTAATACTTTTATTTGCGAATTTCTTTAATTGTAAAATTATTCGAAAACATCAATTACTTCTTTTTAAAATAAATATATTTAATCATTTATTATTATTCTATAGGAATTCAGATTTTTAAAAAATTCAATTATTTTTACAAGTAATAAAATTTTTTACATGAATTTAATTATTTAAAAAAATGTAATAAAATTCGTTCTGTATATATAATAATTCAATTATTTTTATAAATAATAAAATTTTTCATAAGATTTTAATTATTTTTAATACAATTTTAAATAAATTCCTCGAAAACTATGTAATTAATTTAAAAAATTTTATTAAAATTCTTCAGAAGAAATCAATTATCAATTATTTTTAAAATTTTTTTAAAAATTCCTTAAGATTTTTTAAATTCATTTGTTTACAATTCAATTTTACAGAAACTTCGATTATTCGGAAATTCTTAAACTAAACTTTTTCAAAAAAAAATAATTCTACAAAATTGTTAGTCAAAAGTATGAAAATTTCAAATTTTCAAAGATTTTAATTTGAAACCTTTTCAAAATTCAATTATTTCTAGAAATGCACCCTATAATGCTTTTAATATTCAATTAGGTATAATCTAAAATTTTAACTGCAATTCATTTTTAAATCAATTTTTATTAGAAAATTCTATGAGAATTCAATTATTTAAATAAAAAAATAAATAATATAGGTATGTATTAAAATACAATACAATTAAATTAAAATACAATATAATTAAATGATTCTTAAAATTAAATTATCATAAATAATTTTATTAACAAATTTTACCTAAATTTTTTTTAAATAATTGAATTCTTTTGAAAAATTGTATTAAATTGGTAGATATTAAAAATCTTTGGATTAAGGAAAATGCTAGAAAATAATTGAAATTTTGACAAGAATTTGTAGCATCTCCAAAATTCAATTTTTTTAGTCTAAGATGTTTAAAATTTCTAATTAAGTTCATTAAAAATTGAAATTTTATAAAGTTTCAAATTAAAATCTTTTGAAGTACCTACATTATTTATTTATAAAAATTGTAAACGCAGTTCTTTTAAATATTTATGTAAATATATAATTATAATTATACATAATTATACATATAATTATACACAAATATTTTAAATATTTATGTAAAATTATTCGTTACTCAAAGGTTTTTGGGGTCGCTGATTACGAATCTGAAGTCAGATTTTCAAAATTTTGAAAATTCAAAATGGCGGATCCAATATGACGGACATTTTTTCAAAATTGCTCAAATTTACATAAAACTTGTTACTCGGGGGTTTTTGGGATCGCTGATTACGAATCTGAAACCAAACTTAAAAAATTCAAATGGTGACCCCGAAAACCCCCTATTAACAAGTTTCAAGCGAATTTGAGCAAATTTGAAAAAAATGTCCACCTTTTCATCAAATTTTGAAAATTTGACTTTAGATTCGTAATCAGCGATCCAGAAAACCCCTTAAGTAAGAAGTTTTAATTGAATTTAAGAAAATTTTGAAAAATTATATTTTGCTATTTTCTTATAAATATTTTACCTATTGTTTATAATAATTATAATCGTACTACGTAATTTATTATTTTTTTAATTGTAGCAGCGGTCATTCGAAACAAAAATAAATTTACCGCAAATTAACTGGTTGAGGCAAACAAAAAAGACACCAAAATCCGGAATTTTCTTATGAATTCTAAAAATTAAATTTTTTTAATGTAAATCTATGACTTTTCCCTGATTTCCCTGACCTGTGACAACCCTGAATAAACTCTTTAATAAGAAATATCCTATTATATAATAAATATTAAACACTTTCCGATAGTTTCTAAATTGCAGCAAAGAATATAAAACGAATCGAAAAAAATTGTACAAAAATTTAAAACAACATCAGTGCGTATAATAAGAAAATTCTACAAGTTGTACAATCAAAAATATATGCAAAAAACAAAGAAAGAAAGCACGCAAATGTGGGAAATCAAGTTTCAACCACAAGAGCCATAAACTGAAATTAACGAACTGGTTTTCCACAAAATACACCGCCACAACATGAATAGTGCAATTTCTAAACTCGCGGTAATCGCAAATCAGGGTACTCAACTGGCGTGGTAACTATACAAAATAGACAATCAGAGTAAACCTCTGGGAATTCTCTCTTCCTCTCTCTATTATATACAAAATCGAGTATCTAAACGTGATGCAAAAAGTTTCTAAATGTGCAAAAAAAGCATCTAAAGGCGCGTGTGTGCAGCGAGAGCGATTTTTCTCTATCTACCTCATTGACTCTAGTTTTTTTGCCTCTTTTATCTTCCTCTACTTTTCCCCCACCTCTCTCCTTCTTTTTTTATTCTCTTAATAAACTCGTCTAGTAAGTCTCTCGTGTGGGATATATAGAGAGAGGGCAATATCCCGTTGACCCTTCGTTCTGCGGATAATCGACTGAAAATAACCCCCAGAGACAGAAATAATTCCCCTCCCCTCCCACCCTTCTGCCCTGCACATAGCCCTTCTTTACTCATCGTCGCTCAATACAAAGCTAGTGCATCTGTTCACCCCTGCAACATAAACGAACGAATGAATGAATGACTCCAACAATTAGCGGAGCACCCGCACTATATATATATATACACACATGTATATAT
The DNA here is from genome assembly GCF_015476425.1 of Leptopilina heterotoma. Taxonomy (NCBI): domain Eukaryota; kingdom Metazoa; phylum Arthropoda; class Insecta; order Hymenoptera; family Figitidae; genus Leptopilina; species Leptopilina heterotoma. The sequence continues at coordinate 579,613 of NW_025111004.1, forward strand.
ATATATATATATATAGTCCCGCGAGAACTTTGCTCGAGTGTCCAAGCCCATCCTAAGAACCGTCAAGCTTTGATATCGTGATTAGAACGATGTGACAGAGGCCGACCCCGGGCTTTTGTAAGATTCGCGAATAATCACGAGATTAAAGGAGGAAACGAATTAATAACGCTTAATTGCGGTTCGTGTACGAAATCTCACTCAGTCTTTCTCTCCCTCTCTCTCTTCTGCTCTTACTTAAAGTCAACCCCTTTTATTCGAGTGGGGAAAATATAATGCTCTTTCCTACTCTCTTATTTACATAATAATCCACTAATGAATGAGAGGCACTTCATTTATTTTCAGTGTTACAATGATGAGCACAATATGCTTTCCTCAAAAAATCAAGTTTTCTTTTTTTAAATTATGTGACATTGTTATTGTAACTTTATTATATTTTAACTTTTAGTTTTAAAACAAATCATCTAAATAGTCCTTTAATAGTAAATTTTACCTCTGCATCTGAATTCGACACTTTTGACTAATGAAATAGAATCAATTTGTTCATTAAATAAATTAGCAATTTTGATTGATAAAAATAACTAATTACACTGAAAAAACTTATGTGAACCAAATAAAAATTATTTGATTCAATTAAATGGTTTAATTTTCTACTATCCATAAAATTTTTATTTGAAATAAGTAAATATTTACTGGATCTAAGTACTTTATTTTATCGTATTAAATAAACATAGTTATTTCCGTCAAATATGAATTACTTAAGTCAAATAAATGGAATATTTGGAACTAATAAATAATGTTTTAAATCAATTATGAAAATTATTTTATTCAATAATGCATGTCCATTGATTTAAATATTTTTTTTATTTGTTTAAAATTTAGGGATGTGTTAATTCGAATTGAAACGGTTCGAATTCGAACTATTCGATGATTTTGAATTAACTGTAGTTCGAATTCGAATCAATTTGTTATATTTTTAACTTTCAATAAAATTTTATGTTCTAATTTAATAATTTACTTATAGGGGAGAGTTGTCAGAGTTGGGCATAGGGTTTAGGGTTGAGCCACCTTGTTTATTTCATTTTTTGACACTAGCGCCATCTATCTTTGTACGTAAATTCTTGCTACTAAGTGTCAGCCACCTTTTCATATGAGTCGTAGTTAAGTATACGAACCTATACTTGAGTATTGTACCAATTAGTGATATAGGATCAGCAAAAAATTTTTTGTGGTGTCAAAAGAAGAGAACTAAATGTAGAAGAAATGTGCCAAAGACAAAATAAGTTTACAGAAATTGTTCATTAAGATGATATGTGAAAATGTGTAAAGTAATTTGGCGTTTGTGTTCTGTGCTCCTATGACGCAAAACGCGACGCGTGAGTCAGAGTTGGGCCATGAGGGAAATTTTGCAATTACAAAGCTTACTTGCAACATAAATTCATTTTTTCACTTAAAGAGGCGTTAAAAACTCCATTTTCATTGGAGAGAGAGAAAAAAAATTTTTTGATAACGTTTTTTCAATTTTTCAATTTTGGATTTCGTTTATGAGGAATAAATTATCTAAAGTTATATGAAAATGCATAATATAGGATTTTATTTTAATTTAATGGTTCCTTTCCTCATTCCTAAGTGTCATTCTATCATTTGAAGGTAATTTTTAATCATTTACCTAAATATTTAATTGATTTTCTACAGTGGCCCAACTCTGGCGACCATGATCAACTCTGACAACATTTTTTTTTTAAATTGCTTACAACTCTGAATCTTTTGGTCAGATTTTTTTACAATGTTCAGCAAAAACATTGCATTTGAGTTGATCTTTCCAACAATATGCGCGAAATCGCGAAATTCGTTCTACAGGGGAAGTTATGAAGAAAAGTCAAAATTATGCCCAACTCCAACTATGCCCAACCCCTATCTATACTTAATATATATATATATATATATATATATATATATATATATATATATATATATATATATATATATATATATATATATATATATATATATATATATATATATATATATATATACTGTGTCGCTCAAAAGGATTTGACCACCCTACGGCAAATAAAGACATTACAAAAAGTTTTTTATTTTAATTTCTAGTAAAGATAAACAGTCTACTTTCATAATATCCAAATAATTTTTTTTGATAAATTTTTAAAAAATTTAGTTTTTTAACAAGTGATCACACAAATATTTCGAGCAATGCAATCGAAAGCTCATTTTGTCACCTTTCAAATGCTTAATTGGGTCAGTCAAATGACTTTCGCCTGAGGGTTGTTGCGGTTATATTTTAAAAAAATTGATACCGGTCACTGTAGAGGGAAGTAACTGGATCAAAGGCCAATTTGATTCTTTAAATAAAATCCAAAATCAGAAAAATTAAATAAAGAATAAAAGGCTCAAATTGAATAACCATAACGGCGCGGCTCGGTATTCGTGTTGGGTGTGTGTGTGAATGTGCTCGAGAGGAATCCAACTTGAAGTAACAGAGATGTAAAGTTATCGAGAGGATAACCAGCTCGATACTTTCTGACAATTAGAGTGCCGAGAGGATAACCAGCTCAGTGTTATACTCTAATATTGAGAGGATAACCAGCTCAATGTAATAGAGGTATAAAGATATCGAGAGGATAACCAGCTCGATACTTTCTGACAATTAGAGTGCCGAGAGGAAACCAGCTCGGTGTTACTCTAATATTGAGAGGATAACCAACTCAATGTAATAAAGTGCACTGGTATTGAGAGGATATCCAACTCAATACTATGCTATGTTTAAAGACGCGGGGGGGGGGGCGGTGCATGCAAATAAATGAATTGAATCGAGTCAAAAGCATGTAAAATTTCAAAGACAGTTTATTTTAAAAGTACAAGTCAATGAAAAAGTTTAAGTATCGGAGCTCGGGAAAATATTCTAAGTTTCTAAGGACGAAAAATATTCTGAGTCTAAAGTTGAACGAAAATATTCTAAGTCCGAAGTTGGACGAAAATATTCTAAGTTCAAAGTTGAACGAAAATATTCTAAGTCCAAAGTTGGACGAAAGAATATTTTCGTTCAACTTTAGACTCAGAATATTTTTCGTCCTTAGGAACTTAGAATATTTTCCCGAGCTCCGATACTTAAACTTTTTCATTGACTTGTACTTTTAAAATAAACTGTCTTTGAAATTTTACATGCTTTTGACTCGATTCAATTCATTTATTTGCATGCACCCCCCCCCCCCCGCGTCTTTAAACATAGGCGTGAGGCGAGGCGCCCGGGACGCAATTTATTCTTTGAAATTTAATAACTCAAAAACAAAAAAAAGGGCATTCTGAAAATTTACATGCCGATAGGAAAAAACCTCAGCTTTCGTTTGCAATAATTTATTTTCAAAAAAAACGGACCGATTTTTGGGAAATTAAAAATTAAATATAAATTATCAAAAATTAGGGTAAATTTTTAAAATATTAAAAAATAAAATACACCATTGGAAAGAGGACGAAAAAACCTTTCAGAAACATACTCTACAAAATTTTTCCCATTACAAGTATGTTCAGAAAAAATTCACAAAGTAGCCGATGTTGGCAAAATTGGTCAAATTGACCCCCCTCTACCCCCTCCAATTTTTAGAAAAAATCAAAAATATTTTTTGGGTCACATTTCTACTTGATAGAACAACAAATTCCTCGAGTTTCAATTTTTTTCAAGAAGTTGAAATTTCAACTTAGGACATTTCACGTAAAATGCCTCATATGTAAAGAGTTTAATTATAAGTAAAAAAAACCGCAATGCGAAAAATATTTCCGTATATGAAAAAAAATTCCCCAACTTTTAAAATATTTGGTTTAAAGATGTAAACGATTTCAGATTTTGTTTATTCTGTCTCAATAAGCAAGTGCAAAAATATATTTTCAACTTCAAACGAAAATTACCATTCATTATTATATCACACTCCCAAAGAGATAAATAAATTAATTAATTGAAAAGTCTCCAAATAAAATCTCTTCTGAAAGAAAAAAAGAAAACTACGCACCTCTTTCACCTCCCGTGTGGAAATTGACCGACTTCGCCTTATTTAAATAAGGGCACTGATGAGGATTTAACGTGGCCAACCACACTAATAATGTCTAGGTAGGTGATAATAGGGCACTGACTAGAATGCCTTCTTTTTCCAAATAGGAAAATCTAGCTGGATCTATTTATGCCCCTATTAAATATTTCAATCAGGCTCTGACTAGAATGCCCTTTTTGTCTGAACAGGAAAATCTATCTGGTATCTATTTATGCCCCTATTAGGTATTTGAATTAATTTTCAATTTCATTGACAAATCCCAACTTCTAAATAATAAGCAACGAAATTATCAGAAAAATAGTTCTAAACGCATATTAAAATACTATTTAAAGTTTAAAAACTATTTGAGCAAAAATATTTACGATTTTAAAAATTCGAAATATTGCACTTTTTCTCACAAGCGCTAAAGAAATGTTCTGTTTAGTATATAAGGACGATGAGAAAGTAGATTCATAGCGTGCGAGTTAGTGTTAGTTATGCGTTAGTTTTAGTGTTAAGTTAGTGATAGGTTGATTGGTCGAAACAGTGTTGTTTACATGTGTGTTTGTTCAGTGACTTGTTCAGTATTACTGGCGCAATATTACGCCTGTCGTAAATTTTTGCTTATGTATTTAGAAAAACTAATGAGGCGCTAAAGAGGCCCTTTAGTTAAATCCCCACATTCTGCTTTTCTATTCAGGCAGTGACAAGGCAATCTAGTTAGAACCTCTCTATCTTTCCACATCATCACCTGATATTTCAAGCGTGACGAAATTAGACGGGTCCGGACTAATTTTCCTAGTTTGCGCCTCACTAAACGAAAGGGCGTCTATTCAGGGCCTTACGAAGTCCTATTTTCAATTTCTACACAGGCTGTAGCTGTTTAAGTTCAATGAAAAAGCAAGTATAAAAAAATATCGACATTCTAAATGCAATATAAATAAGGCTTCGTCCATAAATTACGTCACACGTTTTTAGCCCATTTTTGACCCCCTCCCCCTTTGTCACACTACGTAACATCTGAAGGAACCCCCTCCCTCTAAATTACGTCACAATTAGTAAACCCCCCTTTAATAAATTTTTTCAAAATGAATCACTGTCAATATCTAATTTTACATAAATAAAGTGGATTAATACTTCCGAATAAGGGGAATTGATGTTCATGGTGAAAACCATAAAAATCCATAAAATTCTGGTTTTTTGTGTATAATTCGTTGGATTGGATTAATCATAATTTTTTGTGTTTAAAAATATTTGTAAATTTTTCTCTGCTTTTATATGGAGGAGGAAGGAGTCGTTCACCTTGGGTTGGAAATTTTTTTTTTTATCAAAATTTAATTGATTTCCTCCTCCATAACTTTTTGTGTTTAAAAATATTTGTAAATTTTTTTTTCTGCTTTTATTTCGAGAAGGAAGGAGGCTTGGATTTTTCAGAATATAAAAGCAGAGAAAAATTTACAAATATTTTTAAACACAAAAAATTATGATTAATCCAATCCAACGAGTTAAACGTAAAAAACCACAATTTTATGATGTTTCTTTATGGTTTTTACTATGAAGATGACCTAGTCGACAATTTTTACTATGATTTTCGTGATCAGGGCACAAAATTACGTAAGTAATCCAACTTTCATTAATATCGGAGGTATGCGCTTTTGCTTTTATGAAGTATATCCTTCGTTTTTTACGAATTAAACGCAAAAAACCACAATTTTATGGTTTTTTTTATGATTTTCAACATGAACATCAAATTTGCGCCAACTTTCATTATTATTTTCGTAATCAGCGCATCAAAATACGTTGGTATACCAAGTTTTATTAAAATCGCAGGTCCCCCTTATTCGGAAGTACACCCAATAAAGTTACTTATATAATTAGTAGGTGCATTTTTTAATATTTTAAAAACAAGAAATATATTTGATATTTTTATTTATTACAATTTTCTCATTATAATAAATAGAGTATAAAGTGTGACATAACAAAATAAAAGGTCCCCACCCTCCCTTTGTCACAATGAGTCACATTTTCATGGACCCCCTCCCCCCTAAAAAGTGTGACGTAATTTATGGACGAAGCCTAACCCAGACGTAATGAGGATATCTTTCATCTTTTTTAAAGTATAAATACGGTATTGAAATGATCAAATGGAAGAGATTAAAGGGGAAAAAAGTAAATAAAAAAAGTCGCAAGTACATTCACCGAATGAGAAAAGTTAACTGGAACCAATTCTCCAAAGACGGATCGTCAATTCTATATAGATAAAAGCAGAAGAGATAGAGAACTTACCTCGATTTTATTTCACCTCATGTTTTTTCAACCTCTCTCCAACCATCATCGCATCAGGTCGTTTGGTTCACTCGACTTGTATGGTTGTGGCGTGACGCGAATCTCTCTTTTCATCGATCTGATGACCACCTCTCGACCATTCGTCTCCTAAGTGGATAGCTTCGTGGTCAGACGCATTTATGACAAGAGTATTTCTTTATAATACCACCATCAATTCTTTTACGATTTGCTTCTCTCTCGACTTTTCTATTATTTCCTCATATATGTATCTTTAAAAAAAACAATGCAGGGTACTCCCGAATATAAATTTCCGTACAAAATATAAAAAACAATAAATTAAATAAGTATATTAACACTATTATTTTTGTCTAGTATTTTGTTTCTAGTCACTAGTATTTTTGTCCGTTGAATATCATCCAGAGTTCCAAAATTCTCTAGCACGTCAGGATTTTGAGAAAAGAGGGGGTACAGACGCAATAAAACGTATTTTTAGGGTTTTTCAATATATTTTTTTCACTTTAACTTGACATATTGAAAAAAGCAAAATAAATTTTTTTGGGGCGTTTATCTCCACTCCACGCAAGATCGTGGTCAACGAATAAAAATACATAGGAAACTACTTCAATATCAAAAATAAAAATGTCTATAATTTTTCTGGCCTGCACAGAAAAAGCGATATTCTAAATTTAAGAATATAATCTTGGCTTTTATTTGAGTATATTTTCCATGTATTTTATTCTTAAAGTTGGAATATAATAATATTTATCAAAACAGGAAAAAATTTCTCAAAATAAAAATATTTCTGAATTTAAAAACTGTTTCTTATTTAAGAAATATTATATTTTAAGTTTAACAATAAAATACATTGAAAATATACTTAAATAGGAGCAAGATTATATTTTTTAATTTAGAGTATGGGTTTTTGAGTGTGTAATGAATGCAAACAATTATAAAAATTAGTTAATAAAAAATAAAACAATTATAATAAAATAATTACAGGATTGTCACGAAAATTTTGTTTTATTTTTCCTACACTTAGCCCTGGTTTTCAGAGGAAATTCTAACTTTTTCATTATTCCTACTAAAGAAAAAAATTCAAGAGTAGTTTAACCCTCCTACGGTTTTATCATTTTTCAATTTTGCAAAAAATAAATTTATAATTTTATTAAAATTAATTTGGACTATTTAAGTAACTATTACAAAAATCCAAAAAGCAATAAATAAATTATCCGCGATATTTACCGCGCGATAATACCCTCATCCACAATATTTGCCACGCGAAAATACCCTCAAGTCATATTAAGTCCCGCGAGATTACAAGCTTATATGAGTCCTCTATTTAGGGGAGAGTGGGGTAAACCTGCTCACTAGCGATTTTACGCTATGAACTCAACTTAAGATGGAGATATTGGTACTGTGAATAGTACTTAACATTTAACTTATATTAACGAACTTTCGTTTAGTTTCATGAATTCAACATAGAATCAGAGACGATCAAATGTTTTTAGAGGTGTCAGAAAAAAAACGTATTTTGGATTTTTAAGGTTTTCGATCATTATTTTTGAGTATTAATTTATCTGGCAAATTTTTTTTGTTGCCACTGGATGTCCTTCTTCGAAGTACATATATAGTTTTGTCTTATTTTAAAAAGATTTAATTAAATTTATTCTGAAATGTGAGGAATACACTCGGGATAAAGTCGCTCACGTGAAGTCGGGGTAAAGCCGCTCACTTAGTTTTAAATTTAAAATTTAGAATAAAATAATTTCACGTATTATATTTCAACAATAACACAATTTATGACTTATTAAAACCAAAATTGTAACTACATTTCACTTTCTCTTAATAAAATATAACACTATTTAAATCCATAGTTGTAATTCATGAAATCTATGTTCATTATTTATTAAACCAATTTGTTGTTTATAGAAATGTTTATATAACTCATAATTTATCAATAATAAATCATACTTAAGACGGGAATAAGACGAACTTTAATATTTAAAAAATAAAACTGTTCCGTCTTGAAAAGATAAAGTGAGCGGGTTTACCCTGGAAAATTGTGATTTCGAAATTTGGTATATGTTTATTAAAAAGTTTCTCTAAGTAAAACTAAAAAAGATAAATCAAAAACTCTTTTTTATTTTTTTAGTAGAAATCATAAGCTTTCAAATGATATAAATTAACTTGGATTTAGAGAATAATTTCCTAGATTTTAGCCGATCTGAAAAAAAGTGACCGGGTTTACCCCAGTCTCCCCTAATCATTTATTTAAATATTAGAACTATTTTCTATAACATTAACAATTTTTTTTAAAGAAAAAAAAGCTTAAATATTCATTTAAAACAAAAAACAAAACCGTATATATTCATTTACAATTTTTAAACCACTTGGAAGTATGACAAAAACAAAATTTCACGATAATACCCACATTTACCCAAATGGCCTTTCAGGTTTTTGGCGAAAAATTCTGCAAAAAATTTCTTGTCTTTTTCCAGGTTTTTTTAGAATTTATATATATATATATATATATATATATATATATATATAAACTTTATTACTTTTCAGTTTGTTTTGTAAATACACAGAGAAAAAAGGAATAGTATTTTAACACCAATATAGTGGTGTTACATTTACACGCAACAGATTTTACATCGATGGCGCCACTGGCGATGCGTAATAGTTAAAATAATGTGCAAAAAAACGTACGTAATAATATGTAATAATATTCTAGTAATATTAATCAAGGCAAAAAAAAATAATAATAATATTATTATTATTAAGCACGATAACAATAAAAATAATAATAACAATAATAAAAAAAATAAAAAAGAATAACAATGAGAGTAATAAAGGCAAGAAAACGTTTTGAATGGAAAAGAAAATAGGCACCTAATAGAAAAATGAAAGAAGCGCCGTTGAGAACCTAGCTCGGTTAATAGTTGGCACCAAAGTATTCAAGTATTGCAAAAGGCAAAAGGGGTGGTTGCTCGCAATTATGGATTTTGAGTGACAGATGCTCGCCCAGTCGGCAGTCGGAAGATTAAAACAAGTAATCAGAGCCCCAGTAGCCACCCCGGGATGGATATGGATGGATGCCCGCCCACTCCCATAGTGTCTCCTTAGTCCCAGACCACACCGCGCACTTTATGAACGTTCATCTTTACCCCCCTTTTTCATGCAAAAAGATACCCTTTAACCAACCATCATCCCTCCACTATTATCACTGTTCCTTTTACCTCTTCTCCTCCTAATCATCGTTCATCAATAACTAATAATAATAATTTAATAATTTTACATATTCCTATACCTTACAATTAAAAATGTCTTTTTAAATTAAGTAATTTTTATCCCCTGTAGAAATTTTCACCAGCTTTTTTCAAAAATAGGTCTCAAACGAGGACCTTATATCCATAGAAAATGCACTGAGAAAACATTGAGCATTGAGGTAAGTCCAGGGGAGATGGACAAATATTTTTCAGAATTTGGAAAAAAATACCACTTATTATGGGTTATTCTTCAACCTTTTGTGACTACTGATAAATGTGAACAACGAATTGTAGAAAAATAATGAAAATGTAAGTGTAATGGGTCGGAATTTCTCAAACTGATCACCTAAAACTAAAAAATTTTCTTTTTAAACCAAAATATTTTTTTTACTCTTAATATGGTTAAGAAGAATCCCTGAAAATATGAAGCAAAAAAAAAATTTTTTTGTAAAAGTTATTAACAATTGAATTTTTTAGTACTGCTAAATTAACAAATTTTTTTCTCGAGTTCCAATTGACGGATTTAAAAATTAAAATATGGGGTTTTTTCGTCTTAAATTGCACTATTTGAATATATTTTTTTTATTTTTTATATTATTTGTTTATAAAATGTTAATAAACAAATATGTTCTTCACGTCCTAAGGGGTCGTACACATAATACGTCACGCGATTTTTGACCATTTTAGACCCCCCCCACCCCCCATGTCACACACTGTCCCATACATTAGCGCCATTTTTTCTATAGGTCGTCACAAATGTTTTGACCCCCCCCCCCTCCCCCTGATCGCGTGACGTATTATGTGTACGGCCCCTAACAAAAAAATTAAAATTGTATTATATTTTTTAAACGTCTCCGAGTGTAAAACCGTTTTGAAAAAAAATGAGCCTCCATTAGAAAAAAAGTTATTAATTAAAAACTGCAGCTGTGCTGAGCTTTACATGACGTTAATCTGGCCCCGCGCACATTGATAAAATTTCTAAGAGATCCCTTTAATTCAATTTTTGAATTTTAAATTATTTTTTTTTTTTTTTGTTACTCAAAGCTAACAATTTACAATATTTTTTGATTTTTTTATTGCAAATGATTGAAATCAATTTAAATTAGTCTAGCATGCCCACCAGACAAATAATAATGCATAATACAATTTATTTAAATTGTTGCAAACAATGTTAATTAACAAATAGATAACTTTGGTTCTTTTTCATAAAAAAATTTTTTTTGCAGACAAATTTATGTTTATTTAAGTAATCTATGTTGATTTGGGTACAAAATTATTTTGAATTTAATAATTACCATTGTTATTAATAATCATATGAACAATAATCTAGTTATCAATAATCAAGTAGAGCTTTACATGATTTTAAACTCGTTAAAATAAGAAAAATAATTTTTCTTTTTGCAGAAATAAGCCATTTATTTGTTTAAAAAGTAAATAATATGTTTATAACAAATGTAATTGTTTGTGCTAATAAATTTTTAAAGTTTTTGAAAGAATGTACATATAGGATATAAACATTTTATGTTTAAAAAATGCCTAAAATGTTTACAAATGTCAAAGAAACTTGATTATTGTTCATAATAATTGTCAAAAACAATGATAATTATTAACTTTAAAATCATTTTTTACCAAAATCGACATAGATTGCTTAAATAAACATAAATTTGTCTGCAAAAAAAAAAAATTTTTTTTATGAAAAAGAACCAAAGTTATCTATTTGTTAATTAACATTGTTTTACACTCGGAGACATTTAAAAAAAATATTACAATTTTAATTTTTTTGTTAGGACGTAAAGAACATATTTGTTTATTAACATTTTATAAACAAATAATATAAAAAATTATAAAAAATAAAAAATATATTTAAATAGTGCAATTCAAGACGAAAAAACCCCATATTTTAATTTTTAAATCCGTCAATTGGAACTCGAGAAAAAAATTTGTTAATTTAGCAGTACTAAAAAATTCAATTGTCAATAACTTTTACAAAAATTTTTTTTTTTTGCGTCATATTTTCAGGGATTCTTCTTAACCATTATATTAAGAGTAAAAAAAATATTTTGGTTCAAAAAGAAAATTTTTGAGTTTTAGGTGATGCATTTGGGGAATTCTGACCCTAAATCCTTTTTCATTTTTTTTTTCATGGGTTTTCTGTTTTAGTTAAATCAAAAAATATGTTTAAAAACTTCACGTTTGATTCAAACATAAAAGTTGATTATGAATATAAATAATTTAAAATCAACCATAACTTCTATTTGAAATAAATACATTATTTCTTTAAACTAACCAAAACATAAGTTTGAATTAAACTTTAATATATTTGACTGTATAGCAAAGATATATTGTAAGTTTGATTTCAACAAAATTTTATTGAACCAAATAAATCATTTTCTCACACAGATTTCTTGAAAGTATCAAATTGATACTAAAGTGGATCAAATGAACGCAAAAAATATGGATCAATTTTTGATTTGATCCACGTTTTTTGTATCAATTCGTTGTAATTCGATACTTTTAAGTTAACAGGGAATTGTAACAAAAAAACTCTTATTTAGTAGACGAGTGGTTTAATGGTTAACGTATAAGCCTGCAGTATGTACATTAGGTCCCGAATTTGATTCCCGCGAGTGTCAAATATTTTCATTTCCTGTTGACATTAATACATTTTTTTAGAAATTGAAAATATGTTGCACGTTTAATTAAAATTTCTCTAACCTTCAATTAGCACTAATAAGACACCCAAAATAGGACTAATTTTTAGTTTCCATACCCGGGTATTTTAAATTAAAGAATAGGAAAATTCATACCCGAACAGAATATGAAACCGTCACTAAATTTTTACACGCAATTCTATAGTATCAGGCCTGTTGATTATTGACAATATAGGAAATAAACACACTAATAAAGCGAACTAATACAATTTCCATCTCTAACCACGAATATATATCTTCCATTTTCAACCCTCTGCTGTTGCTAACGACCATAATCGTCAGACTGGACTTCTGATGGGGACTATAGAATTTACGTTCTATGACGAAAGAGTGGGGATTAGTTAACAACGATAGAGGGTTAAATATAGTTTCTCCTTCTACATTTGCCATTAATTTCAAATTAACCATCACTGGGAGCAAATTCTTCATTCTACGTAAATTATCTTTGAAAAGATTTTTTAAAAAAAAGTCAAGCAGGTTCGATGTTAAAAAATTTTGTGACACGACCGTATAAATGAAAGAAAGCCTTTTAGCGTTCTACTTTATTCATAGGGGCCATCGTTTTCTCTCTCCTTCTCTCTATCTCTTCTCTTTTACAAGGAAAACTTCAAGTCTAGACATTAAATTTTTAATAAAGGTGCAAGTGGGCCTAAATGAGCTTTTCATCGGTGGCAGAAATTATGAGTTTTACCCCCTTTCTCCTTCGACTCTCTATTTCTCAGTACTTGTGAGCCTCCAGTTGGTTTTTGAGCATGTATTAGATAAGTATATGAACCATATATGTAGCAAAAAGCTCAAATATGATTAGTCCTGAGAGACTTTCCGTACGCGGGACAGGATTGGATTTGGTGAGATAGAAGAGAGGATGAGCCGTTTATCTCTGGCGTCGCTTTTCAGTTTTTCCTCACCCTCTTCAGGTTACCTCATCCTCTCTTCTATTTCCTTCACCTACCCGCTACATTTCTCTCTTTCTCTCTCTCATCTCCGGTTACTTTATCCCATCCTTTGGGGCGTTACCGGCATTGGGTCCCGCAGTCTTTACTTTCTTCACGAAATAATAAGCTCTCTCTTTCCCTTTTGCTTCTACTTGCAAATTTATCACGAGTCCTATAAACTTGTAAGAGACCGTGTTTCGATCTCGTCCCCCCCCCTCTCATACCCCACTCCCCATTCAACGACGCTGCGCGCACACGCTTTTGAAATTCGCTAAACTTGTAAATTTCATTTCGAAATTAAATCGTCCTCTATATATGTATATAAATAGCTAGGGGTACATATTTTTCATTAACTTTAAATGGAAAAACTTTTTCAAAAATAATCATGATAAAATAAAAGCTAAATCTGAGAGCCATATATACATTAATTATGTAAGGATTGTGAAAATGTGTTTCAGGATCAGGAGTAATAATAAAGAATGTATTATATTTAAAATAATACTAATAGAAAAATCATTTTAATAATTATATTGAAATAATAATATCTTATTATTCCTTCTCTCTAAATTTGAATTAGGGGAGACCGAGGAGGAAAGTAACAGAGGAGGAAAGTAACAACGCTAATATCTTTTAAACAAATTAGCGGATATACAGAGTTTAAATTTTTTTGTAGTCAGTAGTGCCCCCTACAACTTCTCCATAGCGTGCAAGAGCATTTCCGGTGAGGTTAGGTCCGCTAGTGATGTGACGTTACAAAAACACGTCAAAAGTAAATTTTCGTTTAAATTTTCAAACCCTCGTATTTTTTTAATTACACAGTTAAATAAAATGTGCTTTTCGATTTTTTGTAGCTTAACTATCTGTCTTTAAGTTGTAATAGTGCATTTTTAAATTGTGTGTAATACTTTTGTGTAATTTTCACTTTTTTGTTGAAAAAGATAGTGAGGAGGAAAGTAACACGTTGTTACTTTCCTCCTCGTTTCAGTATATTGTGCATTCATTATGAAATGAGTGAAGTAAATCATATTTAAATTTTTAGATTAAATTTTGTTCGTTAAAAGGAATGAATTATAAGTAGATTGACTTTCGTTTTGACGTATTAACATAACCTTAAAATGGTTTATTGAACCAGGCAAAATTTTTATTTTGTGTTCATATTGTACAGCTGGTGAAAATAATTACGTTTGTCATAATTGTTAATTTTTGTTTTTAAACTTTAGACAAAGTTACTTTTATGTTTTAAAAAATTAATGTTTTATTTTTTCCATGCCAAAAATATGAAACATATGCAAAATTAAGCAAATTTTCTTAAGTGGTGAAAACTATTACGTTATTAATTATTAATTTAATCTATATACTTCGTATTTTTGTTGTACATTTTAATAATTTAATATTATAACGTTTAAAAGTAGATGTTACATCTGTGATATAGATAAGAAGATAATATCTATGAGATATGTACCAAAATGTATTAAATTTAAATATGTATTAAATTTGTGCCAAATATGTACAATTTGTACTTTAAATATCTTTGTATTTTTCTAAGTTGATAATAAAAATATTTGAAATTAATAATAGTCTTGAAATTATAATATTTGCCATAATTCTATAATGTTACATTCCTCCTAGGTGCTGTTACTTTCCTCCTCGGGGGTTAGGAGGAAAGTAACAAATGCAGAGGTCGTGAAAAAGTCATGCTGTGAACTGATTATTTAATCTAAATGTCTAATTCAAATTTTATTTAACAGATGAAAGTCCAAGCTTTCAATTAAGGTATCAACAAAAATTATTGCTCAAATAGTTTTAACGCTACAATAAAAAAACTGATTTTTGTTACTTTCCTCCTCGGTCTCCCCTAGTAGAAATGTTTACTAATTTGAATTAGTGACTGACTTTTTGCTTTTGAATTAGTAAATTTTACAAATAAATTAGGAGAAATTACTATTCATTAGTAAAATTTACCAATTCAAAAGCAAAAAGACTAATTCAAATTAGTAAAGATTATTACCAATTCAAATTTAGACAGGCTAAATTGATTCTGAAAACCCCCGAAACATTCAAATGTTGTATTTCAAAAATTACTTGCAAATTTCGAGGATATTCTTTGTCAGCATGCTTTACCCTAATTCTCCTGATAAATCCGAACGAGATACCTCAAATTATTTAGAAGTTAGACGACACGCTGGAAACCACTTTTTTGAGAAATATTTCCCATACATGCCCTTAATAACTAATTATTAGTTAAATTTACTTTCATTTTAAGGGGGGGGGGTAAGGTCTAAACGGTGAAAAAAAATATGTTTTTAAGAATTTTTTTTTGGCGATACGCAGAAAGTTAATTTATTTTATCGCTTTGCATGTAATATTGCAACATTTGAACAATATTTCTCTAAATTTTAATTAAAAAATATTAAGAATTGAGCGAGATAATGAGATTTTACTCAGGCGCCTCCAAAAAAATTTATTTGCGATGTACACTCTAACTCGTAATAGAATCATCTAAAACAAAAAAATCAAAGTGCATTTGTTAAAGGAGATGTTTTTTGAGGTAAGGGGCCGTTCAAAAAATACGTAACGCTATTTTTCGGAAATTTGGACCCCCCCCCTCCCCCCATGTAACGCAATGTTGTATACATTAGCGCCATTTTTTCTGCTGACCGTAACAAATAGCTTGACCCCCCCCCTCCCCCCTAAAGCGTTACGTATTTTTTGAACGGCCCCTAACGGTGGGAGCTTTTTTTTAAATTACAAATATTACAATAACAAATTAATCGATTTTTTTAATAGCGAAAATCGACTTTTTGGCTTTCAAGTGCTACGAAAAATCGAAAAAAAATCCTCCCAGCGTTTCCTCAAAAAACATCTCCTTTAACAAATGCACTTTGATTTTTTTGTTTTAGATGATTCTATTGCGAGTTAGAGTGTACACCGCAAATCAATTTTTTTTGGAGGCGCCTGAGGAAAATTTCATTATCTCGCTCAATTCTTAATATTTTTTAATTAAAATTCAGAGAAATATTGTTCAAATGTATATTATGCATATTATATGCAAAGTGATAAAATAAATTAACTTTCTGCGTATCGCAAAAAAAATCTTAAAAACATGCTTTTTTTCACCGTTTAGACCTCCCCCCCCCCTAAAGTAAAAATAACTAAAATTTTTTGTAATTCATTCTCTCTAAATTTAAATTAGTAAATTTTACTAATAAATAATAATTTCTACTAACTTATGAGTAAAATGTTTACTAATTTGAATAAGAGACTGACTTTTTGCTTCTGAATTAGTCACTTTTGATATAATAAATAATAATTTCTAATAATTCATTAGTAAAATTTACTTATTTAAAAGAAAAAAAGTCAGTCACTTATTCCAATTAGTAAACATTTTTACTAATTCAAATTTAGAGTGTAATTTTTTACTAATAATTAGTTTTTTTTTGCTATTTGCCGAAGCAAAAAGTCAGCCACGATTTTATAAAACTAATTCGGATTTACAGAGATTCAAAGTCATTCTAAAGTCTACTCATAAAGAAATTTTTATTTGACGCAAATAAACGATTACTTGTCTATTATATCAAATGAATATATTTATTTGTATCGAATAATTTTTATTTGAGTTAATTAAATTGTATTTACTTCAAGTACTGAAATTACTGAATCGATTATAAATTATTTGAGTTAAATAAAAATGTTTGGATTCAATTAAATATTTATTTGCAAATGAACATGTAATCGGTTATTCAAATGCAATAAATATTTTTTCATTATAAAAATAAATATAATAATAAGTTCTACTAATCATTTAGTTAAATATATAAAATTGTTCAATTCATTTTTTTGATTATTATTTTGAACTAAAAATTTGTTTGACTTTTACAAAGTTAGTTAATGTTTTTTAATAGAAATGGGCATTAACAGTCAGCTATTTTTAACAAATTTAGACCTAAAGACAAACTGTAAAGAAATCAGTTACTCTAAAAATAGTATATTAAGAAACAAGGGGACAAAGGCAGCCTTTTTGTTTCCTTGAAATTATTAGTTCAAATACAATTTATTTGATATCAATAAAAATTTTTTGATTCAAGTAAATATTTATTCGATAATGGACAAATAATTGTTTATTTCATTCAAGTAAATATTTAACAATAAACAAATAATCGTTTATTCAGATCAAATAAATTTATTTTTCAGCGTAGATATTTTGATAAATAAAAATTCGTCTTATTAGTAATTCTGTTGATTAAAATTTTGCTTAAAGAAAAACTTCTACTTTATAAAATTTGGCTAAATAAAAATTTGACTAAAAAAGAATTTGCCTCAAAGAAAATTTGACTAAAGAAAAATATAGCTCAATAAAAATTAAACCGTATAAAATTTGGTTAACTAGAAATTCGAACTAACGAGTTTTAGGAAATAAATAATGCTTCTAATACGCCCACAGGAGGTTTTTTGTAGCACCGTCACTAATTATTCGACCGCTCCTTTTTTTTTGATAATTATAGAAAACTGAAAGGAACAGAAACTAAAATTATTTTTTTACATTATTCAATTATTTATGCTAATTACTCCAATCCGTAGTATTCAAATATTTCAATGCAAATGTGCAAGTAATAATAAATACAAGTCCCGCATTGACAATAATTTGTCTTGTAAATAAAAATTTTAATTTTCACCAACGAGAGAAACTTTAAGAGAGAGGTTTATTGTTAAACGATAGAGGAGACCACAAATCATTTTTTTCTTCTCCTTCCTCTTTTTTTCGTGTCTGTTTTGTTATAAAATGCGACATGATCAGTGACTGAAGATGGAGAAAAGAGGATAATCCTACGAACAGTCTTTCGATGACTGAATCCGCTATTGCTCCCATCGTCACAAAGAATCAAATCAACCAACGCGAGATTGCTCTAACTCTGTCTCGCTTTCTCGTTTGCTTTTGATCACCCTTCTTTCTTTCCATTCAAGTTCGACAAACCCTTGTGCCCTTTGCGACTGATTGAACCAGCGCGCAAAGACCCAACCCTCAATCCTGCGGGAAAACTCCGCAAGTATGAAACGTACGCCTTACATCTAAACTACACACGTGCCTTACATATACTTATATATATACTATGTATATACACTCGCGGAAGTATCAAACGCTCTTCCGGTTTTTAATAGTTTCTAATAGTTTTCAATTCAATTTTTTCGTTACTCTCTAAATTTTAATTAGTAAAAATACTTGCTAATTTGAATTAGTGACTGACTTCTTGCTTTTAAATTAGTACATTTTACTAATCAACTAGTAGAAATCACTATTTATTAGCAAAAGTTACTAATTCAAATTTTAGTAAATACGTTACTAATTCAAATTTAAAGAGTATAGGCCGATGTAAAAAATAGCAATTCAATTTATAAAAACGTAATTATTTGCACAGAATTTTAAAAGTAGACGATTCAATTTTTAAATAAACATAATTTCGGCAATTTAACGTTCATTCATGAATTCTTTGATGAAAATGGAAAAAATTTTACATTTGAAAATTTTTAAGCAACAGGATTGCCACAAAAATTTGATTTTGTTTTTCTCTGACTTCCAAATAGAATTTTAATTTTTTCCCTGGTTCAAATACAATGTATTTAATTTAACTGAAAATTATTTGATTCAAGTAAATATTTATTTGATAATAGACAAGTGAATACTTGTTATTTGAATCAAATAAATTTTTTTTCAGTGGTCTTGGATCGACTATAAGGCACAAAAAAAGTCGTTTAGATTTAAAAAAAGTCAAAAAAATATGATTCTTGCATCACTGTCAAACAAATTAATTATAAAGTTTCTGAATGTAAAATTTGAGTTTTTAATCTTTATTGTAGTCAGTAATCTATGAAAATATTTCGTTCATTTGAAAATTCAAAACTTGAATAAATAAAATTTTTTTAATTTAAAATTCAACCCTTCTGAAATTTAATTAATTTTAAAATTTACAACTGTAACTCCGACAAAATTTAATTATTTTCTAAAATATTTTTTTTAACTAAAGTTCTTCTCTAAAACAATTATTTTTAATAGTTATCCGAATGTTCAAGAATTAAATTATTTGAATACAAAAATTAAATTATTTATAATCATTGAATGATTTTAATTGAAAAGTTGTTTCAAATTCAAATTTCAAATTAAAAAAGGTGAATTATTGGAAATTTGTAATCGAAAAATTTGACAATAATTGATTTTTAACAAATTTTACTAAAATAATTGTTGCAATTAGTTGTTTAAAAATATTTTAAAATAATTTTTGAAAGTTAATATGTAGATTTTCCAATTATACAGGATAATTGAAGAATTTACAAACATTTAAAATTTAGTAAAAAATTTAACAGAAAAATTAAATTTTAACAAAAATTATGATAAAAAGATTCAATTGAATTTATTAAAAGAATATTTGGACAATTTAAAAAACTAATCAATTTTTTGAAGAATTTTAATTAATAATTGAGGCTCCGGATCTTAAAAGGGCACACGCGCGAGCACACGGCAAATAAGTTGGCCCCTGGAGATAAAATTTTGAAGTTGTTCAAAATGAATTTTAAATTATTGTTTCTTGTACAGAATTTCAAGGCGAAACCTTTTTCTAATAAAAATTTTTTATATAATTTCTCGTTTTCACGTAAATTGAAAAAAACGTGATTTTTTGAGTTAAGAAATTTTAATGAATTTTTGACTTCAACTCGTCACTACTTCGTTAAATATTAATATTTTTCCACGAAATTTACACACAATATTCTTCAAACTATTCCGAGAGTGAAACAATATTTGGAAATTTAAAAAAAAATTGTATGTCAAAGTAAATAATTATTTAAATAATTTTTTCGGAAAAATGATTCTCCTATTTTCAATTGAAAAAGTTGAGTGACGAATTTTTGTTTTCGGAAAACTTTCAGCGACAAAAATGTTTATTAATATGTTAGGAAGTTTTTTGGAAAATATCTCGCCATTTGATAATAAATTAAAGACAATAGAGCAATTTTAACATCGTCGCGCTCTGCTGTAAACGTAAACAATGTCTAACTATATATGGCGGCCATGCTACACGTGTGCCGCCACGCCGCAATTTTACAGCAGAGCGCGACGATGTTAAAATTGCTCTATTGTCTTTAATTTATTATCAAA